>NC_083106.1:16012998-16324246 GCF_949774975.1 Lagenorhynchus albirostris | reverse complement strand
ATCCACGTCTTTTTACTGAATGATGTTTGCTATGATGAGGCCCCAAACTACTGTTTTTTTAAAATTACCTGGAAGACAGATCAGGGCCATATTGGAGATTTATTTGATGGGAGAGAATGTAAATTATAAGAACGGATCAAAAAGACACTCTCTCCTGATCAGAGGCGGTACCCGACCATCCAAAGATACCATGCCCGTGTAACTTGGCAGAAACAGGCACCACCGTTTTGTGTGCTGTCCTGTGTCGTTGCCCTAACCTAATGCAGGGATAGTGACACAGGTATCCCAAGCCTGGAGAGGCCGGGGCCTCGGTCCATGAGCGCTGTCAGTCAGCACACGTCCAGGAGAAAACGCAGCCATTGAGAGGGTTTCTCAGCAGCAGCTGCTTTGGTAGCAGTAGCAGCAGCTCATATAACAAATGTTTCATGACGAATGCAAGCAAAAGCCAGCTCCGAAATTCCAGCCACGCCATGTCCAAGCCAGTTCAGAGTCGTATCACCGCTCCGTTCAAGGTTTTTCCCCTCTCTAAATGCATTCCATATGAGCCGTGGTGTTGGGACAGCTGGGATCTCCTGCATTCACTCAGAAGGCTGTTTTTAAAGCCCAGACTGAAAGGAAAGTAAGTCAGTGGGAAAACAAACTCAAAGAAAACACTGAGACTCAGGTGGGTGTGGGAGGTGTGTTTGTTTTCCCCAGCCAGGCATGACCCCCGGAATGGGGCTGAAGGCTGGGAACCCTTTAGCCCCCCTCCTCGGAGGCCTGGGAGCAGGACGGTCCAGTGGGGCCCGTGTCGGCATTGGCCCTGGCTCCAGACGAGCACCACTTCTCAAAGTGTGGTCCAAGGACTGTTGCCAGCCCGTAAGCTGCTTGCTACCAGCCCATGGTGAGACGAGGTAGAAATTGAGAGTAAGCCTGTAGAAACTTGTATGGCTCTGATTCTTTTTTTAATAACTCATTTTTATTGTAGTTTACAAAAGTATCAATCTGAGATGGATTATGGTGGGAAAAATTCAGAGATCTTTTGCGAAGCAATGTTGTAGATTCTCCCACCGGCTTGGGCTGCCCAGGTCAGCAAGTAGGAGGTCATCCAATTGACAAGACCAGTCTGAGGCGCCATGATTCTTCCATATGATTTTGCCTTCTTGGCTTCACATCTCAGACTGCTGTTCTGTAGAAGTGGCCAAACACCCAAACTCAAGGAGATGTGATACTTTGAAACTCTGCCTTCCTAAAACTGGTGCCTTGACCTAAAACCTTTAAAAGTCATGATTCACACTAAGATAGCACTTTTACAGTTAACAGAGCACCTTAGATTTACGTTGACTCACTTCTTCCTCACAACTTGGTTAGGTAGTGTTGTAGGTTGAATTGTGTCCCCCCAGAATACGCTGAAGTCCTAACCCCATGTATCTGTGGGCATGACCATATTTGGAAACAGGGTCTTTGCAGATATAATCACGTTAAGATGAGGTCACATTGGATTAGGGTGGACCCTAAATCCAATGACTGGTGTCCTTATACAGAGAGAGAAATTCAGAGACACAGGAAAGAAGGCCGTTTGAAGTCTGAGGCAGAGATTGGAATTATGTTGCCACCAGCCAAGGAATGTCAAAGGTTGTCAGCACGGACAGTCAGAAACTAGAAAGAGCCAGGAAAAATTCTTCCCTCGAGTCTTCAGAGGGAACATGGCCCTGCTGACACCTTGACTTTGGACTTCTAACCTCCGGAACAGTGAAAGGATACATTTCTGTTATTTAAGCTACCCAGTTTATGGTAATTTTACGACAGTCCTGGGAAACTAATACAAGTAGAAATCTTCATCCCATTTCCAGATGAATATCTGGAGACTCAGTGATAATAAGCTCTGTCCACGTTCGAAGCAGCCAGCAGGTAGCAAGACCTGGATTTAAGCAAAGGTGAGCGCTACCCAATACACCAGATTGCCTGTCTTTGTGGGACACAGGAACTGGGGAAAAAAGAAATATCTAACATATGGAGAAAGTTAAATAAATGACTTTACAATAATGCAATGAAATATGAAGAAGCCATTGGAATTTCATTTTGAAGAATTGTTCATTCTGAACCACTAATGAAAAATCAGACACACTATTACATTGTACAGTATGTTTATAGTGTACACACAATATGCTTAGAAGAACAAGCTAAAAGGGAAAAAAACAAAAGAATAGCAGTTGTTAATTGTGCTTGTGGGCTCTGAGTAGTTTTCATTTGTTCCTTTAGACTTTTCTGTTTTATCTACCTTTTTTATAACACACATGCGTTGCAGATGCCACAGTACGGTATGTCCCGACACTGTGCTCTGTACCCTCCCTGTATCTTCTTAATCATCACAGTGGTGCAGCAAATTAGATATTATTATCCAAATTCTACTGAGGAGAAGACACACCCAGACGATCTAAGGACTCTATCTGAGGTCTCATAGCTGGTGAGAGGCAGAGCCTGTCTGGCTCCAAACCCACTATGCTTGGTGGCCTCTTCCACTTTCATGATCAGAAAAAAAGAGGATTGTGGGAAGGGGCACAAGTGAACAGTGGTGAAACAAGAAGAGACTGTCACTATGGCCCCTTCAGGCAGGGCTTGCTCATCCTCGGTCATTTGTATGAAATAGAGGAGTTATCCTTTTGGCATTAACTCTACAGAGACTTCTTGAAGACAGGGACCATGGCTGCTACCTTCCTGATGCCCCGTAGTACCCACTGTAGAATGCTACTCATCAGAGGTGATGCCTGGCTGTCCTCCCATCCTTCCCTTCTCTCTGAAACCCCCTCCTGGCAAAGTTTTGGGAACACTAGGTAAAGCACAGTTACTTACTGAGCATTTCCAGGACAAATACCTGGGAGTGCCTGCCTGGGTGACCAGATGTCCTGTTCCTCCAACCCCCACCCCCACCCCCACACACCTGAAGGCTAGTTAGAGCATGAAAAAAAATTTGCTATACTGTTCTCTGTTTGATGTAGCCCTGAACCTTTCCAATTTGAATAATTCAAACCTTAACTATAAAAAACTTGTTGATTTTTAATAGAGTATTGAAACAAGTTTTATTCCATTAGTATATCAAATAGTTTCATCAACGAATTTTAATTCTCATTTGTCTGATTCTTTGTTTCCATTATTTTGATCTGATTTTTATTTATATTTTTAATATTTTTTTCCTGAAAAATATCTCCAGATACCAGCAGATAAGCATTGTAAAAATCAAATCTTATTTTTTATGTAGGTCGGTGAAAGGCCTTCAGTTCAGTCTGTCACCTGCACACATCCTCTCTAGGAGGGTGTGCCACTTCCCTGGGTGTTAACTCCATGGCACAGCTCTTTAAAGGCTCAGTAGCATCCTGGTAAAGACTCCCAAGGCCCCTTCTTACCCGATTCTATTTCCGTGATCTGAATACGTTTCTCACCCCTCTTGCTAATATGCTGTAGCAGATTCATTCTTCAGCCCAATGAATGAATTGTGCCCGATGCTCCTCCTTGCTCTGAGACAGTCTGTGCGTTCCCCTAAGAGCTTGGGTGGGTATCAATTGTACAGAAATGTCACCTTCCTTGCTAAAATATAAGCAAAGCCCATTATTCCCAGGAGGGAAATTTCCTGATAGAGAGAAGCAACTGGGTCACTTACTTAACAAACATCAATTTTGCACTTACTATGAGCCAGGCAGCATGTGAGCACTTTATAGATATTAACCCGTTTAATAGTCGTGACACTTGTCTCTGTGGCTGAGTTCTCCTTGCAACCGCTGGTCCCTGTGCTCCCTCTTCAACCTCCAGCCCAGAGAGGTAGATCTGGAATGTTCCGCAGGAGAGCAGAGGGAAAGGCACAGAGACAGGGGCACAAACCTGGGTAGTTTGGCTGCAAGGTCTAACTGGCATCCCGAGGTTCATAGCCAAGGAGAGGACCTGGAGCTGTGGCATTCCTGTCTTGTGTCCCCCAGTCCATGTTCCTTGCTCTTCTGGAGATGTCCCCCTCTTTCCAGGGAGACCCAGTGCACCAACCTTCAGTCTAGTCGTGCAGACTTTCTGCGATGGTAGAGAGTATTGACGACAGTCTCTGGTCATTGTGAAGCGCACATGCCACGGTCTGGATGCCTCATCAGTGTTCATTCTCTCCCGTAACTGGAGATCAGGTCCCTCTCTCACTCATGCGTCACTGTGAGCAGAATGGACCCTCCTCATTGTGAGCAAATGAAGTTTCTCTTCCGCATCCTCCTCCTGCATCATTTTCCTTTGTGCCTGCCTCCAGCCTTCCAGTCCCCCTGTAAGCCAGCAGTCCCCAACCTTTCTGGCACCAGGGACCAGTCTTATGGAAGACAGTTTTTCCACGGACTGGGGGAGGGGGATGGTTTGGGGATGATTCAAGCACATTACATTTATTGTGCATTTTATTTCTGTTATTATTACATTGTGATATATAATGAAGTAATTATACAACTCACCATAATGCAGGATTAGCGGGGCGCTGAGCTTGTTTTCACTTGCCGCTCGCTGATAGGATTTTGATAGGAGTCTGCAAGCAATCGATTTATTATGGTCTCTGTGCAGTCAAACCTCTCGGCTAATGATAATCTGTATTCGCAGCTGCTCCCCAGCGCTAGCATCACTGCCTCAGCTCCACCGCAGATCATCAGGCGTCAGATTCTCATAAGGAGCACGCAACCTAGATCCCTCACATGGGCAATTCACAGTTCGAGCTCCTGTGAGAATAACGCCGCAGCTGATCGGACAGGAGGCGGAGCTCAGGCGGTAATGCGAGTGATGGGGAGCGGCTGTAAATACCGATGAAGCTTCACTCGCCGCCACTCACCTCCTGCTGTGCAGTCTGGTTCCTAACGGGCCACGGACGGGTACCAGTCCATGTTCCGGGGCTTGGGGACCCCTGCTGTACACCATTCCCACACCCTAAACTGCCCTCTCCGTGCTGCACTTGGCACCTGAACTATCCTCTCTCGAAATCTAGCTGTCTTATGACTCCCTTAGAGCCCTGATAAATAATTCTAGAAGTTTGAAGGGCTTAACAGCTGACAGTAACACAATTTGTGCTGCCCAGGGGAATTTCTAACAATAATGATAATAGCAACCCCTAGAACAGTGCTTTGCACATGGTGAGTAACCAACAAAAAGTTATTGAAGTAATATTGAAGGCTTTTTATGTGGACTTTCTAATTTAATCCTCAGAACAATGCAATGACGTAGATACTTTCATTATTCTCATTTTACAGATGAGTAAAGTAAAGTTTAAAGAGATATAGATGACATCACTCTTTTATTAGGAGATCCCTTACAAAAAGAATCATTAAAAAAAATTTTTTTATTGGAGTATAAATTGCTTTACAATGTTGTGTTAGTTTCTGCTGTACAATGAACTGAATCAGCTATATGTATACCTACATCCCCTCCCTCCTGGACCTCCCTCTCACCCACCCTCCTTCCCACCCATCTAGGTCATCACGGAGCAGCGAGCTGAGCTCCCTGTGCTATACAGCAGGTTCCCACTAGCTATCTGTTTTACACATGGTAGTGTATATATGTCAATCCTAATCTCCCAATTCATCCCACCCTCCCCTTCTCCCCGTGTCCACGTGTCCATTCTCTACGTCTGTGTCTCTATTCCTGCCCTGGAAATAGGTTCATCTGTACCATTTTTTTAGATTCCACATATATGTGTTAATGTACAATATTTGTTTTTCTCTTTCTGGGTTACTTCACTCTGTATGACAGTCTCTAGGTCCATCCACATCTCTACAAATGACCCAGTTTGGAGTATAGCTGATTAACAATGTTGTGTTAGTTTCAGGTGTACAGCAAAGGGATTCAGTTATATGTATACATGTATCTATTCTTTTTCAAATGTAAAAGAATCATTTTAGATACATTTTATTATATGTGAACTAAAAATGGTCTCTAAAGAGCTTCTTAGGAGGAAATATGTTGCTTTACTCACCTAGATTTAGTGCACTAGAAACATAGGGAGGGGATGTGAACTTCAGTTGGTCATTAAGTCAGTTTGTTATTTTACATCTTTGGCACTTCCTTTCATTCGTCACATCAGCAGCTAGGACAGAGGGTGAACTCTTGGTTGGCTGGGGGTATGGTAATATACTCTTTATGCCAGTAGCCCATCCTAGGTCACAGAGCACCAGGATTTGGATGTAACCACCATGCATCCTGCCTCCTGTGGTTTACTGTGTTCTTCCTGAGGTTGTTAGTCTACTTCAAGGGGAGAAGTTATTAATGGTAGAAATCCAGACATGGGCTCTACTGCTAAGAACAAGAGCTTTTTCTAGAGGCATGGATCTTCATTAGCCCCAGAAAACCTACCATTTATAGGACTATCTGTTCTGCCCACAGCAAATGTTCTTAACCTGAAGCTCCGTCACATGGTTTTCAGGGAATCCTTACACTGCCCCATCCCCATCCATTTAATATGAAAATATTTTGTGTGCCTTCTTTTCTCTGGGAAGCAAAGTATTTTCAGACTTGCACAGATGTTCCCAACCCCCCGAACAGTAAGAATCCCAGTCTGTATGTAAGGCCAGCCCCACGGGCCTCTCACACTCGCTGTGTCACATACTCCCTTTCCAATAGCTGGTCTCTGGAAAGGCCTGCCCACTTGATAACATGCCCATCCAGCTGGACTGTGGTGGAGCCCTACTACAGAAGAGGGAGCCGCATGGCTGTGAGCTTTGACACAGGCCTGATCTGATGGAGGACGACCAGGAGGACTATTGAACTGGCCTGCCGGCCTGAGGTGGGCCATCTTCTTTGGAGCCAGAATATCGAGCTGAAGCGCCACATGGTGATGAAGCCTTGTGTTTGTTCAGGGTGATTTTTGGCTCTGCCGTACTTCCAGACTTCCACATTCTAGCACAGGATATTGTTTGCCTAAGTATAATAGGGCATATGAGTTGGTTCCTGGCATCGACCATGGAAGATTGGCTTACGTTCACCAACCCAGAGTCAGTCCCCATGGCTATCAAGAAAGACCACACAAATCCCAGAGTGTCTATAAGTAGATACCAAACCACATGTGTTATTATTCTTGATCTTAAACCATATTATTATTAACTTTGCTTTGGTTGAAAGTGGACCCCATCATGTTGTTAAACTAGAGTTTCACAGCCTTTAAGTGACCAGGGTATGACACGTCTAAGACGTTTTTCCAAAAGAAAATGTTAAATCCCAAATACAATTTTGGCTGAATAGTTGGTTTTAATGGTCCAGAGTCAAAAACTGTAACTTAATTCCTTGTAAAACTTAAATCAATTTCATGAGGGTTCTGCTACACAGTTCCCTCTGTTCAGCCCGAGATTTCTACTAGTGCCTAACCCTTAAGAAGTATTAGCGTATTCTTTTAAAATGCCAATATTGTTCCATTTAAAAGAAGTTCTGTCGTCAGTATCTGACTTCCATTGACATACAGTAGCTTATTGGAGGCCTCAATTATAGTATTGTGGTTATAGTTTCCCCCTTTTCCCTCACTTCCTTTTGCCTTAGTATCAGTGAGGAAACAGTGTCCAAACGATGATCTGCATCTATAGTTTTCTGCATTTTGCTTTCTGAAGGTGTTGAGAATGGATGGGAGTGTTCTTCAGAATTCTGCCTCTGTAGGTCGAACTTAATATCGAGCACGACTGGTGCCTTCTACGTCTCGTTCATGGGGTTTAGTGGTAACATGGCATCTGCTACGCGCCTGTGGCTCCCGCTTAACACCACCAGAGACAAGGAAGCTGGGCCCCGCTGAAGGGCGGTGAGGCATCTGGAGAGCTTCTAAGAGAGATCCAAGTCGTTTCCAAGTTTGCCTAATAACATGCTCAGTAGTCTGATGCCTTGGACACCAACAGCCAAATCTTCTTCCAATAACACGTGCTTTGGATATCAGATTATGTGCGGCAGGAAACACTTGCAAAAAGGAAGCCACCCAAGAGAAAAAGGCCAATATGCCAGCATCAGAGGCTTAGTGTTTTGTTTTGCTTTGTTTTGTTTTACAAAATGGAAAAGAATCTTACCCCGTAGTGAGCACACATGGCTGAAATAATCAATCTTACCCCGTAGAGAGCACACATGGCTGAAATAATCAATGTCTCATCAACAGTGTGCCCAATTCTGTAAATTGATAAGTATCATTCTTTATGAGGGGGTGGAACTAATCTGGTACTGTTTTCAGATTCAGAGAGATTTAGGAGTTCTGAGGTTCTGAGGACAAAGTCTTTATCTAAAGTGTGGATGTGTGGACAGGATTTTCTGCTTGTTGAAGGCTATCATTATTTATTTTGGGCTCAGAAATCTATGTATTTGAAGTTCATCTTTTTTATATGAAGCTGGTCTCTTTTGTGGGTTGCTTTTATGTTCCTTATTTTCCCATAAGTTTCCCTTCATTTTTTAGTAATTTTTTTTTTTTTTTTTTTTTTTTTTTTTTTTTTTTTTTTACTAAAGATGAATAAGGAAAAGGGATTTATTTGGTGAACAAACTCAATTCAGTGTCACAAGCATGTTTTTGAGCACCTGTTATGTGCCTGACCTTGCTGGGCTCAGGAAGAACTCTCAGGAAAGTGGCTTCTTGGTGGGATAAGGGTCCCCAGGGGAACCCCTCCCCATGATGGACATGCTGACTCTCTTGTCCACCCAGGGACAAGGCGCCAGGAGGTGCCAGCCCGGGAAGCCCCAGATGATTCCAGTGCAGTGTCGCCACCTCCCACACTGAGCATCTCTCTCCTGGGATTGAAAGACTGAGCTTGAAGTCAACCAGAATCTCCAAGAGGAAGTAGCGGGGTCTTTAGGAGCAGAGCAGCCCCTTCGGGTTCTCTGCTTGCTTTAATCACCTTTGTGAAATTTCGTGTTTTATTTATTTAAAGGGAGATAGATTGCCCTACAGCACCACCATTTTGTCAGTCACCCAAGTTTAGAAGCTTGAAGTCATTTCAATTATAACTAAAGAGAACCATCCCCCAGAAAATCTGTTTGGGAGCACTGTGGAAATTTTCCCAGCTCCCCATAGAGAGCACAGATTCCAGATTGCTGGGTGCCAGACATATGTCTCTCAATTACTATTGTTTCCTGCAGGCTACAGTCAAGAAATATTCAATAGAGAATTGGAAGGAGATTTTCCTCTTAAATCCATACGGAGCTTCAGCACACTTCGAATGTGCATGTGCCTGGAGTGCCTCATTGCAACCCTAGTTACGGAGCTTGGAATTTTACTTGGTGGACAGAGTCTATGGGTGAGCAGTAATGGCTGCAGCCCTATCCCGGAAGTTGAACAAAAGGAGGCTCAGGCTTTTTGGTTGGGTTGTGCAGGCCACACTTGGTGAGGGTTGCAGGTTGGACCCTCAGCCAGTCTACTGACCAGGGCTGGGGCCTCCACTTCCCTATAGCAGGCCGAGGGATTAGCTGAGCTTCTAGGAGCCTGGTTCACTTCACCTTGTCCTCAACAGTCTGTTAGGAAGCTAACAGCTGCTCTTTCACAAAAGGCTTCATATACTCTATATATATATATATATATATATATATATATATATATATATGCGCCATACCACGTGGCTTTTAGGGTCTTAGTTCTCCAACCAGGGATTGAACCCAGGCCCTTGACAGTGAAAGCACTGAGTCCTAACCACTGGACCGCCAGGGAATTCCCAGGGTTTCTTCTGTTAACAAGGTTTGCTTCTCCTTTCCTGAGATGGGAAAGCAGTATAGACACAGGTCACAGTCATGGGCTTTGGAGCCAGTAGACTTGGATTTGAAATCAGCTCTAATTGGTAGCAGCTGTTTAACCCTGGGCAAGTTTCTTAACCTCTCTGAGCTTCAGTTTCCTCATCTGAAAGCAGAGGATGGTAACCGAGCTGTTTAGAAGATTAATGGAGACAGTGTACTCCTGCACAAATGCAGTTTCCAGGGCCCTTTTCAAACCACCTCATTTGATTCCTCATTTTCAGTCTCTCATAGGGCAGTGTTTTCAACAAGTGCTCGTGCAGTCCCGTCTTTGAATTTCAAAGGAGAGACCAACACAATGGTTCCAAAGTCTATTTGTCATAGTGCTGAGTTCCAGTATTCGCTGGCATGCTCCGTAGTGGTGTGTGGCCTGAGTTGTCTGTGGGCTGCAGCTTTTCCTGTCGTAGTGGAACTGCCCATTTAGTGCCTACTGATCTGGGCAGCTTAACTTTAAGGAAGCATCTCTGTCGGGAATAAAGGAGGAATTATTTTCCTTCTGCACTATTTTGAAAATCACCTTTGAAGTCAATAGTTAGAGTTGTTTTCTGATGCAGATGTTGAGGGCACATGAAATTGACTGACCACATCCTGCGGCACATTCCCACTTGTTCTTCCCGTTTATTTGTATTATAAACCAAGAGTAAAAATACAAATGCAAATTGAAGCATGGCTGTGTTCCCACATATCTGTAAAGTGGAGTAAGTAACCTAGTGGAAAAAAGAATGGTGCTAATACTTAGGCATATTTTACTAGTTGTTGCTAATGCCAAATTAACATAGAGTTTTTAAGAAGAATTAAGGAATAGGTACAGGATGGTACTGTGATCATAACCCTTATTTCTGTAATGTGCTAGGACTAGGATTTTAACACCGAAGCTTATTAGTCAGAGTCAGGGAAACATTTTCATAACCATTTACGGAGCATTTCAAACCGTAAAAATCCTCTTGGCTTGGTGAAATTTAATCTTTTGTGCTTCTCCCACCCCTTGGCCATTGGTGTGCAGTGTGCTTTACGTGAGCTCAAAATTTTTCATCAGTAGTTCTAGCCCTTGAGAGACCCCAGAATTTCTACTTGAAGTGTGAGCACCAAGCTTTACTTGGGGAAAAACAACCACCACAAATGCAAAACAGGAAGGTAATCCATGTTTGTGCCTGAAAATGTAAAATATTGTAAATGTGTCATTTTTCTTAAATTAGCATATAATTCGAAGAGAATTTTTTTTAAGTGATTCTCAAGCTTATCTGGAAAAATAAACATGTGAGATGGTAAGTGATTTTTTTTTTTAAGGAAATGAGAGGACATTTGCCCTACAAGACTCTAAAATATTAGAAAGTTCCTGGGTTTAGTATGACGATGTAAAGGCACAAGCTCTGACAGACAAGTCAGTGGAAAAGAAATACATGCCAGTGTAAAAAGTGTTGTGGTGTCAAATGTAGAGACCATTACAAAGAAGGAGTAAATAAAGGTGTCAAATAGTTGGCTAAACGTTCAGAGAAAAAAATAGAATCTCACGTTATAACATGAGCCTTAATAAGTTCCAGATTGTTCTAAAGAGTTATTTTGTTTAATGGAAAAAGAAATAGAAGAAAAATCGGTGGCTATTTTTGTGGTGGTGGGGTATTGCTAAGGGTTTACTAAGTATAAAAGCAACAAAACACATATATACATACAAAGAGAATAAACAATATATATGCTTACTTAAAACTTTAAAGTAAGCATGTCTAAAACACTTAGTTGGCAAAAATATTTTTTCCAGCAATGATAAGGTATAGTATGGTTAATATCTTACCATTAATATATAAAGAATTTTTATAAATCCATAAGAAAGACACCAACAGAAAAAAGTGGAGAACAATACAAGTGGCCAATAAATATATTAAAAATAAGCCCAGCCTCACTAATAATTTAAGAAATGCACATTAAAATGACACCTTATTTTCTATTAATACATCTGTTAATGGACAAACTCTAGCAGAATGAGAGAGTCCCTGATGATGGGGATTTTGTAGAGAAATGGCATTTTAGAAGGACAAATTAGTACAAACGGGGGTAAAAAGTAACTTAATAATAAATATTAAGTGAAATTTAATAATACATATTAAGAACCTTCAGGGTGTCATAGCTGGGAGACTAATAGAAGTATCCTGTGTCTTATTTGTGGCAGTGGCTTCACATGTATATGTAGCTATCAAAACTCATTGAATTGCATACTTTAAACATGCTTTTGAAAACATTTAATGACATAGGTGATTTCTCAAAGTGTGATTGGACATGAAGTGCAAGGGAAAAGGATAGCCAACAGTATTTACAATATGATACCAATGTTATTAGAAAAACTATATAAACACAGGAATACAATTAAATTGGAATAACTCAAAGTGTTCATGGTCATTATTCATATCTCTGGGTGGTGGGATTTCTAGTGACTTTTTTTTCTTTATTTCCCAACTAATATATAATAAGCACATAGAATTTTAAATTTTGGAAAGGGATTATTAATTTTCAGAAAATAATTGAATAGTCACATAAAATTTATATGTGAAAGCAGAAACAGTACCCACTAGATCACTATGGCATTGCTGGGATTGAACAGAACTTTTATCCTTTCTCTCTTCCGTGTTCTTTTGTGCACATGAAGCAACATTGACCGGGAAGGGACAAATAAAGAGCATCATAAATAAAGATTCATGGAGATGGAATAAATAAAGATTCATGCAGATGGAATCCAGGGCCCAACTTTTTGTCACTTCATCAGCCTTACTCCCTAAAGATGTTCAGTCTATTATCAGCATCTCTCCTTTGGAGTTCATTAAATTGCCAGCCGCACACACACACACACACACACACACACACACACACAACATACATACACACACATACACACACACACACACACACACACAGCTCTTTCTGCGGATATATTGGAGCTCTGAAATTGTGTAAAGGTTTCTAACTCTGAAATACTAAAATTCTGTAATTCTGTACTTAACTCTTTAATAGTCTTGAAATTTTTATCTTGCTCTAAGAACTATGGTATAAACACCAAAAGGGCAGGAATTGGCTTCGTAGGCTTGAATACTTGACTATTTGGGTCAACCATACAAATTTTAAGATGGTTTAATTACACGAAGTTAGCTCATAGATCTTTTCTATTGCAGTGTGACCATCCTTAGTCTGAAAACAAATTGACTTTATTCTGCAGTAGCTGACTCACCTTCCTCCCCACAAGTCATCGTAGTACGAAGGGTAAATGTCAGTATCATGGTTTAGCCAAACCAGATGTGAACTGTGTCATTATTTTCATGTCAGGGACTGAAGTTTAAATACGCATCCTTTATTTGTTTTTAATTGAGTGATTACAGGTGGCACCTAATAAAGTCTTCATGCTGTGATATCTTGAGGTCATTGATTGATGAAGTTTGGTAGGTGTAGACACTCCAAATTCCAGTCACCCTCCCTGGCGTTCCTTAGCACGATTCTAAAGGAACGTTAAGATGACATGTGCCTGTTTACTTTTCCTCTTGACTGACGGTGATCCTTTCTGAGAGGTAAACACTAGTGTTATTCAGGAGTGAAGTTTAGATTTTGTTGATATTTTTCAAAGTCGATTTTCAAAACTGCTTCAAAATTAAGGGGCAAAAATAAAAGCCATGGACTTTTCTTTGGATATGTATTAGCCATAATCATCACACCTCTGGTTGCTACAAATTGATTCTGAGTTTTTTATAAAAGTAATGATTAATTGTACAAAAATGTTGAGAGTCAGGAACCAGACTGGTCAAGGAACCAGAGTCAGGGCAACACCTGGGCAGGCAGTTCAGCCCAGCTAGGATGGTGGCTGGGACACAAGGCACAAGGAACCCAAGCCCTGGGCATCAGGTGGCTGCAGTGTAGAGACAGATCAGGTAGGCAGCGCAGGAAGACAACAGTGTTGTGAGTGGATAGTAAGGGTGAGGGCCACAGCCCGACAGAGACCAGAAGACTCCGTGGTGGAATATGGATGCCACGAGCTGAGAACTCTCAGTTTCACATTGAGCTATAGGTCTCGCCCAGCCATATTCATTCAGAAACACCTACGTTCAAGAGGAGAGAACTCCAAAACTGCCCTCAGCAACCCTTGGTCAGCCCTGTGGGACGCAGCTGACCAGAAAAGACCTCGAGGGTTAGGCAGCCCATGTGCACCTTTTGGGGTCTTCCACCAAGTAGTGGTTTTTATTCTGGAAAAAAATGGGAAAGTCAACACAGAACAGAAGAAGTCCTGGGACTGGACCTGATTTTCTTAACACCAATTCATGGGTATTGTTGGGTCTTTTGACCCGCCAACTCAAATTGATTCTCTTCGTGTTTTATTATTCAGTTAAATAGCATGTCATGCCGAAAGAAAGCAAGTCTGAATTGGTTTTGGCCAAATTACATAACCCAGGGAATTGGGCAGAGGGTTGAATGGCATAACTCCAGATCTCAACAGGGCCATGTTTTGTCCTTTCTATCTTGAGCATTTTATTGTATTTCCCTAGACTGCCCACTATTATAATGATGGGTTGGGGATGAGTTTCTAACAAAATATTACTTTTATTCTTCTTTTAAAGCATTTCAGATGCTGCAGTCATGAAATATTTTTTTTAAAGTTTGTTATTTTCCCAGCCCAGGCAAAATGCAACAGAAGAGAAAATGGGGAGAAAAGAGATAGTCCTACCCAAATGGAACTCTGGGGAGAGAAAAAGACATGAAATATCCAAAATAAATTTTTGACATTTACAGCATTATAGAATCAATTCTAGATTGTGTGGCATTAGTAAGCAAAAGGCACACTGAGAAATTTATAAAGCTAGTTAATATGTAGGTGGGGAAAGTCTATCTATAACTGTGCATGAATACTCTATAGGATATGAATCTTTACTTTCATTGACCACCAGGTCTTAAACTTTTGAAGAAGTGCATCTTGAAGTTTTGATGTGTGTAATTGCAGGAAGTATATCTGCTAAGTTTCATTTAAATTTAAACTTAAATTCTTCTGTTTCAACTGGGAAGATTAGCATTTTTCTGTTTTAGTAGCCGAATACTGTTGTTCCGAGAGAACAGATTTTGAGAAAGATAGTAATAGTAATCATCATCACCACCATCACCATTGTTCTTGTTACAGTGAACAACTGTTTGGGAATTTATTGTGTCCTAGGAAGCTTTTTTTCGGCTGCGTTGGGTCTTCGTCGCTGTGCAGGGGCTTTCTCTAGTTGCGGCGAGCGTGCGCTACTCTTTGTTGTGGTGCGCGGGCTTCTCAATGCGGTGGCTTCTTTTGTTGCGGAGCACAAGCTCTAGGCGCACAGGCTTCAGTAGTTGTGGCGCGTGGGCTCAGTAGTTGTGGTTTGCAGGCTCTAGAGTACAGGCTCAGTAGTTGTGGCGCATGGGCTTCGTTGCTGTGCGACATGTGGGATCTTCCCGGACCAGGGCTCGAACCCGTGTCCCTTGCATTGGCAGGCGGATTCCTTTTTTTTTTTTTTTTTTTTGCAGTACGCGGGCCTCTCACTGTTGTGGCCTCTCCCATTGTGGAGCACAGGCTCCAGACACACAGGCTCAGCGGCCATGGCTCATGGGCCTAGCCACTCCATGGCATGTGGGATCTTCCCGGCCCGGGGCACGAACCCGGAAGGGGCACGAACCTGGCAGGCGGACTCTCAACCACTGCGCCACCACGGAAGCCCGGAACTTTTTTTTTTTTTTTGAAGTATAGTTGATTTACAATGTTGTATCAATCTCTGCTGTACAGCAAAGTGACTCAGTTTAACAGATATATACATTCTTTTTTAATATTCTTTTCCATTATGGTTTATCCCAGGAGACTGGATATAGTGCCCTGTGCTATACAGTAGGACTTTGTTGTTTATCCATTCTAAATGTAATAGTTTGCATCTACCAACTCCAAATTCCCAGTCCATCCCTCTCTCTCCCCGCCTCCCCGTTGGCAGCCACAAGTCTGATCTCTGTGTCTATGAGTCTGTTTCTGTTTTGTAGATAGGTTCATTTGTGCCATATTTTAGATTCCACGTAAGTGATATCATATGGTATTTGTCTTTTTCTTTCTGACTTACTTCACTTAGTATGATGATCTCTAGTTCTATCACTGTTGCTGCAAATGGCATTATTTTGGGGTTTTTTTATGGCTGAGTAATATTCCATTGTATATATGTACCACATCTTCTTTATCCATTCATCTGTCATTTAGGTTGTTTCCATGTTTTGGCTATTGTGAGTAGTGCTGCTATGAACATAGGGGTGCATGTATCTTTTTGGATTAGGGTTTTGTCTGGATATATGCCCAGGGGTGGGATAACTAGATCATATGATAATTCTATTTTTAGTTTTCTGAGGAACCTTCATACTGTTTTCCATAGTGGCTGCACCAACTTACATTCCCACCAACAGTGTAGGAGGGTTCCCTTTTCTTCACACCCTCTTCAGCATTTGTTACTTGTAGACTTTTTAATGATGGCCATTCTGACCAGTGTGAGGTGATACCTCATTGTAGTTTTGATTTGCATTTCTCTAATACTTAGTGATGACGAACATCTTTTCATGTGCCTACTGGCCATCTGTATGTCATCTTTGGAGAAATGTCTCCTAGGCACTTTTTAATCCTTTAGTTATATGATTTCATTTCATCCTAATAACATTCCTATGAGATAGATACTCTTATTATCTCAATTTTACAGATAAGGAAATTGATAAGTTAGAGAGGATTTCCTAGGTCAATGAGCTGGTCATCCACAGAGCCAGCACTCAAACTCTGGCCTGGGTTTTCAATACCCCTTGCTCTTGGCCACTTTACTGCCTCTCCATGTAAAGAGCAAAACCAAAAACATAAAGCTCTGAGGGAGATGGGGTAGTTAATAAAACCTATGATTCTAGGAAATTTTTTTCTGCTAAATTCTTAGAACCCAGTGTTTCTGGAAAGCTTAGAAATTCTGTTGAGATGATGTTCACTGTTCTGTTAGATATGTTACTTTGTTCTGTTTTTTTTCTGGGAGAAATTCTTTATTAGTTGAAATCACCAGAAATGACTGCTTTAATAAAGTGCTCGCAAAGCCTCAATCTGGTGAACAGTGAAGTCGTTTGTTTCAGTCGTGTCAACAACTTTGGCTTTCAGAAGGATTTTAATGAATCGGGGAATGGAATTTAAGAAAGCAAACAATCTAAGGAAAATCACTTATTTTTCTAAAATAGCAAAAGCAAAAATGGGAATCTTTTCCAGTCTAGTTGCTGCAAATGTCTGTTGAAGTCTTAAAAATTCTTAGAGTACATGATTTATCACATATAACAAAAAGGTCATTAATGAGCACTTCTTTTTTTAAGTTTTTTTTTTTTTTTTTGGCCGTGCCATGTGGCACATGGGATCTTAGTTCCCCAATCAGGGATCAAACCCGTGCAGTGGAAGCTGGGAGTCCTAACCACTGGACAGCTAAGGAATTCCCAATGAGCACTTCTTTAAGATCTTTTTTGGATCCTATCATCATTATTCTGGTTGCTTAGATAGGAAAATATTCCATGATGTATTCACTGTTAAAATTATAGTGAGTCAACCTTCAGTAACATTTATTTTTAAATTTATTTATCAAAATATACAATCAGAAATAAATATGGTTACCAAGTAGGGAAATCAATTTAATTTTTTTAACATTATTATTGGAGTATAACTGCTTTACAATGGTGTGTTAGTTTCTGCTTTATAACAAAGTGAATCAGCTATACATATACATATATCCCCATATCTCTTCCCTCTTGCGTCTCCCTCCCTCCCACCCTCCCTATCCCACCCTTCTAGCTGGTCACAAAGCACCGAGCTGATCTCCCTGTGCTATGCGACTGCTTCCCACTAGCTATCTATTTTACATTTGGTAGTGTATATATGTCCATATATACACTACCACTCTCTCACTTTGTCCCAGCTTACCCTTCCCCCTCCCCGTGTCCTCAGGTCCATTGTCTAGTAGGTCCGTGTCTTTATTCGCATCTTGCCCCTAGGTTCTTCATGAGCATTTTTTTTTTTTTAGATTCCATATATGTGTTAGCATATATGGTATTTGTTTTTCTCTTTCTGAGTTATTTCACTCTGTATGACAGACTCTAGATCCATCCATCTCACTACAAATAACTCAATTTTGTTTCTTTTTATGGCTGAGTAATATTCCATTATATATATGTGCCACATCTCCTTTATCCATTCATCTGATGATGGGCACTTAGGTTGCTTCCATGTCCTGGCTATTGTAAACAGAGCTGCAGTGAACATAGGGGTACATGACTCTTATTGAATTATGGTTTTCTCAGGGTATATGCCCAGTAGTGGGTTTGCTGGGTCGTATGGTAGTTCTATTTTTATTTTTTTAAGGAACCTCCATACTGTTCTCCACAGTGGCTGCATCAATTTACATTCCCACCAACAGTGCAAGAGGGTTCCCTTTTCTCCACACCCTCTCCAGCATTTATTGTTTGTAGATTTTTTGATGATGGCCATTCTGACTGGTGTGAGATGATATCTCATTGTAGTTTTGATTTGCATTTCTCTACTGATTAATGATGTTGAGCATCCTTTCATGTGTTTGTTGGCAATCTGTATATCTTATTTGGAGAAATGTCTGTTAAGGTCTTCTGCTCATTTTTGGATTGGGTTGTTTGTTTTTTTTGATATTGAGCTGCATGAGCTGCTTGTAAATTTTGGAGATTAATCCTTTGTCAGTTGCTTCATTTGCGAATATTTTCTTGCATTCTGCAGGTTGTCTTGTCGTCTTCTTTATGTTTTCCTTTGCTGTGCAAAAGCTTTTAAGTTTCATTAGGTCCCATTTGTTTATTTTTTTTTTTATATTTCCATTTCTCTAGGAGCTGGGTCAAAAAGGATCTTGCTGTGATTTATTTCAGAGTGTTCTGCCTATGTTTTACTGTAAGAATTTGATAGTGTCTGGCCTTACATTTAGGTCTTTAATCCATTTTGAGTTTATTCTTGTGTATGGTGTTAGGGAGTGTTCTAATTTCATTCTTTTACATGTAGCTATCCAGTTTTCCCAGCCTCACTATTGAAAAGGCTGTCTTTTCTCCATTGTATATTCTTGCCTCCTTTATCAAAGATAAGGTGACCTTATGTGGGTGGGTGTATCTCTGGGCTTTCTATCCTGTTCCATTGATCTATATTTCTGCTTTTGTGCCAGTACCATACTGTCTTGATTATTGTAGCTTTGTAGTATAGTCAAGTCTGGGAGCCTGATTCCTCCAGCTCCGTTTTTCTTTCTCAAGGTTGCTTTGGCTATTCGGGGTCTTTTGTGCTTCCATACAAATTGTGAAATTTTTTGTTCTAGTTCTGTGAAAAATGTCCATGGTAGATTGATAGGGATTGCATTGAATCTGTAGATTGCTTTGGGTAGTATAGTCATTTTCCCAATGTTGATTCTTCCAATCCAAGAACATGGTATATCTCTCCACCTATTTGTATCATCTTTAATTTCTTTCATTAGTGTCTTATAATTTTCTGCATACAGGTCTTTTGTTTCCTTAGGTAGGTTTATCCCTAGGTATTTTATTCTTTTTGTTGCAGTGGTAAATGGGAGTGTTTTCTTAATTTCACTTTGAGATTTTTCATCATTAGTGTATAGGAATGCAAGAGATTTCTGTGCATTAATTTTGTATCCTGCAACTTTACCAAATTCATTGATTAGCTCTAGTAGTTTTCTGGTAGCATCTTTAGGATTCTTTATGTATAGTATCATGTCATCTGTAAGCAGTGACAGCTTTACTTCTTCTTTTCCAATTTGGATTCCTTTTATTTCTCTTTCTTCTCTGCTCGCTGTGGCTAAAACTTCCAAAACTATGTTGAATAACAGTGGTGAGAGTGGGCAGCCTTGTCTTGTTCCTGATCTTAATGGAAATGGTTTCAGTTTTTCACCATTGAGGATGATGTTGGCTGTGGATTTGTCATATATGGCCTTTATTATGTTGAGGTAAGTTCCCTGTATGCCTACTTTCTGGAGGGTTTTTTATCATAAATGGGTGTTGAATTTTGTCGAAAGCTTTCTCTGCATCTATTGAGATGGTCATATGGTTTTTCTCCTTCAATTTGTTAATATGGTGTATCACATTGATTGATTTGCGTATATTGAAGAATCCTTGCATTCCTGGAATAAACCCCACTTGATCATATGTATATGATCCTTTTAATGTGCTGTTGGATTCTGTTTGCTAGTATTTTGTTGAGGATTTTTGCATCTGTGTTCATCAGTGATGTTGGTCTGTAGTTTTCCTTTTTGGTGTTTTGTTTGTAGTTTTCTTTCTTTGTGACATCTTTGTCTGGTTTTGGTATCAGGGTGATGGTGGCCTCGTAGAATGAGTTAATTTAATTTTTTAAACTGCACTATAGTAGATTTACCATGTTGTGTTATTTTTCTGCTGTACAGCAAAGTGATTCGGTTTATATATATTATTTTTCAGATTCTTTTTCATTGTTGGTTATTACAAGATATTGAATATATTTCCTTGTGCCAAACAGTAGGACCTTGTTGTTTATCTGTTTTATATATAGTAATTCATATCTGCTAATGCCAAACTCCTAATTTATCTCTCCCCCTTTTCCCCTTGGTAACCACATGTTTGTTTTCTGTGTCTGTGATTCTGTTTCTGTTGTATAAAAAAGTCCATTTGTATCATATTTTAGATTCCACATATAAAAGGTATCATTCGAGGCTTCCCTGGTGGTGCAGTGGTTGAGAGTCCACCTGCCGATGCAGGGGACACGAGTTTGTGCCCTGGTCCGGGAGTATCCCATATGCCGTGGCGGAGTGGCTGAGCCCGTGAGCCATGGCCGCTGAGCCTGCGCGTCCAGAGCCTGTGCTCTGCAACGGGAGAGGCCACAACAGTGAGAGGCCCACGTACCGGAAAAAAAAAAAAAAAAAAAGGTATCATTCGTCTTTTTCTGTCTGACATCACTTAGTATGATAATCTCTAGGTCCATCCATGTTGCTACAAATGGTATTATTTCATTCTCTTTTATGGCTGAGTTTTTATTCCATTGTATATATATACCACATCTTCTTTATCCATTCATCTGTCATCTGTTGATGAACATTTAGGTTGTTTTCATTTCTTGGCTATTGTAAATAGTGCTGCTGTGAACATTGGGGTATATGTATCTTTTCAAATTATAGTTTTCTCCAAATATATGCCCAGGAGTCGGATTGCTGGATCATGTGGTAATTCTATTTTTAGTTTTCTGAGGAACGTGTTTTCCATAGTGTCTGCACCAGTTTACATTCTCACCAACAGTGTAGGAGGGTTCCCTTTTTCCGCAACCTCTTAAGCATTTATCATTTGTGGACTGTTTCCCCACCCCCCCACCCCCTGCCCCGGTCCGGGAGGATCCCACGTGCCGCGGAGCGGCTGGGCCCGTGGAAAAAAAAAAAAAAAAAAAGGAAGGCGAGAAAGAGAAGTTCTTATGCTCCAGAGTGTTTTGCAACATTCAGAAAAAGAGCGTGAGATTAAATCTACCCAAAGAAAAGCCAAAGAGCTTTCCCTCACTTTCACTTCCTGCAAGTCAGGCCTTCATTTTCTTGTCTCAAGTAAAACCCAAGAACTGATGATTAAGTTGAGTAGCATTGAATTAGAATCTTTTTTGGTAGAAATTGTGTAAAGTTGTTAAGGAGTACATGCTAATTCCTGTTAGCATGTTCTACAATCATTGATCTTCAACCCCATCGCCACCTTGAGCTCATAGCTAAAGAAGGTCATAGACATACTAGCACTGTCTTTACAACCTCTTGCAATTCTAGATACTGCTGGGGCCAGAGGCGACACCAATACCTAATGGGAAAGCTAATGAATCCATACAGGGCTTACTTTAAAATCCTGATATTTTAGGTGACTTTTAGTAGATTCATCTTGTAATCTAAGAGGAAGTAAGGCAGTAATACTGACAAGAGAAAAGTGAATCAGAACCGTGGAGCCAGCAAAGATTTGAAATACTCAGCCTTTTGCAAAGGTATGGAAACTTTGCCACTTTACAATATTCAGTGGGTCAAAAGTGTCCGCGATTTTCTCTTTTCTCCAAAGAGAAATGACAGTGAAAGTGGGACATTTTACAAATGAACCCGGGACTCCTAGTTTGTCTGCATGAGAACTCTCAACCCTCACAGAAACTCACTAGACACATTAGTGAAGAGACTCAGGCCCTTAGAGTCTGAGCTGTGAGAACTGCAAACAGTGCGGCCAGGAGGTTACCTCAGCACAGACTGAGTGAATGAATCATTTGGTAAAAGCCATTAGAGGGAAATGTTACTGGAAAGTCATAAATGAACCAGCCTGTCTATGCCTGGTTTTGCTAGAATGTAGGAACCATTTGAAATTTTTTAAATGTTTCTCTGTGTACGGTTTAAGAAGAGGACTGTGACATAACTCACCAGTTTCTATTATTATATCAAAATGAGGTAAAAATATGGTACGGATTTAATGCTAATTCATTTATTCATTTTTTTGCATTTAAGTTGTTGTTTTTAGAATATCATGAAGCTTCATTTCATGCCCCAATAAAACTAAAATGTAATGGGTTACAGCTTTTCTGTTTGTTGATTTTTCTCCTTCAAACATCTTTGATTTTTTTTTTTTTTGCGGTATGCGGGCCTCTCAGTGTTGTGGCCTCTCCCATTGCGGAGCACAGGCTCCGGACGCGGAGGCTCAGCAGCCATGGCTCACGGGCCCAGCCGCTCCGCGGCACGTGGGATCTTCCCAGACAGGGGCACGAACCCGTGTCCCCTGCATCGGCAGGCGGACTCTCAACGACTGCGCCACCAGGGAAGCCCCTTTATTTTTTTATTGTTATTTTTTTGATTTTCCATTCTTTGAACAGATTTTTTTTTCAATGTCTTGCATGTCATTCAAATTATTCTTTTCTCCTGTCACCTCCTCCACCTGTCTCTAAAGCAGTTTCTAAAGTGAACCAATCCTGATAGAACCTAATGATACCTATGCACAATTTTTGGAAACATTAGCACCTCCTTCTTGGCTGCTTCTAATGCACCAGTATGGTCTTTCCAGCATTGGTGGATTCTTTTTAGTTTTCCCCTCAGCCCCAATCATGCCGAAGAGGAAATCTGGTGCACAACTACACAATTTCAAGCTCGTGCCACATCCAAACCCTTCCCTGGCAATCTGTCCTCTGTCTCCCTTCCACCAAACCTCACAGGTTTCTGCAGCTTCTCACAGCCATTAGCCAGGAAAGTTCAGCTCAAGACATCACCCCTGACGCCTTCATTTATAGCCACTAACTACCTAACACAGGTCAGTGTTCCTCCCTTTTTCTCTTTCAGTTGTCAGAATGAAAGAACTTAATCTTTCTCATCAGAAGAAGTTTACATTTCTATTCTACCTCAATAAAAATACTTCTCCCCCACCATCTCTTTCTAATGGTAACTTCTGCCCAAAGGCAATTAATCATTTAAATATCTTCTCTTGGAAACCTGTAACTTCTGTTGCCGACCATCTTTCATAGGCAGGTTCTAGTTACAAAGACAAGTTATATCACAACCAAACCTTTCAAAAATATATTGTGAAAAAATTTTATCTTTTTCTTCTCCAATTAATGTAAATTTTACTGTCTAACATTTTTACCGTATTTAAATATTCATAGCAAACATCTATTACTGTTCTTCAAAGTAGTAGCCATGGCACCCAGGCATTTTCCCTTCAGATGGTCTTGGTACCCACTGGTATTAGCCTGTCAATATCAGGCCTTCCTTAAGTAAACAAATGGATCTCCTCCATACAAATGGACAGGAGGCAATTTCATCTCACTGTTCTTAGGATTTTGCTTAAAGCAAAAGCAAAGTGGACGTTTTAGACGTACACACTGTCTTATAGAGCATGCAGTTAAAAATCTGATATCTAGGGCTTCCCTGGTGGCGCAGTGGTTGAGAGTCCGCCTGCCAATGCAGGGGACACGGGTTCGTGCCCAGGTCCGGGAAGATCCTACATGCCGCGGAGCGGCTGGGCCCGTGAGCCATGGCCGCTGAGCCTGCGCGTCCAGAGCCTGTGCTCCGCAACGGGAGAGGCCACAACAGTGAGAGGCCCGCGTAACGCAAAAAAAAAAAAAAAAAAAAATCTGATGTCTAACAGGGGGAGAAGGAGAAGGAGATAAAGCTGTTAATTTACATCCTCCTAAGACCTGGTACTACCAGGGTGCTATAAGTTACCCAGATAAAGTAAATTTAATTTTAACTTAACATTGGAAACTCTCTCGGTGGAATTGACAGCATCCTTGGAACTACATTTCACACTTTCCTGACTTGGGAATGGTTATTTTGAGTAGCACCTCTTATTAACCTAACTTCTTAATGCCTGGGCAAGAGGGTAAATATCTCACTTATCTACACATTTGGCTTCCATGAACAGCTACTTCATTCAAAGACTTTGGATACTGATCGCTGTGATAAATATAATACTAAAACAACAACGATGAAAATGAAGTAGGCTATGTTCTGCTGAAGAAAATTTATCTAGAACGAATGATAAAAAAGATCAAACTAGATTCTGAGTACCCAGTTTATAGAATCCAAGAATGAGGAACTATTTACTCATCATATGGTGAAATTTACTAAGAATTTCCTGTGCACTAAATGTTTTCAAGCAACCGTACTCCCATATTAAGTGCTATGCTTAAGTACTTCCTATTCTCACAGACAGTACATACAAGATCTTCAAAAAGCCCTGTGCATTTTACAGTTAGTAAGTTAGGTTATAGTTAGATGGACGTTGTGTAAATTTAACGTCTTAAAATTTAGGAAAATTGCATTACACAAATTTCAGGATCTCTGACAAAAGAAGTAAATGGTGTCCTAGAACTGTCAGAATTCAAGACCTTATCAGCTATCAGAGGAAGAGCACCACTCAATACCTGAAGTTACCAGTTATTTTAGGGAGACAAGCAAAGAGGCACATGATCCCTTACGAACATGGATGTTCATCGCATATTATTTAGTCACAGAAACTGAAAAACAGCTCAGTTATCCCACAATCGCAAACTCGCTTATGACCTATAAGGCATCCATAAAATGAAGCACATAAAAATACACTGCAAAATAGGACTTGAAATAATTAATGCTATAGGCGAATGCTTGTCATCAGTTAAGTTTTAAAAGATTATAAAACTAAATAAACAGTATAGCAGAGGTCTATTTTACAACTCATATACATAAGCAAGAAAAAGACTAGGATATATATTACTACAATAAATGTGGCTTGATTTAAAGTCATTTTATCACTTAGTTTTTTTCCAAATCTATACATTTGCATGTGTAAGTATGTATACGTGAGTGTGTATGTTATGTATATATTATGTACATCATAACCAGAAAAAATGATTTTTTTTTTTTTTTTTTTTTTTTTTTTTTTTTTTTTTTTTGCGGTACGCGGGCCTCTCACTGTTGTGGCCTCTCCCGTTGCGGAGCACAGGCTCCGGATGCGCAGGCTCAGCGGCCATGGCCCACGGGCCCAGCCGCTCCGCGGCATGCGGGATCTTCCCAGACCGGGGCACGAACCCGTGTCCCCTGCATTGGCAGGCGGACTCTCAACCACTGCACCACCAGGGAAGCCCGAAAAAATGAATTTTTAAGTTGTAAAAGACCTTTCCAAAAATTAAAATTCAAAGCTAAAACTTAAACTACCCAAGGACTTTATTTTGACCCTATACATAAGTAGATACGTAGCTTGATGTATATGAAACCCTGGAGAAAAAAATAACAGAGCAACATAAAAACTGAGACAAAGATGTGACTATATGTAGTGTGCCCAGAATGACTGTGGGTGTCAGCAGTTGTCTTTAACACCATCAGGGCTAGACTCAGACAATGCAGTGTGATTCCAGGAGAGGGCCTCTTCCCTGCCAAAGAAGGGATGTGTGCGTGCATGCATGCGTGTGTTGTCAAAGAAGGGATATGTGCGTGCGTGTGTGTGTGTGTGTGTGTGTGTGTGTATGAGACAAATAGCCTAGGCCTGCTAACAATATACAGACTGTGAGAAAGAGGGAAAAAAGGAATCTTGCAGAGAAAGTAAAAGCAGAATTTATGAGATTGTCAGATGCCAAAAAAATTTGGATAGAACTACCAGGTCAGTGTTTCTCTCGATCTTTTTTGTTCAGATAAATCCATTTGATCTGGATGCCCTCATCAGTCATTGATAAGGGCCACCATAATATGATTCCAAATAAAGTAGAAAAAGTAACAAAGTGCATTTCTCAATAAAGATTTCAAATAAGTGTATTTCCAACAAATACATTTTATTAATATTGCCATAGTAAGTCTTCCAATAAGTTTTTTTTTTTCAGAAATAGATATTTTCAAACAGAAATGTTTGGTTCAGTTGTTGCTGTGAAAATAAATCCTTCTGTTATTGCCATTCTCACGATCAAGCCAGTATTTTGATGGCAAAATGCTGTGTTGGGGAAAGCACGCATGTATAATTGGGTGGGCTATACTTTCAAAGAAATATAGTAGCAGCTTTTTTATGATCTGGGTCATGAGGCCAAAGTTGGGGAGAAAGAAAGAGGAGCAAATGGCCCTCCACGCAGTGAACCAGGGCAGCAGGGAAAGCGGGGGAGCTGGGCCAGTTGACCCTGTGGGCACTGGAGTGCCCCTCGCCCCGATTAGTCAGAGCACATGAGTATCTGGACAGATGAGCTGGGACATCTTTCCAGCCCTGACATGTTTCATCCTAAGCTTTAGGATCTGAGTGGGGTTGGACAGATCCCACATCACAATCACCTGGGGTGCTAATCGGAAATGCAAGTTCAGGGGCCTGGCCACAGACCCTTGTAGGGCAGTCACTGCGGGGGTCATCCGTCTCACCAGGTGAATTGTTGCATATTAAATTCGTCTAGCCAGGTGTTCGTTGGTCCTACAGAAGGACACCAGAGGTAGCCCTCAACGCCCACCCCTTGGTGGTGGCCCCCCTTCTCATCCGTCCTCTGATGCTCCCCTCTGAGGGAGCCCTTCCTGGCCCGCAGTGAAGCAGGGATTTTCAGATCTCCTGGGAAGTTGTCGGGTGGATTGTACATTTGTTTCTCTCTTTACTGTTTACTTTTTCTCCTCCAGCAGGGAGCCTGTGTTTTCAGCTTTAGCGGTTCCTTTATTTCCTGAAGTCAGTCTGCTTAGTAGTTGCTCAATGCAGAGGTAATGAATGAGCAAACAGAGGCCACAGCAAGATAGTAACTAATTACCACCACTCCCCACCCCCAGCAATCAGGGCAGATTCTGAGGGTAAGTGCTGTGGAGTTGGCTCACCCAGGAAGGAACCCAGAAGCTCCTCCGCTGGGCCGCCCTCACCTCAAGATTCCACGGGGTTAGGACGTTGCCTGAGCAACGGCTCTGGAAATGCATGCCTCCTTGCAGGGCTGGGTGCCTGCTGCCTTCCCAAACGAGGCCAGTGCCCTGGCCTTCATGCGCCCTCGTGACCCACCCCACACAGGCCAATGACTTTTTCTTTCTGGTTCCTTCTGTTTTGCTCAAGCTTCCAAAATTCAAAGCAGAGTAGAAGCGTTATAAAAAGTCTTTATTCTCTTCCAGCAAAGGAGCCTAGCAGTTTCAGGCGTTAAAAAAAAAAGTAAATCATGTTACTTTCACTTGGCCACAGAGAGTAAAGGTTCTCTTGAAATTCAAAGTGAACTCGATTTATTTTTTAATTATTGATATTTCCAGATCTGAGGATTGCAAAAAAAAGAAGAAAAACCCTCTGTGTACTTTACCAACCCCAAGCTCCGAGTCAGCCATGAAGTGCTTTTTGTTCTTTTCTCCCCTAATTGCCTTACCTCCAAGAAGCTGGTCTTAACATACCATCCATCATCCCAGTGACAAATCAAATGTGGCCCGTTCAGCCCAGCGCGTTGCTGCGAGCCACAGTGACACACATTCGTTTCTGGTTCAGGCAGCTGCAGGGGAGCCGCATGTGTTTGAACTGTGTGGCCTCCCTATATAATTCAGGAAATGAGTTTACTGTATCTGTGACAAGCATCGTGTTCACACGGTTTGGGGAGCAGCCGGCAGGGTGTGGGGCTCTGCAGCAGCAGCCCAGGGATGTGTACCCACCGTGCTTCCCTCACGCTGGCCAAAGCCCCAGCCCCTCTCCACCTGACCGTGACTTTCATCACACCTGCCACCTGAGAAAGTATGCCTCATCCCTTGGGTGCTGGAAATGTCTGGATGTAATCTAACCTGAGATTCGTAAACCCCAGTTTTTAACACAGACCACTTCTTCCAACAGCAGGGCCTGTTGGTGGATCACCACTGACTCCCCTGAAGCTGAAGAATTGGTGCCTGTCTTTTGATGATGCTTTTTTTTTTTTTCCAGCGGTAAAATTTGGCCCAACTTCTGGTTGTTATTCAATTTGTATTCATCGCTTGCACATAATCTCTGCTGGACCAGGTTCAAGCAAGCTCAGGTTGTTGGGGAAAGGGGGCTTTGGTAGGTGTGGAGTGTGCATTTACTTAGATCAAGGGAAGGAATGCCAAAACCAGCCCAGCAGCAGAATAGGTGGCAAGCCTGTGGTGAGGTTTTGTTATTTTGCATATGGTTAACCATCTCGGAGGTCATAAAGCGAGGACTCTGTCCTCCGGTGCAGCAGCTGGGTTTACACAGTATTTCCAGATTGTTTATTTTGGCCCAGAGCCAGGGCTACATCATTTTTCCATTATGCACATTTGACAGATGAAGAGGGGTGGGAAGGGGGATTTCACGGGGCAGGTCTGTGATTTCCTTTTTATTTACGTTAGAGGGACTTTTAAGAGTTCTGAAGGTTATGAACCAGTCCAAATATAATGTCAGTGAGGCAGAGGTAGACGGAGCCACTGCTTTTGCAAAAATGCCCAGATCTTGGGCAGTAAAGCAAAATCCGTGTATGACCTCAGCCTGAGGCCGTGTTGGGAGCACAGTTTGTCACTGCTCAGTCTCGCATACAGACAGGTTACTGGTAAATGACATTTAGCATCACGTTCAAAAGTCAAGCTCTTGGTGTTTGCTTGGCAGTGCCTTGGGAGCAGCAATGAGTTGGGGAACCCAGCCTGCTTGCCTTCCACTGGCCGGCGTTCTGTGCAGACAGGCGGAGGCTTTTCCAAGGTCACTGTAGAACTTCTCCCTTGCGGTCCTTTCCCAGAGACACCAGCCTTCTGAAGATACTCCCAATGGCCTGGCCTGAAGTTCTTTCTGCAGGGAGCATACAAGACTGGCCAAAGAGCCACAGTTTAAATGACACCCACAGCAAAGCTCTTTGCACTTGGGTCAAGCTCATGTGATCTGAATGAATGTTTTCCTTCCAAATGAAACATTTTCTTTTGCTGATGGAGAAATCGCAATTAAAAAGCACCCCAAATGATGACAAATTAAGTAATTGAACAACTTAATTACTTAACTACAATTAAGTAATATAGCAAAATTAGGTCACACAGATGCCTTATTGTCCTAACAGTGTTTGGATTTCTTTAGTGAATGGCTGTAAATAATATATGTGGCATAAATTCATTAGCTGCATGGTCATGGTGTATATTATGTTTCTACAAAGGTATTTATGTTTGTAGCAAATGTCCCTTATCGAGGTATTTCTTAAGCTTTGCTAAGTCTTTGTAAGTGATCTGTCACCATAACACGGTGCTCTCCAGTGGAGGGGCCCAGAAAGGCAAATACCGCCCCCTCTCCAGAGCAAGCCTAACCTTCTCTATCAGCCTACCCTAAAGAAATTTCTAGAAACGGAAAGTTTGCTCAGGCAGGACCTTCTGCTAAGGAAAGAATTTTGCAAAAACAACATATGTACAGTCGACACCAAAAGTTGCCCTCTGGGTTAATCCAGTCTTACAGATGGATTCAACATATAGGTTTCAAATCAACAAACCTTTATTGAGGGTCGTTATGTGCCAGGCGTGGAGCTGGGCACTTGGGAGCCAGAAATGAGAAAGACAGTCCCTTTCAGTCTGAAAACGTTTTTGCTGGCTTGCAGGTTTTTCACCAGACTCTCCCGGACTTACCAAAGCATTCCCCTTGACTTGGAACACTCAAGCCCTTATTTTCAACCAATCTCCTTAATGCCAGAGTACACACGGGGCGAGGGGAAGTGGGTGGTAATAGATCTCCACTCAATTTGGAAATTAACAGCCAGTGATGAAGCAAAAGGTGCTAGACTGGGAGTCAGAAAGCTCGATTTCTAGTCTCAGGACAGTCACTTGTACAACCTCGAGCCAGTCCTGTGACTTCTCAGGCCACCGTGTCTGTGGAACAGGTTGTGAGGATTGCATGAAGTAAGGAGGGGATATTTGAAAACATGTTAATCCGCGGAGCTCTGTGCAGACGAAGGGGATGCTATTCTGATGGGCTGTGGGAGGAATATGTGTGTGTGTGGGGGGGGTTGCTAATTGAGCTGTTTATACCACTATCTATAAGGCTTTAATAATGCAGAAAGCTGACCCAACTCAGCAGTCTCCCAACTGACCTTATAGTATAGTCTTGGGCTTTTTTCTCTCCCCGCATTGGATGACCAACTGCAGATTTTTCTGTTGTTGAGGGTCAACAGTATAAAAAGGGTCCCCATTCAGGGCCACTTCTCAGGAAGAGGCCAGAGTCTGGGAGCCCAGAAGAGTCTGTCCCCACACAGTCCTGATTCTGTGGCTGACTTTGGACATGTCTATAAGGAAAAATCATCCTTCTTTTGCTATTCAAATCGGAAGATCAGAAGTTGTTTTTTGTTTGCTTGTTTGTTTGCCCTTCTGATCATTTCACAGCTCAAAACCAGTGCTTACTTTGAGGAAATTTTCAGCAATTATTGTGATTTAATGGGCTTCTTTGACCAATCCCTCAACGTAAATAAGAAAAATGAAAAAAAAAATTAAAAGCCACCTGAAACTACAGCTTCCCTTTGCCAAAATGTATTTATTAATTAAAGGACAGCGGCAGGAAAACATGACATGGCCAGCACTATGGTTCCAAAGAGGCAACTGAACCACAAAGCTAAACACTGGAATTTATAGACTCCAGTGGGAGCTAAAAAATCCCAGATGTGAGGGTACACCCGGCATTCATGGGTCTCTTGAGAATCTTCTCTTAAGCACACTCAGATACTGCCTTTGTCTCCACTTGGCTCTGTCTGCACCTCACGGAGACAGCCAAGCCTTCTTCGGGTCTGACTACACCCTCTTCCGTCTGTTGGTTTCTTTCATTCACTCGATGAGCATGTACAGAGGGTGCTGCGTTTCCCCAGGTGCTGAGCTGTGGAAGTACAAAGACAGAGGGTACCATCCCTCTCCAGACACTCGCAGCAAAATAGGCTGCATTAGGAGAACAGCTAGATGAAACTGGTGGGCATGTGAAGAAAACAAATCCAGGGAAAATATTTTCAAAGTTTCATGGTGCCTCAGAGGCCTCCTAAAAGTTTTCCATCTTTTGGTTGAAACACACACACACATACAGACACACACACACAAACATACCCTATACACTCAGACTTGCACACACAGCACCTCTACAGGATTCAGTAATCATAGTAGTTATGAAAGACCCAACTCCGTGCGGAGTAGTTAGACAAGTCCATTGGGCTTGGTCCCTCTTCTAGGGATTTCTGACCAAGGAGAGGAAACACTGATATCATCAAACCAACCGGAGGGAAATGCCCCGTCTGCCCCGCCGGTGAGCAGGCCCGTGAGGAGGGGTGCTCCTCTTACACTGTGAGCCCCCTTCAACCATGAGCAACATGAAGGGTTAAGAGCTTGGGCTCAGTCGTCTGACTGTCCCAGACCCAAACTGTGGCATCTCCACTTACGAGCTGTGTGACCTTGACCATGTTACCAAATTCCAGTGTCACATCTGTAAAATGATGATAATAAGAGAGCCTGACTCACTATTAGATAACTTGCAGTCCTTGCACTGAGAAAGTGCTCAGAAATACCTGCTAATGATGATGATGACGATGACAAAGTTACCTTCACTGCTAGTAACTCCTGTGCCTGGTGCAGAAAAGTCATTCAATAAATACAGATAAAAAGGAAGGGGGGTGACACTGGACACACAAATGAGGCCGAACTGAAGCCTAAATTCTGACACAAAAGCACTTGCTTCCTAGTTTTATGAAACCCAAAATTTCAAAACCTTTTCATCAGAAGCATAAAACTCAAATTTCTGTAGCAGCCAGGCAGGTAACATGAAAGAATGAACTGGCATTTAGAGTCTGGGACAAAACAGAGCGCACTGGCCCCTCGGAGGGGACGGCCATACTCGGCTCCTAAAGAATAGCGCCTCACCTTGAGAGAAGCCAGAAATCCAGACGCCCTGTGAAGCAGACCACATCTCCAACAACTAAGTCAGTTTCTTAAAAAAAGTACCCACAGGTCAAACAACACAGAGCCTGGCAGTCAGATCTCAGGCTGCCTGCTTGCTGCCCCTGCCTTCACGGAAGCTGCTCTGTATCTGTGTCTTCCTTCTGAAATGTGCACCAGGGGCACAAGAGATGTGAGCCCCTTGGAGTCATCTCGGGGGTCCTGCTTTTCAGGGGGTGCACGTGGGCTTAGGCCTCCACTTCTTGATGGGTTTGCTCTACAGTATATGCCCACCTAACGTGGGCTGCTTCATTTCCCAAAGAATACTGAGAATAAGTATGGATTTTTAAAGCACGATTGTTTTCTGGCTGAAATAACAACAGTCTCCAACAATTCCTAACAACTTCCTCTGCTACTGCTATTACGGCAACCTGGAAAGAGGCTGATTCCATAGTTCACATAGCTTTGTTTTGTTTGGAGGGAAAGTCTGGCCTTTTATAAAAATGTGGAACACTTAGCACTGGAATGATTTTTCCATAGCACTGATTATTGTACAGCAAGACACTTAACCATATGTCTTCGAAATGTGATTTTAAAAATTCTCCACTAACCATAAAAGGCAGACTGCCCTCTACTCTTTCCATATGAAGGTGATAATTTTCTACAGGCTCACGAAGGCTGCGCTGGTTATGGCCAAGTACTTAGGGGAAACCTCATCACAAATGAGAGACCTGGGCTCCAATTCCAGCTCTGTTGCTTACTCACTAGCTATGTGACCTTGGGTAAATCATTTAATTTCCAAAAGCTTCTATTCCCCCATCTGCAAAACAGGGGCCGAGACACCTCAAAGGGTAATTGGGAATATTGAATAAACTAACATACGTGTGGGCATAACCCAAACCCACAATAGGTATTTGCCATCAGTGTTGGTTGAATCTGAATCTCTGCTTCTCCTGCCACGAAATTGCACTATTTCTGACCATGACATAACCCTCTGGCAATATCATTAACCTTCCTATCAAATTTGGCAGCTCTGTGGAAGACAAAAGGGCAAAGAAGCTATAATTGTTTCATATAAACTTTTGGTTTTGTGTCCACAGTGGTATGAAAACTAGAGGGTGGAGGGTTGGATGACACTAGCCAGAGAGGAAGGAAGGGAGAAGGGAAGAGGCTGGACCAGAGCCCTGGGAGTGCTGACACTTAAGGGACAAGCAGGGAAAGAGCACTGGGCATAGAGCACTGAAGGGAAGCAATCAGGAGTCCAAGACCACCAGGGAAATGCTCTTGTAGATGGTTCCAAGATGGCGTGTGTGGCCATCCGTGTTGTGAGGTCATGCTAAGAAGTCATAGAAGGCCTGAGAAATGTCCACTGAGTTATCAACAAGGAAGCAAGAGCAATTTGACTGGACTGGAGCATTGAGAGGACAGAAACCAGGTTTTGATGAGTCCAATCGTGTGAGTACATTGAAAATCTGGTGACAGCAAATTTAGACAGCTCTTCAAGAAGTCTGGTTGTGATGGAGAGGAGAGAGAGAAGATAGAAGATAGAGGAGGACATGAGACTTAAGGGTTTTCTTTAAGGAGACTTGACTACATTTGATTTGCAGGGGGTAAGGAGCCAGTTGAGAAGGAGAGGTTGACAATGAAGAAGAGAGAAGGTAGATAGAGCAAGAGTGAGGGAGAGAGAAGGCATAGATGGATGGAGCGAGGATTGGATATCAGTGCAAAACTGGAGCCTAATTTAAAAAAAATCATCTGTCATAAGTGTCCTCTGAACCAGCTGTCAGTACCCCTCATGTTTAGACAGGGGCTAAGGAGGGTAAGGAGGGTTGAGGTAACCAAAATACACTTGGCAATCTGTTGCTATCCAAAAAAGGATCTTGCAAAACTTTGTCTTGTAGCCACAAATGAAACATTTCCCTTTACTCTTAGCCTAAAAGTCTGTCCTATCTGTTGAGTTTTCTAGCAAGCACAGGACTCAGTCTGCTAGTGTTTGTTCTTACTGGTACTACCCAATAGCCCAAACACTTTCATCAGGAGAGTGAGGTGATGTGTCATTGAAATTTGGTTGGAAAGGCTAATTGGAATCTTATCAAATATAAATCTTAGTAGAGATCTCCCATTACCTTATAAAATTTGGATAAAATAAGTCAATGAATGGGGCTGTAAGTGGGATCCCCAGCACTGACTTGATGGAGAACACTATGAAGTTCAGACTCTGGTCATTGCAAGAAGGCTGACTTTTCCCAGACTTTGTAGATCCTGGGTCATTTTCTGACGGGGTTCCTGAATAATGATTCCTACTAGAAACACTTATAAGTTCAGGCTAAATAAAACACCAGGAAGAGGTTTCCTGGAACTGAGGAACTCTCCAAATACTGATGATTATGTTCATTTTCATCATTGACTCTGGACATTGGCCTTTCTTATTGGACCCAGAGATAACCTAGTCCAATTTCCTTTTTTAAATCAACCTTTTTCTTCCTCCGGATTATAAACCCACTAGCCATCCCTACTAAAATGCCTGCTTCTTTCCTGCAAGATCTACTACAATCTGGACTCCCCCATCAACGTGAGGAGTGGTAGGCTTTAGGCCCACCTGCTGACTACCGTTATGTTCCATTGCTTTTGGAGAAACATGAGAGGGACAGTGATAAGGTTGCTGGCCTTTCTGCAGCAAAAGCACAATTGCTTACCATGCAGACCCTCCTGCCTCTGCCTCTTTTCAGCTACATGACCTTGAACCAGTCAGAGTCTTGCTCTGCCTCAGTTTCTTCATCTATAACATGGCTCTTCCATGAGGGGTTCATGTGAGAGTTAAATACAATTCCATGTATAAGTGCCTAGTTTAGTGCTTGGTACACCTTAGTCCTCACTAAATGTAACTGTTACTATAAAAATACGCCACAAGGGATCAGGCTCAGCTGAGACCATCCGCATCTCTTGACAAACCAATTAACTAATGATGTAGATATATCCTGGTTCTTTCCATTGTGCTTGAATGACATACTATCATCTTTGACATACCTGCTCTGCCCACCCACCAACTTGCCCATCCCCAGCCATGGAGAAAAACATGCAGGGAAGAGAGTTTTGTTGTGATGAACCAAGAGTAGCTTTAAATCTATCGACCTAGTTTACCTAATCACAACCAAACAGGGAAACATACAAATCCATCATGCCATCATTTTAAAAAACCTTCACAAAATTTTACTAGCTTGATATTAATAACCCATTAGAGCAAGTCAACTCAATCCATTAAATAGATCAACATTTTATTTATTTGTTATTTTAATTTTTAAAAAAATTTTATTAGAGTATAGTTGATTTACAATGTTGTGTTACTTTCAGGTATACAGCAAAGTGAATCAGCTATACATATACATATATCCACTCTTTTTTTTAAACATCTTTATTGGAGTATATTTATTTTACAATGCTGTGTTAGTTTCTGCTGTAAAACAAGGTGAATCAGCTGTATGTATATATATATCCTCATATCCCCTCGCTCTTGCTTCTCTCTCCCACCCTCCCTATCCCACCCCTCTAGGTGGTCACAAAGCACCGAGCTGATCTCCCTGTGCTATGCAGCTGCTTCCCACTAGCTATCTATTTCACATTTGGTAGTATATATAAGTCCATGCCACTCTCTGACTTCGTCCCAGCTTACCCTTCTCCCTCCCCATGTCCTCAAGTCCATTCTCTACGTCTGCGTCTTTATTCCTGTCCTGCCCCTAGGTTCTTCAGAACCATTTCTTTTTTTTTAGATTCCGTATATATGTGTTAGCATATGGCATTTGTTTTTCTCTTCCCGACTTATTTCACTCTGTATAACAGATTCTAGGTCCATCCACCTCACTACAAATATCCCAATTTTGTTTCTTTTTATGGCTGAGTAATATTCCATTGTATATATGTGCCACATCTTCTTTATCCATTCATCTGTTGATGGACACTTAGGTTGCTTCCATGTCCTGGCTATTGTAAGTAGTGCTGCAATGAACATTGTGATACATGACTCTATTTGAATTATGGTTTTCTCAGGGTATATGCCCAGTAGTGGGATTGCTGGGTCATATGGTAGTTCTATTTTTAGTTTTTTAAGGAACCTCCATACTGTTGTCTGTAGTGGCTGTATCAGTTTACATTCCCACCAACAGTGCAAGAGGGTTCCTTTTTCTCCACGCCCTCTCCAGCATTTATTGTTTGTAGATTTTTTGATGATGGCCATTCTGACTGGTGTGAGGTGATATCTCATTGTAGTTTTGATTTGCCTTTCTCTAATGATTAGTGATGTTGAGCATCCTTTCATGTGTTTGTTGGCAATCTGTATATTTTCTTTGGTGAAATGTCTACTTAGGTCTTCTGCCCATTTTTGGATTGGGTTGTTTGTTTCTTTGATATTGAGCTACATGAGCTGCTTGTATATTTTGGAGATTAGTCCTTTGTCAGTTGCTTCATTTGCAAATATTTTCTCCCATTCTGAGTGTTGTCTTTTCATCTTGTTTATGTTTTCCTTTGCTGTGCAAAAGGTTTTAAGTTTCAATAGGTCCCATTTGTTTATTTTTGTTTTTATTACCATTTCTCAAGGAGGTGGATCAAAAAGAATCTTGCTGTGATTTATGTCATAGAGTGTTCCTGCCTATGTTTTCCTCTAAGAGTTTTATAGTGTCTGGCCTTACATTTAGGTCTTTAATCCATTTTGAGTTTATTTTTGTGTATGGTGTTAGGGAGTGTTCTAATTTCATTCTTTTACATGTAGCGGTCCAGTTTTCCCAACACCACTTATTGAAGAGGCTGTCTTTTCTCCAGTGTATATTCTTACCTCCTTTATCAAAGATTAGGTGACCATATGTGCGTGGGTTTATCTCTGGGCTTTCTATCCTGTTCCATTGATCTATACGTCTGTTTTTGTGCCAGTACCATACTGTCTTGATTACTGTAGCTTTGTAGTATAGTCTGAAGTCAGGGAGCCTGGTTCCTCCAGTTCCGTTTTTCTCTCTCAAGATTGCTTTGGCTGTTCGGGGTCTTTTGTGTTTCCATACAAATTGTGAAATTTTTTGTTCTAGTTCTGTGGAAAATGCCATTGGTAGTTTGATAGGGATTGCACTGAATCTGTAGACTGCTTTGAGTAATATAGTCATTTTCACAATGTTACTTCTTCCAATCCGAGAACATGGTATGGTATATCTCTCCATCTGTTTTCTTTCATCAGTATCTTATAGTTTTCTACATACAGGTCTTTTGTCTCCTTAGGTAGGTTTATTCCTAGGTATTTTATTCTTTTTGTTGCAATAGTAAATGGAGTGTTTCCTTAATTTCTCTTTCAGATAATTCATCATTAGTGTATAGGAGTGCAAGAGATTTCTGTGCATTAATTTTATATCCTGCTACTTTACTTTACCAAATTCATTGATTAGCTCTAGTAGTTTTCTGGTAGCGTCTTTATGATTCTCTTTGTATACTATCATGTCATCTGCAAACAGTGACAGTTTTACTTCTTTCCTGATTTGGATTCCTTTTATTTCTTTTTCTTCTCTGATTGCTGTGGCTAAAACTTCCCAAACTATGTTAAATAATAGTGGTGACAGTGGGCAGGCTTGTCTTCTTCCTGATCTTAGTGGAAACGGTTTCAGTTTTTCACCATTGAGAACGATGTTTGGCTGTGGGTTTGTCATATATGGCCTTTATTATGTTGAGGTAGGTTCCCTCTACGCCTACTTTCTAAAGAGTTTTTATCAAGAATGGGTGTTGATTTTTGTAGAAAGCTTTTTCTGTGTCTATTGAGATTATCATACGGTTTTTCTCCCTCAATTTGTTAATATGGTTTATCACATTGATTGATTTGTGTATATTGAAGAATCCTTGCATTCCTGGGATAAACCCCACTTGATCATGGTGTATGATCCTTTTACAGTGCTGTTGGATTCTGTTTGCTAGTATTTTGTTGAGGATTTTTGCATCTATATTCATTAGTGATACTGGCCTGTAGTTTTCTATTTTTGTGACATCTTTGTCTGCTTTTGGTGTCAGGGTGATGGTGGCCTTGTAGAATGAGTTTGGGAGTGTTCCTCCCTCTGCTATATTTTGGAAGAGTTTGAGGATAGGTGTTAGCTCTTCTCTGTTTGATAGAATTCGCCTGTGAAGCCATCTGGCCCTGGGCTTTTGTATGTTGGAAGATTTTTAATCACAGTCTCAATTTCAGTGCTTGTGGTTGATCTGTTTATATTTTCTATTTCTTCCTGGTTCAGTCTCGGAAGGTTGTGCTTTTCTAAGAATTTGTCCATTTCTTCCAGGTTGTCCATTTTATTGGCATATAGTGTCTTATTTTTTCTTTTTTTTCTTTGCGGTACGCGGGCCTCTCACTGTTGTGGCCTCTCCCATTGAGGAGCACAGGCTCCAGACGCGCAGGCCCAGCGGCCATGGTTCACGGGCCCAGCCACTCCGCGGCATGTGGGATCTTCCCGGACCGGGGCACGAACCCGTGTCCCCTACATCGGCAGGCGGACTCTCAACCACTGCGCCACCAGGGAAGCCCCGGCATATAGTTTCTTGTAGTAATCTCTCATGATCCTTTGTATTTCTGCAGTGTCAGTTGTTACATCTTTTTCAATTCTAATTCTATTGATTTGAGTCTTCTCCCTTTTTTTCTTGATGAGTTTGGCTAATTGTTTATCAATTTTATCTTCTCAAAGAACCAGCTTTTAGTTTTATTGATCTTTGCTATTGTTTCCTTCATTTCTTTTTCATTTATCTCTGATCTGATCTTTATGATTTCTTTCCTTCTGCTAACTTTGGGCTTTTTTTCTTCTTTCTCTAATTGCTTTAGGTGTAAGGTTAGGTTGTTTATTTGAGATATTTCTTGTTTCTTGAGGTAGGATTGTATTGCTATAAACTTCCCTCTTAGAACTGCTTTTGCTGCATCCCATAGGTTTTGGGTCATCGCGTTTTCATTGTCATTTGTTTCTAGGTATTTTTTGGTTTCCTCTTTGATTTCTTCAGTAATCTCTTGATTCTTTAGTAGTGTATTGTTTAGCCTCCATGTGTTTGTGTTTTTTACAGATTTTTTTCCTGTAGTTGATATCTAGTCTCATAGCGTTGTGGTCAGAAAAGATACTTGATACGATTTCAATTTTCTTAAATTTACCAAGGCTTGATTTGTGACCCAATATATGATCTATCCTGGAGAACTTTCCCTGAGCACTTGAGAAGAAAGTGTATTCTGTTATTTATGGATGGAAAGTCCTATAAATATCAATTAAGTCCATGTTGTTTAATGTATCATTTAAAGCTTGTGTTTCCTTATTTATTTTCCTTTTGGAGGATGTGTCCATTGGTGAAAGTGGGGTGTTTGTTCAAGTCCCCTACCATGATTGTGTTACTGTCAATTTCCCCTTTTATGGCTGTTAGCTTTTGCCTATGTATTGCGGTGCTACTATGTTTGGTGCATAAATATTTACAGTTGTTATATCTTCTTCTTGGATTGATCCCTTGATCGCAATGTAGTGTCCTTCTTTGTCTCTTGTAATAGTCTTTATTTTAACGTCTGTTTTGCCTGATATGAGAATTGCTACTCCAGCTTTCTTCTGATTTCCATTTGCATGGAGTATCTTTTTCCATTCCCTCACTTTCAGTCTGTATGTGTCCCTAGGTCTGAAGTGGGTCTCTTGTACACAGCATATATACAGGTCTTGCTTTTCTATCCATTCAGCCAGTCTGTGTCTTTTGGTTGGAGCATTTAATCCATTTACATTTAAGGTAATTATCAATATGTATGTTCCTATTACCATTTTCTTAATTGTTTTGGGTTTGTTATTGTAGGCCTTTTCCTTCTCTTGTGTTTCTTGCCTAGAGAAGTTCCTTTAGGATTTGTTGTAAAGCTGGTTTGGTGGAGCTGAATTCTCTTAGCTTTTGCTTGTCTGTAAAGGTTTTAATTTCTCTGTCAAATCTGAATGAGATCCTTGCTGGGTGGAGTAATCTTGGTTGTTGGTTTTTCCCTTTCATCACTTTAAATATGTCCTGCCACTCCCTTCTGGCTTGCAGAGTTTCTGCTGAAAGATCAGCTGTTAACTTTATGGGGATTCCCTTTTATGTTATTTGTTGTTTTTCTCTTGCTGCCTTTAATATTTTTTCTATTTATAGTTTTTTCTATTTGATAGTTTGATTAATATGTGTCTTGGCATGTTTCTCCTTGGATTTATCCTGTATGGGAGTCTCTGTGCTTCCTGGACTTGATTAACTATTTCCTTTCCCATATTAGGGAAGTTTTCAACTATAATCTCTTCAAATATTTTCTCAGTCCCTTTCTTTTTCTCTTCTTCTTCTGGGACCCCTATAATTAGAATGTTGGTGTGTTTAATGTTGTCCCAGAGGTCTCTGAGACTGTCCTCAATTCTTTGCATTCTTTATTCTTTATTCTGCTGTGTGGTAGTTATTTCCACTATTTTATCTTCCAGGTCACTTATCCGTTCTTCTGCCTCAGTTATTCTGCTATTGATTCCTTCTAGAGAATTTTTAATTTCATTTATTGTGTTGTTCATCATTGTTTGTTTGCTCTTTAGTTCTTTTAGGTCCTTGTTAAATGTTTCTTGTATTTTCTCCATCCTATTTCCAAGATTTTGGATCATCTTTACTATCATTACTCTGAATTCTTTTTCAGGTAGACTGCCTATTTCGTCTTCATTTGTTTAGTCTGGTGGGTTTTTCCCATGCTCCTTGATCTGCTGCAAATTTCTCTCTCTTCTCATTTTGCTTAACTTACTGTGTAGGGGTCTCCTTTTCACAGGCTGCAGGTTTGTAGTTCCTGTTGTTTTTGGTATCTGCCCCCAGTGGGTAAGGTTGGTTCAGTGGGTTGTGTAGGCTTCCTGGTGGAGGGGACTGGTGCCTGTGTTCTGGTGGATGAGGCTGAATCTTGTCTTTCTGGTTGGCAGGACCACATCTGGTGGTGTGTTTTGGGGTGTCTGTGAAACTTATTATGATTTTAGGCAGCCTCTCTGCTAATGGGTGGGGTTGTGTTCCTGTCTTGCTAGTTGTTTGGCATTGGGTGTCCAGCACTGGAGCTTGCTGTTCGTTGAGTGGAGCTGGGTCTTAGTGTTGAGATGGAGATCTCTGGGAGAGCTCTCGCCAATTGATACTACGTTGGGCCGGGAAGTCTCTGGTGATCCAATGTCCTGAACTCGGCTCTCCCACCTCAGAGGCTCAGGCCTGACACCCAGCTGGAGCACCAAGACACTGTCAGCCACGTGGCTGAGAAGAAAAGGGAGAAAAAAAGAAAGAAAAATAAATAAATATATAAATAAAATAAAGTTATTAAAATTTAAAATAAAAATATTATTAAAATAAAGAAATTTTAAAGTATTAAAAACAGAGAGAGAGCAACCAATCCAATAAACAAATCCAATGATAACAAGCCCTAAAAACTAAACTAAGATAAACATAAAAATCAGAAACTAGTCAGTCACATACAGCAAACCCCAAGTCTACAGTTGCTCCCAAAGTCCACCGCCTCAATTTTGGGATGATTCTTTGTCTATTCATGTATTCCACAGATGCAGGGTACATACGTTGACCGGGGAGATTTAATCCGCTGCTCCTGAGGCTGCTGGGAGAGATTTTCCTTTCTCTTCTTTGTTCTCACAGCTCCCAGGGTTCAGCTTTGGATTTGGCCCCGCCTCTGTGTGTAGGTCGCCTGAGGGCCTCTGTTCTTCACTCAGACAGGACGGGGTTAAAGGAGCCGCTGATTTGGGGGCTCTGGCTCACTCAGGCCGGGGGGAGGGAGGGGTACGGATGCGGGGCGAGCCTGCGGCGGCAGAGGCCGACATGATGTTGCACCAGCCTGAGGCGCGCCGTGCGTTCTCCCGGGGAAGTTGTCCCTGGATCCTGGGACCCTGGCAGTGGCGGGCTGCACAGGCTCCCGGGAGGGGAGGTGTGGATAGTGACCTGTGCTCGCACACAGGCTTCTTGGTGGCGGCAGCAGCAGCCTTAGCGTCTCATGCCCGTCTCTGGGGTCCACGCTGATAGCCGCGGCTCGTGCCCACCTCTGGAGCTCGTTTAGGCGGTGCTCTGAATCCCCTCTCCTCACGCACCTGAAACAATGGTCTCTGGCCTCTTCGGCAGCTCCAGACTTTTCCCGGACTCCCTCCTATCTAGCTGTGGTGCACTAGCCCCCTTCAGGCTGTGTTACGCAGCCAACCCCAGTCCTCTCCCTGGGATCCGACCGAAGCCTGAGCCTCAGCTCGCAGCCCCGCCCGCCCCGGCGGGTGAGCAGACAAGCCTCTCGGGCTGGTGAGTGCCAGTCGGCACCCATCCTCTGTGTGGGAATCTCTAGCTTTGCCCTCCGCACCCCTGTTGCTGCGCTCTTCTCCGCGGCTCCGAAGCTTCCCCCCCGCCATCCCCTGTTTCCGTCAGTGAAGCAGCTTCCTAGTGTGTGGAAACTTTTCCTCCTTCACAGCTCCCTCCCAGAGGTGCAGGTCCCGTCCCTATTCTTTTGTCTCTGTTTTTTCTTTTTTCTTTTGCCCTACGTACGTGAGGACTTTCTTGCCTTTTGGGAGGTCTGAGGTCTTCTGCCAGCGTTCAGTAGATGTTCTGTAGGAGTTGTTCCACATGTAGATGTATTTTTGATGTATTTGTGGGGAGGAAGGGGATCTCCACGTCTTACTCCTCTGCCATTTTGAAGGTCCTCCTCTTTTTAGTTTTGAGTATTAAAGATTTTCTCTTTTAATGACGCATGCAGAGTCTGTATTGCACAAGGTGAAGGAGTGCATTCATATTGTAATTAATGCTGGAATGCTGACGCTCTGAATGCACGCATACACAGGCATAAAGCCTCAAGAAGAGATGAGAGCAGATGAGCGATGTCAACACACTACGGGGGTGCTCACAACCCAGCACTGATGTTGCAGAATGGACAACAGTCCTCCTGGTTGTGATGCTGTGATCCAGGCTCCTTTCATTTGGGGTCTTTCCATTCTTCACCACATGGCTACTGAGTCTGTTCTAGGAGCTTTCTCTGGTCCATCCAGCTCACCTTTAATTTATTTGGTCAGAATCAGCACAGTGGATCCCAGGTGATGGTTTTTCACATGCACTTTTTGAAACTCTTGTCTCATCGGGTGCCGCGTGCAAAGGCCTTGCACTCAGCACTTCAGATCAGAGTTCCTCGTGTGAAATGGCTATGCAGACAACTCGGCTTGTCTGGGATAAGCGCCACACACAGCACTGCTATCCACTTTCTCTTTTTTTTTTTTTTTTAAGGTTCTTTTCCCATATAGGCCATTACAGAGTATTGAGTAGAGGTCCCTGTGCTATACAGCAGGTCTTATTAGTTATCTATTTTATATACAGTAGTGTGTATATGTCAATCCCAATATTCAAATTAATCCCTCCCCCCTTAAATAGATCAACATTTTGTATCTAATTTATTTTGAAGACTAGTCTAAGAAGTTATCTTGCTCTAGGTTAAAAATTCACTGGGTACTCTCTTGGGATGGCTTTGTAGTTAGTGATTACACTTGCTGTATGTTATTTTTAGAAAAACAGTGTTTCAACCTTAAAGAACTTTTGAGGCCCCACATAGAGCAGACCCCAAGTTACTTCCCCTATGCTTACTCTCTTGGGCCTTTCTCCAGAACAGGGTAGGGTGGCCTTCTATTTAAGTTCCAGGCACTGCTAAGCCCCTCCCTTTTCATAAAATGTAAATCTAAGTCCTCCTCTCTTCGCCGTTGCAATGTTTATGACTATATATCAGGCCAGCGCATAAAATAACTAATTCCAATATTTATCAATTACACTGGGGCTAATATTAGAACAAACAAAGTAGATGAAGGATTGTTGAAGGAAGTGCAGTTTTTTGGTTTCTCAAAATCAGGGGTTTCTACAGATCCATAAATGCCTAAGATCTTCATATATGGGTTTCCATGTACCCTTCCTGTCTTCCTGAACATGAGCTTCAGTCAGGTTTTCAGGAGAGTTAGAAACCGCTGCTCTAGATTTTCTGTAATGTGTTCTCCAATCAAGCCAGAGTTGAGAACCTGACACGTGCCACTTTCCTCTGGCCCCCGTGAAACCCAAGGCTGAACTTACTCTAAGGATGTTATCAAAATATTGCTAATTCCATACAATTTTTTCTTATGAAAATTCATAGACTATATTTCTTTATGGCATTACAACTAGGAATAGATGTGAATGGACTGTTTTCCACGAAGAGTAATATACACTGTTTGTTAGCTTCTTGAAAGTTTAGGGCCAAACTCTTGACCCACCTCCTACATAAAAAGTTAGGACTTCACAACATATATTTTGTGTTCCTCGATATTGGGGTCTGAGAGATGGATGACTAAATAACACCCCTTTCCTCCTGCCTGGGTTCTAAACTATGTGAGAAATCAATACTGGAGACAGAGATGGAGGTCCAAATGTCAGCTTTATTACCAGGTAAAGCTGGGTGGGAGAACTCAGCTGCGGTGTGAGGAGAAATGGACCGGTAACATTCCATCCTGACTTCCACAGACTTGCCCATCGAGTCACAGATTGTGGCTGAAAGCCCTCGCCCTCCTCTACAGGAGGATGTGAAGTCTCTGCAGACAGGCACACTCTCCCCAGAGGAGAGAGCATCTCAATCCTTTATCCCAAAGGCACAATCAGGAAAACCATCTGGCCCTGGAACCTGGCTTACCTTCCCGAATGAGAGGCTGGGGCAAGAGGCAGGAGCATGGCTCTATGGAGACCCTCCCATATGGGGAGGGGAAGCCGTTACCCCCAACACTGACCTTTCTCCTTTTTTCTTTCCTACCTTCATTCTCCCTTTGCCCAGTTTCCTTAACTGTTTAGCTAATTGCATCATATGTATTTTTGTAAAATTCTTTACATTCTTTTTGGAATAGCTTGGGTCAAATAATTTAACTAAAGAATTTCTTTTAAAATCATAGGAATCCTAATATTTTTCTGGCATGAGATAGCAAGACCCCACACATTTAGAGTGCTTCAAGAGGAAGGCACCAGAGGAGTCTGGAAATGAGCGAATTTTTTTCCGGGGCCTCTGTGTGCCTTGTCTATCTTTAATACCAGCTTTTTAAGCTCTGTCTTTTAAAAACCCAAAGAGATCTATACGTCAAGCCTATTAACATGTATCGCCTCAGAGTAGCTATAGTTAATATCTTTACTGAAGACAGATATTACAAAATGTTCTATCACAAACCCACTTTGTACAGGTAACAAAAAAATAAAAAATAGATAAGCTGGTCTTCATTAAAATGAAAGATTTTTGTGCATCAGAGAAAACTATCAACACATAAAAAGACAACTTACAGAATGGGAGAAAATATTTGCAAATCATATTCCTGATATATATGTAGAATATCCAGAATATATTAAAAAAATTCCAACTTAACAACAAAAAAATTAAACAATCCAATTCAAAACAGGCAAAGGACTTGAATAGACACTCATCAAAAAAGGATATATACAAATGACCAACACACACATGAAAAAGATGCTGAAATGAAAATCAAGACCACAATGAGATACCAGTTCACACTTACTGGGATAGCTACAATTTTTTGAAAATGGAAAATAACAATTGTAGAAGAGGATTTGGAGAAATTGGGACCTTCAGGCATTGCTGCTAGGAATATTTAGTGGTTCAGCCACTGAGGAAAATAGTTTGGTGGTTCCTCAAAAAGTTAAACATAGAACTACCGTATGAACCAGCAACTCCACTTCTAGGTAGAATCCCAGAAAAAATTGAAAACAGGGACTCAAATGAAGACTTTTACAGAAATGTTCATAGCAGCACTCTTCACGATAGTCAAAAGGTAGAGAAACCCAAATGTCCATCAATGGATATATGGATAAACAAATTATGGTACTTTCATGTAATGGAATATTATTCAGCCATAAAAGCTAATGAAGTACTGATACATGTTACAAAATAGATGAACCTTGAAAACATTATGTAAGTGGAAAAAAGCCAGACACAAAAGGGCAAGTATTGTGTGATGCCACTTATATGAGGTACCTAGAATAGACAGATTCATAGACAGAAAGTAGATTAGAGGTTACCTGGGGAAGGGTGGGAAGAGGAGAGGTATAAGGGAGCTATTGTTTAATGGCTACAGAGGTCCTGTTTGGAGTGATGAAAGAATTTTGAAAATAGTGGTGATAGTTGCACAGCATTATGAATGTAATTAATTTCACCAAAACGTACACTTCAAAATGTTTAAAATTTTGTCATATAAATATATATATATAAAACATATAAATAGCATTTTATGTTATTAAGTTTTAATATTAAACAAATTTCAGTTACATATTTTACCACAATAAAAAAATAACCATTCAAAATTGACAACAGTTAAAATTGTATTTAGGGAATCTAACATTCCTTCCTTTACTTTTCTCAGCAGACACCTTGCTGAAATAGTGAAATGCAATGTCGTTTGTATCAAATTAAACTTTAACTAATAGATGTCGATATTTTAAAATAAAAAACCAAGATGATTAGCAAGTGGCGAGACAGCTTTTTTCTGTGCTTCCTTCTGAAAGTAACAGGAAATAAAAATGAAAAGCAGGTAGATTTTGCTGCCCAAAAGAATGTATAGGGGCTTCCCTGGTGGCGCGGTGGTTGAGAATCTGCCTGCTAATGCAGGGGACACGGGTTCGAGCCCTGGTCTGGGAAGACCCCACATGCCGCGGAGCAACTAGGCCCGTGAGCCACAACTACTGAGCCTGCGCTTCTGGAGCCTGTGCTCCGCAACAAGAGAGGCCGCGATAGTGAGAGGGCCGCTAACCGCGACGAAGAGTGGCCCCAACTTGCCGCAACTAGAGAAAGCCCTCGCACAGAAACGAAGACCCAACACAGCCAAAAATAAATGAATAAACAAATGTGGGGTTTAAAAAAAAAAAAGTATAACTTCTTATAGTTACCATTGAATTGTGGTCAAATCTCATTATTCACATCCCACGAAAGGGATGTTAGCTAGTTTTAGTCAACTGGTGTTGATATTAACACGTGGAATACGGTGAAATCTTTCCCAATGTTGTTGGGAAGCCATTTACCCCTTCTATTCCTTGAATGTTTAGTTTCTTTCCTTAGGAGCTGCCAGTATTATGCAGGTAACACAGGACCGCACCATCATCCCCTTTAAGCTGCAGCATTGCAGACAACGGCTCACGTGCAACCCTGCTTCTTTTGCAGAGCATAGGAAACTTGGAAACATGACTGTGACCGTGAAGAAGACCGTCCCCTCTCCTGAGGCTGTGCAGATTCTCTACCAGCGAATGCGATACGAGTACGAGTTCTACCACTACGTCAAGGAGCAGTTCCACCTGCTGAAGCGCAAGTTCGGACTGAAGTCCCGGGTCAGCCACCCCGTGCTGAGACCCCAGTTCTTCCTTCCGACCCCACTGGAAACAGAGGAGCCGATTGATGACGAGGAACAGGATGATGAGAAGTGGCTCGAAGATATTTATAAGAGGTGATGCCAGCTCTGTGTTGCCTCCAATGGCTTAATCTCCCTTTCCAGAAAGTTTTTTGTTTGGGGAAGAAAAATCCTTAAGGGACGAAATTAATGCTCGGCAGCATTAAAAAGAACAAAACGTTCCCACAGGTTGGGGTCATTGGGAGATGCCCGGTTTTGCGGGTTTTGTTTGATTTTATTCTGTGTTTTTCTGGCTCCTTGGGTCCTTCTGAGGTACGCTACATGGCTCCATCACAAGGCATCTCGTCATAAAATAGCTTTTCTTCCCCCAGCATAAACAAGAGAACGCAGAGAAATAGCGCCTATAGCCCAGTAACTTATCATTTGTAAGATGACCTATAGAAATATTACCTCAGTGGTAGGAAACATCCAGACGTGTATACTTCAGTAGAAACACAAAACCAGTTCAGAGACCAGGGAATCTACTCTAGAAGGATCTAAGAGGAGACGGTCAGACAGATAAGGGCATCAGAAGGAAGGATGTCCCTGGGTAAGTGGTTTCTGCCCACATGGGTAGAATTCTGCCTCTGGTCCATCTCAGGGGACACTTTCACCAAGAGCAGCACGCTTATTATCTCTGAAAGAGCAAGTAGGCTTGTGCCACACCCTTCCCCAGTCCAGAGCCTTGAGTACCTCTCAAGGTCAAAGCGCACAGCAAACTCCATTGAGACATTTCATTTCCGAGCACCATTCTGACAGATATCAAAGTAGCATAGCCAGGAAAAGAGTTTGTTGGCTGTGTAGAGAAGAGCACAGGCAAGACAGATCAACTCTGGAGGACATGTGGCCTAGGAAAATGGCATGGCTGTGTCCTTTGCACCCTATATGAAGCATGTCTCTTACCAGCATTGCTTTAACTGGAAACCCAGGAACCAATTTAGCTCTGACATTTCCTGTGGCATAAGTTCCAAGTCTGACCACAGACGATGCACGATCTATCAGGCACACCCCTGGCCAGCTGTGTCCCAAAGTAGCTGGTATCTTTTACCTTCTAATCCCTTAAGAGGTACTTGTTTTTGGTGTTTTGGGGGCTCAGAAAGGGATACCGAGTTCTGTGCAGGCAGCAGTCGAAATACAGTTCCACTTATTAGGGAAGCAGCTCCCTGCTGAGAACCCTTACTAGGACATCGGGAAGAGAAGCAGGAGCTTCTGGGTAAGAGACTGCTTGGCTAGAATTATGAGTAGTTGTCTGCCCCCAAAGTGATCTGAGTAGAAGTTGGGCAGTTCCATTCCTCCAAAATATCTCTTCCCCATCCCATTCCCATCACCTGCCCATCTCCGTGATGCCTTGGTTCAGTCATTAGAAATCTATTTCTTTGGATTTGAGAGGTTTTCATCTTTGACCACCCCCGCCCCGAAAATACATATACTCTTGGGTGGATAATATATAGCCAGCTGAGAAGCAGGGGTGCAGGTGCTGGTGACAGGCAAGGTACTTGGGACAAATTTTGTCTCCTTCATGTTTTTTCCCTTAGAGCCAGCCCTTCAAGAGCACTAGCAAAGTGTGAGTTGGGAATACTTAATAGTAAATAAGACTGACTTTACACAAGCTACACATTTTCTGCTTTTCAGAAACCAACAAATCTCTCTAGAATTTTTTCTTCGTTCACTAAAATTGGACGGTAGCCAAGATATAAAGCAAGTGATTTGGAACCTGTCAAGTGTGCACTAAAGCTACTATATTATGAGATGTATTGAGAAGGCTTCACCCCGCAGGAGTCCAGTGAAGGCTGGGACCACAGAGGCACAGAGACCAGCATTTGGCCGCTTGTGGGCCTCCTTTCTGCCTCAGAGAACTGGGGCAGGGAAGTGATGAAGGGAAATGTTCTTAGAAGAGGAAATATCCTTTGTCCTATTTAGAGAGACCAGGGCCCTACCATTAGGCTTACTTTAAAAATCAACCCGGAGAAGAGCTATCATACTAACAACAGAGCAAGAGCTGCTGCCTGGTACCTTGTGAGTCCATTCCTTTGAAATCGCATATAAAGAATGATCGTTAGTTTACACACTGTGCAATCTCATTATCTGAAAATAAGGTCTGCTAAGTGTTCTCTGCTGTTGTCAGCACATCAGGACAATTTGTCATTTAAAAAAATGCATCCTCTCAGTGCAAGTTCACATGGGCACTTCTGCCTGTGTGTTCAAAGGCATTTATTGTCAGCAGTGATCATTATAGCGTCACAGCGAACGAGGCTGGCTGATTTACTTACAGGGCCTTAATGTAATTTTGCCCCAACAAACAGCCTCTAGGCCCTAAAAGTCGAGGCACGTCATCAGTTTGGCACACACGACAACGTTTCTTTGGCCCTGAGCCCAACACAGTTTGTACTTCATGAAATATATTGTACATTTTACATAGTTTAATTTAAAAAATACATTTTAAGCTGGTAGATCTTTGACCGCCTTATTTATTATAAGCTTTCAGCACATTCCAAGGTTTTAGTTACTCAGGAAGGAGTTAATTAAAATGATTTTATTTTGGTCTGATGGATGTTTTTTAAAAGGAAAATTATTATTATGAACCTTCAGCCTACTTTCCTTGAGTGCCGTAAAAGTGCTTGTAAATTGTTTTGTTTTTTTTTTAAGAAGAAAACATGGTGTTTGACATTGATGGAAATTCAAAAATATATATGGAACTGAAACATTAGCTTAGCTAAAATAAAAGCAATCTGTGTTTGAGATGAAGTGTTCCTTAACTTATTCGTTACCCGTATAAATAAATGAATATAAATAAGTTGAAATTTTTTCCGTTCTGTCGATAGCTGGAAATAAAGGTGCCTGCAGATCCTCACTGCCCCCTCAGCCTTCTTAGTAGGCCAGGCTTCTTCCTTAAGATGTGATTTTGGGAAAGATGTATTTTTAACAACAATCTAGAAACTTATAATTAGATGACACTAAACACCTGCTGGCTTCGTCGCTATGTGCACTGGTTGGTTGGGTGTCAGGGTGCTTCGTCGGAATCCCCAGCCATGATAGTGGGGTATCTATGCTGCCCACCTGCAGCCACGTGGGAAAATAAGGCTATGCCATCCCACGTCGCTCGGCGAGTACTCTGATCTCCTTCTCAGACATGCAGAGCCTCCAAAGGTGGGTGATTCTAACCTCCCAAGTGAGCAGGCTCTAATCCAGAAATGCTCTTCCTGAGAAGTTTCACTGCTGCATCAAATGGAACTCACACAGAGAGAGAGGGAATCCCCATGCTTTCTAAATACTGGACACTCCAGTCCAACTCCATGTGACTATTTTGTAAAAGAAAAGAACCAGAATCTTGGTACTAGATGAAAGAAAAATCCATTTTGGTAAAAACAGCATGCTTAACTTCAAGTAAGAATCTGAGCGTCTTAAACAGCAAAGTGATAAGTGGTTACCTTTCTTTATCAGTTCATTTGTCTGTAACCCAGTCACAAGATGTTTGACTCTGAGTGAACTTTAAAGGCAAAAGTACTACACAAAACCAGGACTCTGCCCCCTCTGGAGCTGCTTGTGTGTTCTGAAGTTCGTTATAAATGTGCTGTTACCTGCGGGCTTATCCAATGAGCTCTTTGGCCTCAAATGAATCTTATAGGTAACGGCAGTCTTTCTTAAAAGGCAAAATGATGCTCCACAGCCATTCAGGAAGACAATTCTGTGCGTCAAAACTGTGAAACTCCCTTCAAATAAAAATAAAGAGGATTTATTTTACTAAAATAATTTACTTCCACCTGATGACAAAGAAATCGATTTTTTTAAAGTATTTTGAATACCCTGCCAAAGAAAAGTCTATTTCAGGCTACCAGTATTGAGTCTGTTAAGAAAAACACATGGAACTTCTTTCACAGCTCAGAAAACTCATTGTGGTGTAACCCCGTGTATTCGTTTGCTAGAGCTGTCATAACAGAGTCCCACAGACAGAGTGGCTTAAACAACAGAAATTTATATTCTCATAATTCTGGAGGCTGGAAGTCTGAGCTCAAGGTGTCAGCAGGGTTGGTTTCTTCTGAGGCCTCTCTCCTTGGCTTGCACATGGCCGTCTTCTCCCTGTGTCTTCACGTGGTCTTCCCTCCATGTGTGTTCATGTCTGTATCCAAATTTCCTCTTTTTATAAGGATCCCAGTCATCCTGGATTAAGGCCCACTCTGAAGACCTCGTTTTAATTTGATCACCTCTGTAAAAACCCTACCTCCAAATATAATCACATTCTGAGGTACTGTGGGTTAGGGCATCAATATATGAATTTCATGGGGATACAAATCAGCCTGTAACACCCAGATGACAGCAGAAAAGTTAGAGCAGATGAAGTAAACTCCAACTAGGAGAAAAGCAAACCTAAAATCACAGACCACTAGGGCTGCAACGGGGCTCAGCAGTCATCTGGTCCTTTCCCTCATTTTACAGATGAGGAAACCAAGGTCCAGATGGGAGATGCAAATACATCAGGGGCTTTTTCCATTCAGAGTTTAATTAACTTTTGAGTATCTACCAAATTAAAACCATAAAATAGTGATGGAGCCAGAGTCCACCTACCGACCTAGAATCCGGAGTGGAAATGATAAGGCGCATTTAGCCGCTCCCAGTACCACCTGCCACCTGAAGGGAGCACAGCAAGCTGCCTTCTGCAGCTCTCCTAGGAGCTGGGGGTGTAGGACCCTCTCCCTCAGAGGGAGGCTCTATTGGTTTTCAAGCACTTACGTCCTCAGAAGCTGGTGTCAGATATTCTGGATTTTTCTCTCTACTCAGAGGTTCTTGTTTTTGGATAAACAGATTTGAACCACGTTCGCCGATCTCAAATTATAGAGTTCCATTTTTCTTAGAGGCAAAATGAAAAGTCACGTCCTACTTCCTGTAAGGCGTTTCAGATGGACCCATCTCAAAAAATAAAGTCAAACGCAGCTCATAAAACTAGTTGAAGGTGAGTGCAGACATGCCCTTGGAAAACCAGAACTAGAGGCTAACCAGGCCCTGATCACTCGCAGGCCTCCTTGCTCACTGACTGTTCCACTCACTTGAGAATTCCTTTCTGCCTAGGGCAGGCTTGGCTCACAGCTCGGGCACTGCTGATTCCCAGGGAACACCCAGGCCCACAGATGTTCATGGGTCACAGAATTGTGAACTGACCACTTGTGCATTTTGGATCTCAACTTGTAAACATGGGGATTCCCTTTTTTAAAAAAAGAAAGCAAGAAAGAAAGAAAGAAAAAGAAAAAAAAAAGGAAGGGAAGAAAAATCACCACGCAAAGGAAAACTGTGAGCTAAGTTTTTCCTTTTGGAATCTTGGCGTGTGGGTGTAGCTATCTTCAATCTGGCTTTTGCCAGACACTGTATGCTTTGGGCAGGCATGGAGCAATCTGCCTTACGCTGCACTGCCAGAACATTCAGACTTGACCTGTAACACGCCTCATTCCAGTCCTGAGCAGGGACAGCCGGGAGGACAGGCTGCGCCAGACGCAGCACACTGACTGCTTGGTGCAACTCAGAGAAGAGGCGAAAAGCAGGAAGCAGAGCGTTGACTGACTGGGGCAAGCAGCAGAGTCCCCAGGTCCGAGTCTCAGATGGTCTATTTCACCGGGCATTTGAGTAAATCACTTGACCTCCCCACGCCTGAAGTCAACCCAGCTGGAAAGCGTTAGGAAGAACATAGGACGTCCCTTGACAACGAAGAGCTGCTTCTGGGCTGAACCTTGTCCCACCCTCTACCCCCATATGCTAAGAGACTAAGAACCACGGTCCTTCTGAGGCTGCGTCCCCAGCAAAAGAGAATAGAATTACACATAAGTCCAGATCCGTTGATGCCCCCAGTCCCTCACGTCTTCCAGTGCAGTTGCCCAGTGTACCAATGAGTCGAAAAGCAGCACTTCCGAAATGTCAACGGAGCTGATAGGAAGAGGCTCATTCTACTGGATGTGAGTCAGCGTTATTATCCAAGACAAACGACTCTGTGGATTTCCATTTTTCTCAACACTCCCTTCGGGAGTTTATCTAGCTGTGAGTTATAGGATTCCTCTTTAACTCACAGCTTCTACTAAATACAGGCTTCCTCTAAGTCCTTTGAAGGACCCTGTGTCTGTGATCCTATTAATAAGGAGCTTAGACCATCCTTGCGAATTAGCACAGGCTGTGCACAAGGAAAAGTTTCAATAAAAGTTGAAAACCTGACAGGACGGGTGCTGTACTTTTTGGAGCCTTATTTCTCATTCTCAGAAGTGGCATCAGTGCTATGATGTGGGAGAAATCTGGTAATGATTCTCTGGGCTGCTGATGTGTTCAGCATGGCCCATCCTTCTGAGGGCCTTCCTTCCACTATAGGACGGCCATGGTTTGAGACTTTAATACGTTGGTTACTAATGTTTCATATGCAAAGGAGAGCTACGACACTAACCGCAAACGTCCTTACAGCCACCCTATTTGCTGCTTGTATCAAATGTACTGCTTTCTTTCCTCCTTTCCTTGGCACACTCTCCTATGTGTTCTCCATCTTTGATTGAAAGTTAATGAAATTCTAATCCAGTGCATGTTCCCAAAGGATAATTCACGAACCAGGTGTGTGAGATAGGCGTGGAAAAAAACCTTGTGTTTATCTGGGAGATGCCAAAGTTCAAAGACTAGTGTCATACAGTACAGTGGTATTTTAAGGGCATGCTAAGGGCCTGGAGGAATATTGCAGTTAAAAAACTCAGCTTATTTTGTCAAACCCTACATTTCTCAGAACTAAGACCCATCAATAGCCTGTGGAACTAGTGTTCTGGAGATTATGCTTTAAGAAGCATTGTTTTAATGTAAGTCATTTCCTCCTCATTGGAAGAGTTTCTTTCCCTCTGCTGTGGTTCATGTTTTGGTCTTCCAATGGTCCATGTATCCTGCCTGAGGAAAATATATCTACCGATGATTAACATTTTGACAAATAGAAGATGAAGGCCAATAACATGTTTAGTAAAATAATTAACAAGGAATCATATTCTAATTTTGCTTATTCGCCCTAATTTCAATTCCCTCCCTCATGAGAAAGTCTTTTTAAAATAAAACTTTTTATGCTTTTTAATATGATTTGGGTACCTCAAATCCATTCAGTCCTTCCATGACAATGGTGCTCAAATCAAATTGGGTAACAGACATCTGCACCCTATCTTCCCTGGTCTGTGGTTGGTTACACAGTAGGAAGGAAACAGTGGCAAAAGAGAGATCTCAAGTCGTTCAGGTAAGGTTGGTGTTTGGAGATAAGAACTCTCAGCTCCTGAACCTGAGCTCAGCTTTTGCACCTGTGTTGTTCAGCACACTAGGGGGAGCCGTATCCATAACAATTTACTCAAGAAATGCCAAGGTCTTTCCAAACCTAATTTTTCTCCCATACCTGCTTATTTTCCTTCAATGCTTTAGGGTAGTATGGGCGAGGCAAGTCATGGTTAAGGTATTTAAGACACAACATACACACTGTCAACCCAGCAATAGGTTATTATTTCTCCCAGGCTCTGTAACCTACTTTAGTTTTGTTGCTCTTGTTCTAAAATCACTATAGTATTTTTAAAGTCAGTCTTTATCAATCTCTCCTGAGTGTGTTGTATAATTACAACATGATTGAAACTCTGATTTGATGAGTCACAAGAGGTGACTCATGTGATGACTCGATGATCGTCATAACCCTCAAGCAATCCCGCCATTGCCCGCCATTGCAGCTAAAAAGGTAAATAGAAAGTAGTACAATGGGGCTTCCCTGGTGACGCAGTGGTTGAGAGTCCGCCTGCCAATGCAGGGGACGCTGGTTCGTGCCCCGGTCCGGGAAGATCCCACGTGCCGCGGAGCGGCTGGGCCCGTGAGCCATGGCCGCTGGTCCTGTGTGTCCGGAGCCTGTTGCTCCGCAACGGGAGAGGCCACAACAGTGAGAGGCCCGCGTACCGCAAAAAAAAAAAAAAAAAAAAGAAAGAAAGAAAAAAGAAAGTAGTACAATGAAACAAACATGGATGTCAGAAGAAGTCAAGAATGCCATATTGCCCTGTCATCAAGGCAGCCCAAACTATAAAATTCAGATAATTCTCAATTCAAATTATTTTAATATTCAAAAACTCACTGGCACACAGACGGGCTCAATGTGGAGAAGGTGAACGATCAGTGAAGACCTGAATAAAAAGGTTTCATATGGGATTTGTGCTACACCCCCAGGGACAGTGGAATTTGCAGAAAATAGCAGGGCAGATCTAAAGCACAAAGATCACTCTACCTTTATAGCAGATCTGCAAGAAGGGTCTTGTACCCTGTGTGTATAATAGGAAATAAAGGTCCCATGAAGTTAAATAACAAGCTCCTGGTAGCACAGTAAGTAGCAGGGCCAGGATGCATGTCCAAAAAGGCAAGATACGACGGAGGCTGACTGCCAAGGACTTTGGAAGAAATTTGTGCTTCACTCTAAGGGCAACGAGAAGCTCCCTTGGGCATTTCAGAAGAGGAAAGCAACATGAGGAAACCATTTTTCTATTTCTAAATTAATTAACAGATAAGCTGATTGTTCTCCCTTTGTCCTCATCCCCTTCCATTCACTACCCTTCTTCACAGACTCCATCTCCTGAGATGCTGATCCCTGTGAATTGTGTCACCTGGCCTCACTGCCTGCTGCCTCTCTGGTAGATTTGACCAATGGGTGGCGTGCAGGAAATGGGGAACTTCTGAATGGAATTCTGCCTCTGACTATATAATGGGGGAAGAAATACAAGGCAAAACTCTGGTTTAGTCATCCCATGTGTGCATGGGGGATGGGCTCATCGGTGTTGGCCATGAGACTGGAGAGGAAGGACAGAAGCCAGAACTTTAAGTTGACTGATTTCAATCAGTGGAAAACAGTGCCTTGCATAGAAGTGCTCAGTAAATATTTGCTGAGTTGAATACACCACAAGGAGCTAAGGGAAAATACAGCATTAACTCAAATATTTCCAGCTTGGGTAAAGATGTAAGTCATAGAAATGAGATGGTGGGGTGAAAGAGCTGACTTAGTGGGTAGAGGAGTCCAGCTGGAGATGTGTGGCTGTGTTGAGATCAATGTGCTTGCTCACCCCTTCCTCTATTTCATTGTCCTCAGTGGCAGGGTTCCTAGTGGACATTACATGGATCCCCCCAGCCCTCTGTGTGGCCACAAGCACCTGGGACTGGGTCCCAAATTCCCTCTAGTCAGCACCAGAGTGCTGTACAAATCTAACCATTTCTAGGTGTGCCATGATGTGGAGAAAAAGGTTGGGAAGCCCACTTCTAATTCACTCTACCCAAAATACACACAATTCTTCTGATTTTTTTTTTTCTTAACACAAGTCTTTTCTTTCCAGGTCCTGCAATTCCTTTTCTTTTACGCTAATCATTATTTGACTTCCAAGTAAGCATATACAGGTACCAGAGCACTGATTCACCATCAATAAGGGGACCTGTTTAATTTTTCTAGCAAAGATAATGGATTAGAAACGTGTCCATCTTAGACTGCTACAGACCAATTTGGAGAACATGGCAAAACTAATTGACATAAAAGCAAATCTTTGATTTCAGCTTCATGAGCACCCGCCTCGAACAAACTGGCCAACCATATATCCAAAGAAAAATAGGAATCAGACATTTATTACCATTCTCATGCTGAAAATAATTAAGCTGTGCAGCTACAGTCTCCCTGTCACTGAAATGATTAAAAAGTAAAACGTTTCCATAAGTATAAATGGTATTTAGTATTGATCAGCTAAACCATGATCAATATCCAGTCTTGATATTCATCCCCAAAGAGGGTTTTATATATATTACTTGGCATCCAAATATATGCATGCTAAAATTAAAATAGTTTGAAATTAATATTTTAGAATTCATAAATTAAAAATGCAAAAGGTAGTTTATTTGACTGGGTAGTTTAGGAGTCAGAGGTAAACATTTATTTCAGTCACACATACTGTGCCGCACATTTGCATAGTTCCAAATCATGTTTAAAAACACTTGCATAGGGCTTCCCTGATGGCGCAGTGGTTGGGAGTCCGCCTGCCGATGCAGGGGACGTGGGTTCGTGCCCCGGTCTGGGAAGATCCCACATGCCGCGGAGCGGCTGGGCCCGTGAGCCATGGCCGCTGAGCCTGCGCGTCCGGAGCCTTGGCTCCGCAATGGGAGAGGCCACAGTAGTGAGAGGCCCGCGTACCGCAAAAAAAAAAAAAAAAAAAAAAAAAACCACTTTGATATATATCAGCCCTATGTGTAGACAGCTATATGATAGGAGTATATCTAGGAAACTGAAACTCAAAGAGGCAAATTGATTTACGTGAAGTCACAGAGTAGCTGAACTGATTCTAGAAACTTCTAATTTTTTGTCTGTTGCTTTCTTGTCTAAATTATGCCTCCACAGCCAACATACAGGAAATAATATTCTTTTTTCTTCATTCATTAGATATGCTTACTACATCATAACTTCAGGGTTCCCCTGGGAGTCCATAGGAGTGCAACATTTGAACTCTTATCCTAGGAGTTTGATTTAACATAATAGAAACAGCTGCTCCTCATTTGGGGCATTTTTTGAAGCTCTTAATCCAGACACAAGCCTTTCACGGGGGAGATTCTACTGAAATAAGACCTATATTTTACCTGGTTTGATCTTTACTACATACTACCTATTAGTGTAAATTTTAGTTTCATGGAAATAAAGAGAAAAAATGCAATGTGATTGGATTAAGACATAAACTTAGTTGAGTGGAAATCTAAAAATGTCCCCTTTTCCCATTCCTTGTATATTAGTGTCCAAGTCTTGGGGGCAGGTTGTAAGAATGAGGAAGCGTGAGGCGGGGGCAGAAAGAAAAGATGTCAGGAATCAGGTTTCCCAGTCTCCCCGCACTTTATTTACCTCCTTCCCCAAAAGACTCCCCTTCATTTCATCCCTGGACTTCCAGGCACTTAATCCCTGTGATGGCCAGGTGAGATACGTGTTCTAGTTGTGACTTGCACTGGGGCTGTCTTAGGCAAATCCAGGCCTCTAGCTATCTTCCTGACTCTGGGCAGAACGCTAGCCTGAAACCCAGGAGCACCACGAGGGCAGAGGCCAGTCGCTGGCCTCTATGCAGAGACTCAGATGCAGCAAACACTCTCGGATCTCAGGGACTATGGATATTTGCCCTTCTATTATGCCCTCTTTTCTTGTCTTCTCTTTTCTTTCTTTTTTTAAAATAGCACAAATAAAAAATGCTGTTCAATATCACTTATATGTGGAATCTAAAAAAAATGATACAAAGGAACTTACTTACAAAACAGAGATAGACTCACAGACATGGAAAAGCAACTTATGGTTACCAAAGGGGAAAGGGGGGAGAGGGATAAATTGGGAATTTGGGATTAAGAGATACACACTACTGAATGTAAAACAGATAAAGACCTACTGTACAGCACAGGGCACTATATTCAATATTATCATATAGGTAATAACCTATAATGGAAAAGAATCTGAAAAAGAATATGTGTATATGTATAACTGAACCACTTTGCTGCACACCTGAAACAAACACCACATTGCAAGTCAACTATACTACAATTTCAAAAAAGAAAAGAAAAAATGAAAATGATTTTACTGTATTACCCCGTATATGCCTCTATGCTCCAGTGACTTGACAGGCTTTATGTTGTTTTGTGCAAGTGAACCCAAAACATAGAGGACTCTGATTTGGGGGTGAGTAGGGACTTTAAGCAGAAGCACATTAGGAAAGCTCACAAAGAAAAAAGTATTAGAATCTCTGAGGTTAAAAAAAAAAAAGAACCACAATTAAAAAGTAAATAACAGGGCTTCCCTGGTGGCGCAGTGGTTGAGAGTCTGCCTGCCAATGCAGGGGACGCGGGTTCGAGCCCTGGTCTGGGAAGATCCCACATGCTGCAGAGCAACTAGGCCCATGAGCCACAACTACTGAGCCTGAGCATCTGGAGCCTGTGCTCCACAAGAGAGGCCGCCATAGTGAGAGGCCCGCGCACCGCGATGAAGAGTGGACCCCGCCTGCCACAACTAGAGAAAGCCCTTGCACGGAAACGAAAATATTAAAAATATTTCTAAATTTTGTAGAATTTAGAATAAAAATATTAAAAAATTTTAAAAATAAAATAAATTTAAAAATTATTAAAAAAGGTAAATAACAAATGGGGGGAAATACTTGCAGCAGAAATGACAGATAAAAGATTGAAACTGCTACATAAAGAACTTACATAAATCAATAAAAAGAGTAAAACATGTGAAAACACATGTTAGTTCTCAGAACTCAGCTCTACAAAAAGCTAAAAACATGAAAAAATTGTCATCCTCATAAATAACCGAAGAAATGTGAACTGAATCACTGTGACGCCACTTTTGACACTTTAGTGACAAACAAAACATAAGACATAAAAGTGTGCTAATGTCTGGGATGAGCAGAGTATGGTGAAACATTCTCACTCTGCTGATAGCAATAAAATCAGTACCTTTCTGAAAAGTAATTTAGTAATTCATACCAAAACCCACAATAAAGTAAACACTGAGATGCTAACTAGTTTGGAAGCTCAGCTGAAAGTGCTGATTTCATAGCATCATAACCAAAATCTAGAATCATCTAAAGACATCAGGCAAATGACTCAAAGTCTTGGTCTAAAATATTGTGATAACAGTATCTCTCAATCTCCAAGAAATGTGAGCATGGCTTTTATTTGATTGAGAGCATTTAGGTTATAGTATATTGAATCAAACAATGTTAAATTAGTCTCATTATCTTAGAGTCAGTCTGGATGTAACCTCCTTCCCACTGACTGCCAGCCTAAGCAGCCTCCAAAGGCGGAAGCGGCTCCACGACGGCCCGCTTAGCACATCATCCTGGGCAGCCCATTTCTAAACTCAATAGAAACACACATTTGCCAACAGAAAATACAGTTTTGCACACTGTCACTGGGGATATGGATAGGACTGGATTTGAAGTTGGAGCTTTTTGCTCGGATGAGTTATATTTTAATTTTAAAAAGTTGTGAAATTTCACTATGTCAAGCATTCTTAGAATAATTAAGCCATGTCTCAGTATTTTTTAACTGCTTTCACCACAGTTAAAGATTTGTTGAAATGGAACTGGCTATGGAGGGTACAAACCCACATGTAAAGTGATTATTCTTACTGAGTATCTCTACCCATTTGCTGAGATTTTTCTCTTTAACAGAGCTCAGATATCTTCTGGTTGCCAGATTCACGCAGGGATTAATTTCTAGCTCACTGAGTGACAAAATACATTTACCTTTCATTCATTTGTAAATTTGTTACCCCAAGCATCGCATTCATAAATGAGAGAAGAGACTTGCAATTTTTAAGGTGATAACGAAGGTTTGAACAATCCCATTATTGTCTGTTTCTACACAGAGCCAAGAAGACAAGTTCTACCTCCTAAAGGAACAGAATGATCTAAAGATCTGAGCCAATCAGCCCGGTTTGTCTCTGCTCTTTGAACCTCCTCTTTCCCGCACAGAGCCAGACACCCCAAGCCAGCCACTTTCTGTGTCCAGAAATATCGTTGATTGCATTTCTTTCACAGCTTGGGTCAAATTTTATTCTTGACTACTCATAAATCTACTTCTGTTAATTGTGTGGACTTGCTGGTTTCAGGGCCAGAAACCCAGCTTTAACTAGTTCAGACAAAAAGGAAATCTGCTGTAAGAGTAAAAAGTATAAAATCAAAGGAAGAATTGAAAAAAACAAAATGCAAGAAGGGCTGGGGAGCAGCTGGGCTCCGGGGCAACTGGAACCAGGAACTATCTGGTGTCTCTCTGCCTCTCTCTCATGTACAGGCCAGCCGGAATGTGTCCCCCTCCCGGCTCCAAAGCTCCCAGACCTCACTCAGAGCTTCTATCACCACAGAGAAACTGGCTCCTTGTTAGAACTCAGAGAATTCTTGGGGAAAGACACTGATTGGTTTAGCTGAGTCAGCCCCCGCAGAAGGCCCGGAGGAAGGTTCCCGTGGTATAGATCACATGATCCCAGAGACTGGTAAATATTGTGAATGATGCAGACCTAGAGTCTGTCATACAGAGTGAAGTAAGTCAGAAAGAGAAAGACAAATACCATATGCCAACACACATATACGGAATTTAAGGGAAAAAATGTCATGAAGAACCTAGGGGTAAGACAGGAATAAAAACACAGACCTACTGGAGAACGGACTTGAGGATATGGGGAGGGGGAAGGGTGAGCTGTGACAAAGCGAGACAGAGGCATGGACATATATACACTACCAAACGTAAGGTAGATAGCTAGTGGGAAGCAGCCGCATAGCACAGGGATATCAGCTCGGTGCTTTGTGACCACCTAGAGGGGTGGGAGGGAGGGAGACGCAAGAGGGAAGAGATATGGGAACATATGTATATGTATAACTGATTCACTTTGTTATAAAGCAGAAACTAACACACCATTGTAAAGCAATTATACCCCAATAAAGATGTTAAAAAAAAAAAAAAGGAGTGTCCACTGGAGCATCTTTTTAGATTTGCTTTTGAAAGCTCTGTTCAGTATTTCTATAATCAGTCACAAGAAACAGATACTTCTGTGAAAATAAACTAGTGAAAATGTCATTTTTAAATTGTGAAAATATAACAAAATTAGAGATTAAAATCAATCACAATCTCACATTTTAGGGCATATCTTTCCAGTCTTTTCTATATACATGTATTCTTTCCTATATCTAGTATATAACTGAGATCGTGTCAAATGTACAATTCTATATTGTGCTGTTCATTTGAATGTAACAAAAATTATTGATAACATTTTATACTTATAAATCCCTTTAGATAAGGGGCTCTATAATACATCAGAAGATGCGCGAACTTCTTGAATTTATATGCAAAATCTTATAAGCATATTGGTGTGTATTTCTTTTGGGAAGGGGTCCAAATTTTCACCAGATACTCAAAATGGTCTGTGACCAAGAAAATGGTTAAGAACTATGCCATTCAAGTTTTCAAAGCACTTCCACACACACTACAATAGACTCAGAACTGCTGCATATTTAATATTTTACTCGCAACTAGTCACAAGTGACGCAAAGGTTGGTGTCATTAGGCACAGGCACACTGTAACTTGTAAATGAATGAATCTGAATCACAAATGTTCACGCCAGACCCTTCGCTTGTGGGCGAGCCTAGCAGGCGTCCACCAGCATCTCCGCCCAGCCAAGCACCCTTATCCTCACATAATGACTAATACTTGTGAATGTGAGAACCGCCTGTTTCTATAAACTGTGAAGGTTAACAGTTGAAGGGGGCTGGCAGGTGCAGGGAGGGGAGTGGTGTGCTAAAGAGTTAAGATTCTGAGAGAGAACACAAGATCTGAGGGGCTTGTGGTTAGGGTGCTGCTGGTGAATTACAGAGGCATGGATAGAACTGGCTGAACCTATTTAGCCTAAAGCTATTTCACTGCCTGAATGACTAGGGCTCCTAGGCACTGACAGAGCTTGGAGCAGTGCCTTCAGGACAAGATCGTTCAGATAATTCAAAGCCAAAAGCAGAGGTTTCAGGCAAAGTATTAAGTTCATCTACATAAATTAAATAGCCAACTATTATTCAAGTCTCCCCTTCGTGGTGAATTGCATACAACTTCAGTGGATTTAACCCTCTTTGATTCTGCTCTGATTAAACTATTTGATAACGGCAAACTTTCCTTCCATCCAGTGTAGCCTTGTACTGTCTCTTCACCTCACACAAGTCATGTTCTCTGTTCCTAGGCACACACTTATCTTAATCTTCGTTTCCCAAGGGACTACCCTTTCACCCTCAACAAAAACCACATACACATTTAAACTTGCCTTGGGTCTCCATTCTGCAGGGGAGCCCAGGTCCAGCGTAAAGAACCCCCAGCTGCCACTTCAATGGTACATTCTCAGGTAGAGCCAGGTCTCCACCTGCTTTGTGTTATCGTGCTGCTACTTAAAGTGCCTCTGTCACCCTCAAATATATAATAGCCGATTATTTAACCAGCAAACGCGAGTTTATTCAAGAATAGACAGAAGAACTGCAATCCGGGACACGTGAAATACGGCGGAGCACAGGCAAGTGCAGAGACAAGGAAGGGGAACTTGCTTTTACAGGGAAAAAAGGGGGAGTGGGAGGGGCTGAAGTAACCAAAGAGTCCATTGGAGGAAGCTGAGAATCCAAAGTATGGAGGCTTCTCATTGGTTGGACTGCTAGTCTCTGATTGCCTGGGCTGTTGTCCCGCGAGACAACTTTTCTTCTTCCGGCTGGGTAGGGAAGTAAGCAACATCTTCCTGCTGGAGATGTAGGTGTACATCTCCTCCTATTCAGAGTGATTGAAGATGCATGGCGGGGGCTTGAGAGCTACCCCTACAGGCCTGTTGGGACTCCAATTTTAGCTGAGGTTTCTGAATGCCACACCTCCATTCAATGTTTCCATTCATTCAGATCCATTCTCTGATTTGCCCGATTGGTAGGTGTTCATCACAGTCATCTTCCTCAGAAATGTCAAGATCCAGTTCTCAATTATAAAATTCTTTTAAGTTTCTCAAGGTTAAACTCACACTCTCTTTCTTATTGTTGGATTCCCATTCGGCCCATGGGAAGCAGATTTTAGAGTTAACCTTGATGAGTGAAAAAATGTATTGATCAAATAGGTTCTTTACTACACAGAAAGCAACTAGACCCAACAACTGAGAAAATCTAGTGGAGACAGCTTGGAATGGCAGGGCTCACTCCCCAGTGCCCAGGGTTCAGCCTCCAGTTTAGGGGAAACCTTCTGGAAGCCCCACCTGACCCTCAAGAAACTGCTCCTCCCTAGCACTCGCCACTCTACATTGTAAATGCCCATCTAACCATGACCTTACCCTATAGACCACACCCTCTTTGAGGGCAGGGACCTTGCCTGTCTTCTTCACTTCTGGGTCTGCACCACCTAACACAGCATTTGGAATGAATGAGTGAACGAACGAATGAATGAATGAATGAATGAGTGAATAAATGAACTATTCCTTTTTCTCTGAGCAAAGAGGGGTGGGAAATATGCAGTGAGACAGAGGAAGGAGAAAAAAATAGGAGAAATGGAGAGAGAAAGAAAGAGACCATAACCTGTTACCTCTTGGAAACTATCACTAAGGGTCTGACAGGACTGGAATTCCCCTGGTCCGCTTCTAAGGGATACTCCATGGTATTTTATTTAAACATTTAAAACACATAAAAAGAAAAAATCTGAAGAGAGAAAATCATTCAATATGGGAATCTTACTCTGAAAGAACCAAGCAGGTAGGTCTAATAAATCAGGCTTTTCCTCTGGCTCCATGGTGTGTGGAATGATTTACTACACCCATAAAGCAAACTAAAGGACTTTGAGCTGAGAGACACTCCAGAGGCCTGGAGCTGGGATGGCGCAGACACGGTTGTATTTGAAGGCGTGGCTCTGAGGCTGAGGGATGGACGGTTCACAGTTGCCCTGAGTCCACGGGGGATGGAGTTCAAAAGAGGAGACGCGTCAGCAGCAGCTCTGTCCATGGCTGATTAAAACGATGGAATGTAAAGTCAGAAAGGGGAGGAGGGCGCGGATCAGGCTGCAGATTTCCTCAGTTGGTCCCCAATTTGCAGCATTTCGTTCAAATGTAAGGGGGCCATCATACCTGATACAGCCTAATGCAATTTCATACTGTTTGTAAAAATCATTAGAATGCTTGAAATAGAAAAAAAATACGCTCAGGCTTTACATACAAAGAAAATAACTGTGTATAAAACAAAATAAGAGTGGTCTCCAAGAGATATTAGCTGATTTGCACATTCTGTCAGTTCAAGAAGCCAGACATAGGGAGAATACAGGAAGGAAAAATGGAAATCTTAAAGGAACAAGAGGCTGCAGCTTACAGAAGAGATGACCTTTCACTAAAATGTCCCTAGTAAGTTCTATCTACAGTTTCTCATCAAACTTGAACCAAATGTACTGTGTCAGCGAATCCTAAGTCAAATTTTCAGCACATTACCTAGGCCGCGGGTGTGGCCCTGGATTCGAGAGCTGTGCTAGTCTTAAACTATGAAGAGTTACTTCATATAAAGTTGAGGTCCCAGACTTCTGGAATGAAGGGAACAACAACAAAAAATTAATGGAGACATGGACCCAAAATAGGATTGTCAGGGGTTTTAGTTTTTGGTCAAGTTAAAACAAAGAGGGAGGAGCAGAAAGAGAAGAAACGGAGGAAGAGGAAGGGAAGGAATAAGAAGTGGAGGACGAAGTGGGGAAGGGGAGGGGGAGAGAAGGAGGAGGGGGAGGGGGAAAGAAGTGGGGGGAAGAGGAGAGAACTTCAGTCCACCATGACCATGATTTCGAGAAAAGAATGGACAGTGTAACACACACACACACACACACACACAAAGCTAAGAACAAAATCTCCAAATTAAAAAGACATGAATTCATATTTATGGAAAAAATCACTCATTTTTATTTTCTCATAGGCAGGCTTTGGGGAACAAACTGATGGACTAGTGTAGCATGTGGGCTTTGAAGCAATACAGGGTCAAATCCCGACTTGACCACCTACTAACTAACTAGAGCTGGTTGTTTCAAGTCCCCCAGACATAGCTCCCTCTTCTGTGAGGCAGGGACACTCACTTAAGGGCAATTGTGAGCAGGAAGTGAACCCGGCACATTAGGGCTTAGTAAATAGTATCTGCTGTTATTCTTGGGTGTATCCTTTGACCCTCCTTTATCTCTAAGACTAAGCGTGAGTATAGGTAAGTGTTGGGATTGGGGCCAAGGGTAGAAAGGAAAGGTCACTCCTGGTACTCCCACCCCCCCCAACGTGAAGCTGTGCCTCTTTTGGACCACAAACCCCTCCCCTCAGACGAGATTCTGTGGGATCTTGTCCTCTTCCCTGTTAGGGAGTCCAGTTAAACTTGATCTCATCTGACTAAAGATGGTACCTGAAGAGACAAGTTAGGTGGGAGGGGCCTCTGGGTCCTGCCCATCCCGGGATTCTCCTGGGCCAGCGCTGGAAGCCCCCTAGGGCTCCTAAGAAGCCCATCATTTTGATTTAGAATAAAATTGATTTGTTTGTCGACCATAAAGACAGATGGAGTACGTTTTGCCAAAAAACAGAGGATTTGGCCGTGACTGGTTCTTGCATTCCGTAGACCTTTTTAGCTACAAGATTTATATCAGAGTGGAAGATATGGCCGCAAAATGTACGAGAGTTAAGTGTGATCACACTCCTCCCTACTTCCCTCCTGCAGACAAATGACAAGCAGATTTTAAAGGAAAGAGCTAAGGCTCTGGATTTGAGATGTTCTGGGCAAAATGATATCACCTCCTCACTGGTATACTCTGAGATGCTGTTTTAAACGTTGATTTGCTCAGAATTAGAACTGAACTCTGTAGAGGAAACGGGAACAGTAAGAACAAAGGCCTTTCCCAGGTAACCTTGAGGAGAGGTACCAGCTCGGCTGTCAGGTGAGCTGCCCTCAACTGCGTCTAGATCGTTCATCTCTTTGAGCCTCTGTTTCCCAACAGGAATGTAAAACTAATACCAGCCGATTCTCTCTGACAAGACTGGGGCAAAGATCAAAGAACACTGTAGATCTGAAAAAGTTCACAGCGCAGTAAATTTGAAAAAATGCAATGTGGTATAAAACTGTGATCACGGTAATATTACTGGAGTTTCAACTCTGTTCTTTCTTTAAAGGCCTGAAGTTTAAAATTACAACATACCAAATAGGGGCTTCCCTGGTGGCGCAGTGGTTGAGAGTCCGCCTGTCGATGCAGGGCACACGGGTTCGTGCCCCGGTCCGGGAAGATCCCACATGCCGCGGAGCGGCTGGGCCCGTGAGCCATGGCCGCTGAGCCTGCGCGTCCGGAGCCTGTGCTCCGCAACGGGAGAGGCCACGACAGCGAGAGGCCCGCGTACCGCAAACAAACAAACAAAAAAACATACCAAATAAAATAAATGCTTGTCTCAGTCTACAGGACCTCATGGAAACTTGGCTTTCAGCCGTGGAGTAACCCAGATGCTCTCAAGGGTCTCCTGCCTCTCGAAACACCAGCCAACATGGCCTCCGACACCACCACGAATTTCAGCTCTGCAGCCCATGGGGCCTCCGGACCCTCTGTAGGATCCTTGTGTTTTCCAGAGAGGCTTACCTTCTCATGGCCTCTTGTCTCCTGGGTTCCTGCCTCTTTGTGCTGAAGATTCAGGGCCGGTGCATGGGGCAGAGGGAAGAAGCAAAGAGAGGCTTTACAGCACGAAAGCCTTCCAGGGAGTGCTGGCCACGCCCCACACCTGCTCCTTTTCTCCTGCCCTCCTTCTCACCCTCTCCATCCACCTCCCCCTCCCCTTCCGGAGCAAGCCCCACACATTCTTCACATTGTCTCCTGAGGAGTCACTTCCTCTTCCTGATATCTTGGTGCTGGCTGGCGTCCAACGGGTCTCACCCCATCCAAGCAGGCTCATCTAGGCCTGCTTTTCAAGCAGTGGCGGAGTCGCCCTAAAGAGGAGCTCAGGTGCCAGCTGTTAAAACAACACCTGGGTAAGATAGCGCTGTCGCTAGCTGCTGCGAGAACAAACCGGGGCTCCAAGGTGGTTCTCTTCGCTATCAACACCTGCAGCACCTGGCGACTTGTTAGAAATACAAATCGGGGGGCTGCAGACCTATTAGGTCAGAAACTGAAGGTGCAACCCAGCGATCTGTGTGTAAACAGCCTCCAGGAGACGCTGAAGGATGAGGGTCACTGAATGCTCTAAAGCTGCTCAGAGCCTCTGTCTCACGTACCAGTTATACGGCATCCAGCACGGTGCCTGACGTACAGGAGAGTTTCAATAAATGCTCGTTAAATTCATGAGTAGACAAAGGGCTGCATACCCAGCTCTCTGTTACCATATGGAGAGCAAGAGGAAGCAGAATATAAAACACAGTCTCTGCTCTTGTACTCGAAACCAGCAACAACGAGAAAGCAACGTGTGAGCTTGAAGTCACAGAGCAACTTACAGTCAACTTACAGATATTTAGCCCACGTTTCTGATGATCCGGATGAGGAAACGGAGACCACACAAACTGACCCAGGTGGGAGGGAGCAGAGTCGGACCAAGACCCACTCGCTGTCCGGGTGTCCTGGCCTCGGGGGTCCTGGGATTTCCCAGCTTCACAACCCCTCTAAGCTGGAGGATGATTAACGGCTGGATTTCATGGTTCAGCCCCCGAATCTGCAGGGGCTCAAGGGGAGAACTCAGTGTGGGGCTGGAGGAGTTGGAGAAGGTCATGCCGGATGGGGAGCTTGACTGGGCTTCTTTTCAGAACAAGAAAGATCTGGATGAGCAGAGATTTATGGGATTCTCTTTTTCAGTTTTGGTAACATTCCAAAGCGTGGAGAGAAAACATGCAGCCAGCTTGTATTTAGGGGACATAAACTGTATTTACCCAAAGAAGGAATCTAGATCCAGCCAAGCAAAGATACAGGCCAGGCTCTTAGGCCTAGAAGGAAATTGTGGTTGGGCTCTTGGGCCCTAAAGGGTACCAGTCTCCTCCACCCCCAGCTCGCCCCTCAGGGATGTGGGGGCTGAGGCTCGTTCTTTCCCTTCACCTTGACGCTTCTCTTGGCTGTTTCGCGTCTCTCTTCTTGGGCACATCTGCCCCTCTTGTCCATCCCTTCTTGGTAAATTCGGCAGCAACAACAAAGTCTGATGATTTCTTTGAATTAGAGCTTCCCCCACCCACATGTCTGTGTCACTGCCAGCAAAAGGTCCTCTGAGTAGTCGTAACCTTGGAGGACTTGTGATGTGGAGGACGGTGAGTGGGAGGTGTGACAAAGCCGAGTGAAACCTTGAAGTCATAGAGCGACAGGTCAACTTACAGATATTTAGCCCATGTTTAGCCCATGTTTCCTTGACACAAAACTTTGAAGTTTTGCTTCAAAGAAAGTAGGCTGGAGCGCAGGGGGGGTACAAAGAAAAGAATGCTAAATTCACTAATTTTGAAAAGAGTGACTAACTTTCAACCTACAGCATATTAGAAGCATTAGAGCCTGTAAGTGACATCTGTCATAAAACCTCCAGCAGCGAAATCTGACACCACATGAATGAATGAATGAATGAATGAATGAAAAGAGGAAAAGAAAGTCGTTTTTCAAGAACTTGAAGTGTAAAACATCCATGCATGAGTTGAAAGTTGTCTTTCAACAGTATTATAGTTTGGTAAGCTCTAGGGAAGCCAAGTAATGGTTAATAAGTGGCTTTGTTAGAATCTTTGTTAAGCTAAAGGCAAAAACAGTATGCTTAGCTATCGAGGTGATAACCTAAGCTATTCTGCAAAAGGAAAAGCTACCTGAAATTAGGACTAACTACAAATCATCTAGAATTTCAGCTGATCTTATTTGTTAAAGACATCAGCTGCTTCATCACAGATTTATGTTTAGAGGGAAGTGGTGGGTGAGATGGAGAAGTAGCACATGAAGCATAAAATCAATAATTCAATAGCAGAGCTTCTTCAAAGGGAAAGGAAAAAAAAACACTTTGTGTTACACCACAGAACAAGAACAAGCAACGGTGCCGGCCGTTGGAAATACCTGTGTATTCCAACTTTAGCAAGTACAATATCACTGTCTACTAGGGGGAAAAACATACTTCTGAAGGTCACCAAGCATTTTATGACTGGAAATCTAGATGTTCTTAACAGTTAAGCAGCAATGTACTTAGGTTGAAAAGCACGATTTCTTTCATTTAACTTTTTAAAAGTCAACTCACTCCATCTTTTCATGTACTTTTTGAGTTACTCCTGCAAAGAAGTCAACATCTTAGTAATGTAACTGCCCTAGGGCTGGTGTGCAGACTGGAGGCTGTGATTCAGGAAATCTGGGACAAACCTCAACACTACCCAGAACTCAGGAAGCCTAATTCTCAGGCTGAGAAAAATGACCAGAAGTTACACGTTTCTCCCCTTTGAGATCTTAGGAACGAAGCACTTTAGAATGAAAATTCAGAGGAGATTCTTGGGATTTCTGACCACCGTGTGCTCAGCTAAGTGCTGTTTAACCGAGGACCTCAGTGATCTGGGGGTCTATGTCCATCTTCAGTGTGAAGAACTCAGAGATCAAAAACAAACTCCCATTGATCCCAAATGACTGAAGAAAGAAGCCGTCTAGCTAATCGTCTATTCATTTCATCAACTATGTGCTTAGCTCCGTGGCTCTTGCTCTCATGGTTCGTGCTCATGTCTGGCTCCTCAAGGTATCCTATGAGCGCCTGTAAGGTGCCTTTCCTCATGGCTCTTCCTGGTGGGGACTCCGTGCCTGACATTAGGAGACATTCAATAAACGTGTACTAAATGTAAAAACTAATTTTTTTTCACACGCTACAGCAATGCATGTTTAAAAATTTTTAAATATTATTTCATCTTTGTATATTCAAGTTATTTCAAGATACTAAACTTTTTCTGTATATTTAATAATGCACTGAAAAGTGTCTATTCTATGACAGTCATTTGGGTCGGGTGCCAGTAAGTTTTTTTTTTTTAACAACTTTATTGCAGTATAATTGCTTTACAGTGTTGTGTTAGTTTCTGCTTTATAACAAAGTGAATCAGCCATATGTATACATATATCTCCACATCCCCTCCCTCTTAAGCCTCCTTCCCACCCTCCCTATCCCACCCCTCTAGGTGGACACAAAGCACCGAGCTGATCTCCCTGTGCTATGCGGCTGCTTCCCACTAGCCATCTGTTTTACATTTGATAGTGTATATATGTCCATGCCACTCTCTCACTTCGTCCCAGCTCACCCTTCCCCAACCACATGTCCTCAAATCCATTCTCTAGTAGGTCTGCATCTTTATTCCCATCCTGCTCCTAGGTTCTTCAGAACCATTTTTTTTTTTTTAGATTCCATATATATATGTGTTAGCATACAGTATTTGTTTTTCTCTTTCTGACTTACTTCACTCAGTATGACAGACTCTAGGTCTGTCCACCTCACTACAAATAACTCAATTTCATTTCTTTTTATGGCTGAGTAATATTCCATGTATACATGTGCCACATCTCCTTTATCCATTCGTCTGTTGATGGACACTTATGTTGCTTCCATGTCCTAGCTATTGTAAATAGAGCTGCAATGAACATTGTGGTGCATGACTTTTTGAATTATGGTTTTCTCAGGGTATATGCCCAGGAGTGGGATTGCTGGGTCATAACTTAACATCCTTAAGTACAAAAGATGCCAACATTACAACAGGGAGTTGACTAAAGTCAGTTCTCACCTCAAAGCACTTGTGGAAGCTGCTTTCTAACAATCAGTCCCACATAGACACACGTCCACTCAGAGATTCTCCCCCTCGTCTCCTGGTGTCTCCTCTTCCCGCCCCTCCTCCACTCCCCTCCCCTCTCCCAGCCCCTCCCCCATCAGCAGGCTTCTCTTCCACACATCAGCAGACCACCAAGGAGAAAACTTTGTATCTCACTGTAACAGGTATTTAGATTCCTGAGAAATGGAAGTTTCCTTATGAAAGCAACATTGAAACACACTCATTTTCAAGTGTCATTGCAGAATTTGCAATGATTTTTTTTTAATAGTATTGATGACCTGAAAGTGCACTTGACAAAGTGACTTCATATCATTTTATAAGACTGAATTGAGTTATGGGCAATGTTCCTGGTGTTGGTCCCCATTTGTCAACCAAGCTACAGAGGTTGTTGGAAGAAGGGCAAGGCTGGGCTCGGGCCTCAGGTCTCTGGGGCACTCACCCCAGAGGACACATTCTTGAGTTTCTCCTTCCACCCAGGAATGCTCTTCTGAGTGTGAGTCAAACTTCTCTGACCATATCTGCCTGGCCCTGAAAGGTTTGGTGCTCTGTTGCTTGAAAGTAAATGCTTATTATTATTATTATTATTATTCTCAGATTGGTCCCCACGGAAGAGAAATAATGGCTCCTGAGCCAAATGTTTATTCAATTGAGAGTGAGAAAATTCAAGCGGCAGAGGGGAGAGATCTTGTTATTGCCAAGGGGATGGGCGGTGGCTACAAAAAATAAGATGTTGCAATGCTTACGTCACAGATTAAAGTATCATCCTTTCCTTTAATTTCCCACACTCCACTCTAAACTACCATTAGTATAATTTTAGTTAATCTATCCAATGGATCTTGTTCTGAATTTTATACATTTGGAGGGAAATTTGTGGTTAAGTGAGCCTCAAAAAACTCTCACCCACAGCAACCATGATGCTTAGAGAAGAGGCAGGGATGTGGAAAAAGGTTATCTGTAGTTCTATTTGAAGAAAATGTTATTTGAAAGACATCCCAACACAGCCCCATTTGGGTTCCTGAGTGAGACCCAGAAATCCATTCTACGTGGGGAAACAGGATACACAGGAACATTTAAAAAATCCAATTGTCTCTGCTCCCAAAGGGACTAATGAATCAGTTGGGAAGGCAAGGTCTAAACAGAAGAAAAATCAAATAGCAATATAAGGGGGCAGATGATGAGAAAGCCAACAAAATGAAAAATGACCCAGAACCGTAAGTTCGGGAAAGGGAGAAAAGACCCTAACATTCCACACACACACAAAAAAAAATTATGACAATATTAGTGGTTTTAAGAGTGGTCATGTACTTCCACTGCTTAAAAAGAATATAGGTTTTTGCTAAAGGGCCGTAAGGACTACGTGTGTTGTTGACATGGTAGTGAGACCCCAGCTTTAGGGTCAATCCACCGAGCTGAGCCCGCGACTCTAGATATCGGGGACCCGATATATTGCTTTACTGCTGCTACTAATCATGGAAATGGCTAAATTCATTACCTGATCCTCCTTAGCTCCAAGCCAGTGTCCCAGTAAGACAAGAAACAATTGTTTTTTTCATTTTAGCACATTTGTTCTTGTTTCTATGTCATAAAAAAAAAAGAAGCAAAAATTTGTCCTGTGTCCTGTTTTAGTGACAGAAAGTAAAATAGGCAGTTTCCACGTGTTGGTTCATGGGCAGTGCACCCTATGGTTCCTGTGAGGGCAGGTCCTGCTCCAGCGCCATGAGGAGGGGTGGCCTCTCACCCCCTTACAGCTGTGATGGTCTCAGCTCCACCAGCTGCTCCCAGGGCTAGTGCTCAGGCCTTGAAAACTGCAGGTTCCTGCCCTGCTCTCCTTGCCCAGACCATCCCCCGAGTCTCCTGTAGTTTAGAGGAGAGGAATGTGTTTACTTTTAAGACTAGGACCCTGAGCCTGAAACATGATTGGCTGTCCTTATAAAGCAGAAATTTGGGCCAAAGACGGCCTATCCAGAGAGAAATCCGTGACTTGTAATAACTAAAAAACATGTACAGTTGATTGTGAATGATAACGTATTACGATGTTTTCAAATACCTTAGAGACCTTTCGCTGGTGGGAGACCGACTACCTTGGCTGTTTATTAGATCCCATTGCAAGTAGAAACTACTCTTGAAACAAAAAAAATGCAGCTGTCTCTAGTCCAACAGCATGGAAACCAGCTCTCTCTGCAAACAATGAGCCTGCTTCCAGCCAACACAGCAAGAGAGTCTCATTTCTCATGATTTTCTTCCAAATCCCAAACAGCAAATGCCTTTGAAATGCACAAAAGCGCAAGGAGCCTACTGAATTGGCAATTATTCCTGTTCCTTTTTAGTAAAGGAAGGGAAAGCATAGAAAGATCTGTATTTTACTCCTTAGGGGTTTCCAAAGACAAGATGGCCTTAGGACAAGTTAACCCTCCCCGTAGAGAACTGCTCAGAGCTGCAGAGGGAGAGTGTTTTGCATTTTCAAAGCCAAGGTATGTTTTCTTTTCGGCAGAGGCCCCGTTCCAGGGGGAAACTGAAATGTACTAGTTCCAGAATGAACCCCATAGAAACCACACTGCTTTTCAGCACGGTTATAGTCAGCACATAGTTTACCAGTTAAAAACCACCCTCCCCCTCATTCTCCAGCCCAGATAGTCTGCAGTCTGCTTCCCAAACACACTCTTGCAGCAAATAGCGATAGCCCAGATAAGTTGGAATTTTAAATATGCACCGAAATGCAGGTCATGTTATCAGAGTCATCCGACGAGGCCCGACCTGTTCACCGAGTGGCTGACCCAAGCAAAACTGTGAGACAGCTGAGGCCTGATGCTGGTGGAGGCTGTCTACCTCCCTGCCTCGCCGTGTCCGAAGACCCAACGCGACGTCCTTCTTGACCAGGACTCTTCGTCCACGTGGGACAGCTGGCTGGTACACATCTGTGCAGGGCGTTAGCTGCCCAGGCTGGCTTGTTATCTCCTAAGAACTTCTCTGCTGCCCTGGAGTGGACCCCACTCGGTTCCCGAAAGATCCTGCACTTCTGTTGTCCCGGCATCCCTCCCCCAGTCCACATCGTCCACAGGACTGGCAGCTCTGTTCCACTCACGGCTGGGTCCCTAGTCCCAATAAATATTTCCTGAATACCGTTGGAAAGATGTTGCTCACAGAGACCCATGCTAGCTCTTCAGCTGTTCAAAATGAATGTCTACCTGTGGAATTTCAGTGAAAGACATATCTGAGTGAGAGGTATTTTGAGCAGAGGCAACTGGTGAAAACCCATCAAATAGGATAGTATTTACTTATCAGGCCTTCCCCATGCAAAAATCTGTAACCTTTACAGTTTCCTGGAGTGCTTTGAGAATATGATTAAACCTAAACACCCTCTACCCAGAAAAAAAAATGCATGAGAGAACACACACACACACACACACACACACACACACAGATACATGCACTCTTGTCTGCATTGTCAAGAGATTAAAGGATCCACTGAAGTACATTCCTGGATCCCAGACTAAGAACCTCTGTTCCATCTTAATTGGATACTTTTCTCAGTTTCTACTTCAGACTCCTACCTCCTTGAGGGCAGGAAGGAAATCGTGGTTGGCCCTGTGCCTAACAGAAGTGACCACAGCTCCTTGCATGCAGTGGGAGCTCAATAAATGGTCAGGGAAAAAATGCACATGTGCTAAGAAAGGGTGTCCCGTTGACCAATAGTTTCTGTGCTTTCTCTCCACCTGTCCAGACCCTCACCCAAAGAAACAGAGCATTGCTACAACTTGCAGAGTGGGGAGCAGGGGTGCTTCTCACACTTATGCAGAGTCAGTGACCCGAGGCACCTGCCCCAGACCAGTTTGGTCTCTGTGGTCCACTGTCCTCTGCGGTGAGGGGGAAGGTAACAAAACTGCCCCAGAGGGTGATTTGAAAATTTATGGGGGTACTTTTTGCTTGCCACAATTATTAGGGATGCCTATCAGTGTTAATTGGGAGGGACTCCAGACATTTTGCAATGTGCAGGCAAATCTTACATAGCAAAGAATTGTCCGAAATCTCACATGACCTCCACATGTGCCATGAGGTATTCATGTAGGTGAAAACATGTTTATAATTCTGTGACCCTCGATGTCAGCTCAGTGTTACATAACACAAAGTAATCTTTTGCAACGTTTGAATGTACACCGAATTTTCCAAGAATGAGGCTACCACGCAAGTCAATGTAAGATTGTACATTGCTTGGTTTGGAGCGTCACTAAGAATTGCTCACCTTTGAAAAATCTCGATACCAGCGTCTACACCTCTGAAGAGATTTGAGTCACCAGCACAGCACAACTGGCTGCACGTGAGAGCTGTTTCATTCATGGCGATCCTACACAGACCTACATCCTCGTGTCTTCTAGCATAGCTGTGCCCAATCCTTTACACATTTAAATGCATATTCTTCTTTTAAATTATTTAATAGTCTTCCTTTACATTATAATAAGGGCATCTATTGATTTTTAAAAATTGTGTGTATAGGGAAGTTTTATTATCTAGATATTTAATTCCAAGAGAGTGAAAGGAATGTAACAAAAAAGGGGATAAGTCTGATAGTGAACTATGGCAGTACCATTTATACGGGGAATCGTTAAGGATGCCCAAATGCAAGTAACAGTGTGCTAAATTTGGCTTAGAAAAAGAACACAAAGACAATTTTTTCATATAAGAAGAAGCCCAGAGGCTGGTAGTTCCAACATCGGTTTAGCAGTTTAAGACGGAAAACAGCCCAGCTGATGACGTCCTGCTACCTACAGCGTGCAGGCATTTGTCCTCAGGCTTGTCCCGTCATGGAAGCAAGAGAACTGCGGCTGCTCAGCTTGTTTCCAAGAAGAAGAGTCACTGATTTTCCCTTGTATGGCTCTTTTTATCAAAGAGGAAGACTGTCCCCAGAAGCTCCAGGGGAGACTTCCCTTCTGGCTGAATTCACCAAGATTTAATTAGAGGCCCACGGGAATTTACTTAGATGCCCTTGGCTACAAGGGAAGCTGGGAAAGCCAGCCTTTTCAGTATTAAGTAGAGGTGGGCTCTGCTGGCAAAGATATGGGGGGAGGGTGGCTATAGTTTACAATCAAAACCATTTGCTAGTCACCGTGGCATGATTTCTCAGGAACAAATAACAAGCAAAACAAAAAACAAGAGCAAATATAGCTTTTAGAATGATGTAACTATGTGTTTATACTTGAACCAGAAGTATGAAAACATTGGACAGTTAATCTCTGTTTGACACTATTGATTCTTCATGCCCCAATGTTTTTTGTTGCCGTAATTTGATTCCAACCCAAAGTGGCATGTTCTGTGTTCAAAACAAGGTTCAACGCTGCCACCCATCTCACAGCTTTAGTGTGGGTATCAAATGAGAATATACACAATTATACAGAACTCTTTACATACGTAGGATATTCTTGATCTGATAACATCGATCCCAAAGAATAGTTAAGGAGCTTAACTGTACGTTTATTTTAAACTAAGTTTCACAGCCTAGATGGGATTTGAAATGAAAAAAAATCCCCTGCGTATTTGAATTGAAATTTTAAAATATAACTTTCACATTCAAACTAGAGACCTAATAGGCTAAACTATTTGAATACTAAGACTGTGACCTTTCTGAAAAATAAAGAACTGGAACAAAAAAGAATCATTATAGACTGAAGATTCAGTAAGAAAAAAAAAAGAACACTCTGTCCTGTTTTAATCCCCATTGACAAGGCGCTGACCTTGAACACAATCAGGCAGTCGAGTCAACGGCCAAGAAAGGGTGATGCTGTTATTTCCAGCTGCTCCCTGGTGAGCATTTAAATGCTCTTCCGGGATGTTCAACATCACTAATTATTAGGGAAATGCACATCAAAACCACAATGAGATACCACCTCATGCCTGTTAGATTAGCTATAATCAAAAAGACAATAAATAAGAAGCATTGGCAAGGATGTGGAGAAAAGGGAACCCTCGTACACTGTTGGTATGAATGTGAATTTGTGCAGCCACTATGGAAAACAGTACGGGAATTCCTCAAGAAATTAAGACTAGAACGGTCATATGATACAGCTAGCCCATTTCTGGATATTTATCCAAAGACAAAAACACTCATTGGAAAATATGCACCCCTATGTTCATCACAGCATTATTTACAGTAGCCAATATATGGGAACAACCGAAGTGCCCATCAGAGGATGAATGGATAAAGAAGATGTGTACACACACACACACACACACACACACACTGGAATACTACTCAGCCATACGAAAGATGAAATCTTGCCATCTGCAACAACATAGATGGACTTTGAGGGTATTATGCTAAGTGAAATAAGTCAGGTGGAGAAAGACAAATACCATAGGATTTTGCTCATATGTGGAATATAAAAAACTAATAAATAAGAAACAAACCAAACCCAACAAAAATAAACACTTAGATACAAAAAAACACAGTAGTGTTTACCAGAGGGGAAGGGGTGGTGGGGGGGAGGGTGAAATGGGTAAAAGGGATCAACTGTATGGTGATGGATGGAAACTAAATTTTTGGTGGTAAGCATACTGTAGGTTATACAGAAGTAGAAACACAACGCTGTACACACGAAACTTATATGAGGACTTCCCTGGTGGTCCAGTGGTTAAGAATCTGCCTTCCAATGCAGGAGACGTGGGTTTGATCCCTGGTTGGGGAACTAAGATTCCACATGCCGTGGAACAACTAAGGCTATGCGCTGCAACTACTGAGCCTGCGCGCTCTGGAGCCCGCACACCACAACTAGAGAGAAGCCCGCCCGCTGCAGCTAAAGATCCCGCATGCCACAACGAAGATCCTGCGTGATGCAACTAAGACCTGACGCAGCCAAATGAATAAATAAATAAATAGAATTGATTTTAAAAAAAGAAACACATAAGGTTATAAATCAATGTTACCTCAATAAACATGAATTTCAAAACTATAAAATAAAATAAATGCCCTTTTGGTGCTGTGCAATGGAGCTAAAGTTAAAACGGTGATCACGTGTCTGGGCTTTTCATTCTCAAAAGTGTCCTGGTTTGGGTGATAAATTATAAATGGTCGCCTCACTAACTGATTTAAAATTTCTAGATTATAAATATGCACTTATTCCCAACCCCCCTAGCTTTAGGGCTGAAGAAGGAAAAGCTAAGAGAGGAGAAAGTTGTAGGGTTGGGGAGTTGGAGCAGAAGAGGGTTGAGCAGAAAAAAAAAAGAGTAGACAATTTAAAAAATAAAAAACAAATCTCACGTTAGAAACAACAAAAATCCAGAAGCCATTCCTCCAGGTACTCTCCTCCTTGGCTGGGAGGGCTGGTGGGGAAGGAAAATTTGACAAGGGCCTGATGAATGGATGGCTTGTTTCCCTCTGAAAAGACTTACAGCTGGACACCAGTAGTCCGAATAGCAGTCCTGTTTCTCAGGCAGCCTTCCAGGGCTGCCAAGCGTTACAAGCCCCTCATAGAGTGACGGATTTTAAAGGTGAATTGAACCCATTTTAAGATCCCTCTAGGGCAGCAGATGGATAGAATGACAGACGGTTCCTATGGTGTAGCCATTTTCTTTCCCAGCCCAACTATGCACACAGCACTGTGGGCTCATGACTGGTGTGCAAGCAAGATGCATTCTATGAAGTATGCAAAGGGAGTCTGCAAAGAACTAGTCTACAAGTTCTTCTAAATAAAATAGAAAAATTTTGACCAGGCCATAGTAAGACTAGGCAAGCCGATGTGCAACTCTGAGATCCAACTGGGAGAGAGAGAAGTGACGTGTAGTGAAATCGTCCTTTCAGGAGTTTCATTCAATCTATTAAAACTGAGAGTTCTTTGGATTGGAACAATGTCACTAAATTCTTTGGCCAAAATCATAATGAATTTTAGTGTAGCTCAATGGTTAAGCATTCCAGTTCTGGATCAGATTGCCCTGGTTCGAATCCCAGCTTCACCAATTACCAGTAACTTGAGGCAACTTTCTTGACCTCTTTGAATCTGTTTCCTCATCTAGAAAAAGGGCATAATTATAGTATCCACCTCATAAGGTTGTTGAGAAGAGTTGACGAGTGAAATGCTTAGAATAGTGCCAGGCACCTAGTGGTGCTTGTTCATGTCAGTTGTGGCCCATCATCACTATTAAAAAGTGCAATTGCAAGGTTTCATTGTAATCTCTTAAATGTACAACTTGCTATGTTCAGCTTGGTGAGCCAGGGCAAATTGTTTTTTTCAGAGATAATATTAGAGTGATAGTTTGATAAATGTCCTAGTTTCCTTCCCTTGAGTAGGCCGGGAAGAGAAGTTCTGTGAAAGAACAAAGCTATTATAAAACATCGTTACAGGGTGATAGAGCTCTACGGAGCTTCTGTGCTACACACACGTATGTAATGCTCAGGAGTTCATTCATTCACACATTAAATAAATTTGGGTTTATTACCCACTGAGACCTGTTCTAAGGGTTGTGGATAGAATCACAAATGCAACAGGTCCCTAAGCTCAGGAACCTCTCAAGAATACGGCGATGCTGACCAATAACAATCCTCAGATGCGGGCTAGACAAGAAATAGCTGGGGCAACTCAGGGAGCACAGAGGAAGAATGCCAAACTCAGCCTCTTGACACTTGAGAAGTCAATCCCAGGTTTGGATACGGCCAGGGTCTGCATATGGAAGAGTTTCAAAGTGGGTAATTCCTGACTTTATGTGAGATGGGGACAGACGGGAAAAGCTCAGTCAATTTAACATGAGCAGCCAGGGGAGAGGGGGCCTTGGGCAGGGCTGACACAGCACACACTGGCTCTTTGAGCACAATCCAGTGAGGTCAGGGTTACTGTTGACTTTCGACAGATGAGGAACCAGCTCTTAGCTGTGGAGCTCGGTGAAGTAGGTGGGTATGGCTCCAACCCTTGGTTTCTCCACTGCCCAACTGGGGCTCGATTCCAGGAAGAGTAATGGAGCCTTGCAAGGACATTGCAGAAGAAAACTAAGAGCATATGGTTACATTCAGAATGATAGTAATATGTTTCAAATTAGATTATATTAGGAAGCTGACGATGCTAGGTGTCTCTAGGTGTGATCAAGCCTGGATGAAGATTCAGGCAAATTATCCTCTAAGATCAGGAACAAGACAAGGATGTCCACTCTCGCCATTGTTATTCAACAGTTTTGGAAGTCCTAGCCATGGCAGTTAGAGAAGGAAAAGAAATAGAAGGAATACAAATTGGAAAAGAAGAAGAAAACTGTCACTGTTTGCAGATGACATGATACTATACATAGATAATGCTAAAGATGCCATCACAAAACTACTAGAGCTAAACAATGAATTTGGTAAAGTTGCAGGATACAAAATTAATGCAAAGAAATCTCTTGCATTCCTATACACTAATGATGAAAAACCTGAAAGAGAAATTAAGGAAACACTCCCATTTACCATTGCAACAAAAAGAATAAAATACCTAGGAATAAACCTACCTAGGGAGACAAAAGACCTGTATGCAGAAAACTATAAGAAACTGTTGAAAGAAATTAAAGATGATACCAACAGATGGAGAGATATACCATGTTCTTGGATTGGAAGAATCAATATTGTGAAAATGACTATACTACCCAAAGCAATCTACAGATTCAGTGCAATCCCTATCAAATTACCAATGGCATTTTTTACTGAACTAGAACAAAAAGTCTTAAAATTTGTATGGAGACACAAAAGACCCTGAATAGCCAAAGCAGTCTTGAGGGAAAAAAAATGAGTTGGAGGAATCAGGCTCCCTGACTTCAGACTATACTACAAAGCTACAGTAATCAAGACAATATGGTACTGGCACAAAAACAGAACTATAGATCAATGGAACAGGATAGAAAGCCCAGAGATAAACCCACACAAATATAGTCAACTAATCTATGACAAAGGAGGCAAGGATATACAATGGAGAAAAGACAGTCTCTTCAATAAATGGTGCTGGGAAAACTGGACAGCTACATGTAAAAGAATGAAATTAGAAAACTCCCTAACACCGTACACAAAAGTAAACTCAAAATGGATTAGAGACCTAAATGTAAGACCAGACACCATAAAACTCTGAGAGGAAAACATAGGAAGAACACTCTTTCACATAAATCACAGCAATATCTTTTTTGATCCACCTCCTAGAGAAATGGAAATAAAAACAAAAATAAACAAATGGGATGTAATGAAACTTAAAATCTTTTGCAAAGCAAACTACAAACAAGATGAAAACACAACCTTCAGAATGGGAAAAAATATTTGCAAATGAATCAATGGACAAAGGATTAACCTCCAAAATATATAAACCGCTCATGCATCTCAATATTAGAAAAACAAACAACCCAATCCAAAAATGCACAAAAGACCTAAATAGACATTTCTCCAAAGAAGATATACAGAGTGCCAACAAACACATGAAAGGTTGCTCAACATCACTAATCATTAGAAAAATGCAAATCAAAGCTACAATGAGGTATCACCTCACACCAGTTAGAATGGGCATCATCAGAAAATCTACAAGCAACAAATGCTGGAGAGGGTGTGGAGAAAAGTGAACCCTCTTGCACTGTTGGTGGGAATGTAAATTGATACAGCCAGTATGGAGAACAGTATAGAGGTTCCTTAAAAAACTAAAAATAGAATTACCATATGACCCGGCAATCCCACTACTGGGCATATACCCAGAGAAAGCCATAATTCAAAAAGACACATGCACTCCAATGTTCATTGCAGCACTATTTACAATAGCCAGGTCATGGAAGCAACCTAAACGCCCATTGACAGATGAATGGATAAAGAAGATGTGGTACATATATACAATGGAATATTACTCAGCTATATAAAGGAACGAAATTGGGTCATTTGTAGAGACGTGGATGAATCTAGAGACTGTCACACAGAGTGAAGTAAGTCAGAAAGAGAAAAACAAATATCGTATATTAACGCATATATGTGGAACCTAGAAAAATGGTACAGATGAACCAGTTTGCAGGGCAGAAATTGAGACACAGATGTAGAGAACAAACGTATGGACACCAAGAGGGGAAAGCAGCGGCAGGGGGTAGTGGTGGTGGTGTGATGAATTGGGAGACTGGGTATACATGGGAGACATGTATACACTGATGTGTATAAAATGGATAAGTAGTAAGAACCTGCTGTATAAAAAAATAAATAAAATAAAATTCAAAAACTTCAAAAATTTTTCGCTACTTTCACAGAAAAGAACATCAAGCCAAGACAGCTATACAAAGACTGCCAACAAGATCACAAATGTGTGCCAGCCTAGAGAGCACACGCATCCTCACAGAGTATTGGCGTTTCTCTTCCACCCTCCGGTCACGTCCCAAGGCCTGTGCAAGACTCAGGGCAGAATCGTGAGCAGCTCACAGTGGGGAGATGCACATAAACACATGTAATGACAATATGCCTGGGTTCTGATTTACAGTGTGATGGTTTTCTATCCATAGATGTGTCAGGTGTTTTATAAAGATTTACGGTGAAATTTCTTTTTTCATAAGAAATTAACAAAGGGCTTGAGATATGTCTCAAGAGGTTGAAAAATGTCAGTGGTCTGCTCAGTTGCATCATCAAGAATAGTCAATAAGCCATTTATGGAAAACGTGAGTATAGCAAATATTTATAAAATAAGCATCAGAATTCACTAACGGTGTCTGATCACATCACAGATCATCCTTCAACCTCTAGCTCTGGGTCTTCCTCACTGGAATGTTTGGAGAGAAGGTTGGGTGCTTTTCCAAACTCAGAACTTTCACCTTCGTGACGTCTGTCTGTGTGGTGAACCACTTCACGTGGTCAGTGGCGTGATCCCTGGGCCTTTTTCAGAGCAAGTGAAAACTTTTACTCACTCTGGTCAGGATTGTTTTTCACTGCTTCTCAATCTGGGAGCCCACGTGCAATGTTCATTGGCATTTTCTGGTTATATGTTTACTCAGAAGTGGAAAAACTCTCAAGAAACATGCTTTCACAGAGCATAGACTCAGACTCCTTACCAGGCCAGTGACATTGTCATGAGGGGCCCTGGAAGTGGATCCAGGCTGGGAGGTTGCCCTGCCACGCTGGCAAGAGTCTCTCTCTCTCTCCAAGGCTGCTTGGTCAACCTGCACCAAGCAACCTGTAAGAGACCACTAAACCTTCACTGGGCAGTTTAAATCACATGGCCCTTAAACGTTTTATGTGTGTGTGTGTGCATGCCTATGTGTGCCTATTTGAAATTTTTACTTTTTAAAATATTTTATTTTACTTTTTAAAATATTTTATTTTTACTTTTTAAAATATTTACTTTTTAAAATATTTATTTAAATATTTAAAAATATTTTTAAATATTTTATTTTAAAAAGTAAAAAGTAAAATTTTTACTTTTTAAAATATTTTAAAAGGAAGCATATGGTGTGATATTTCCATAGGGATAAACAGCGCATAGGAACACATAGGAGGGGCATTCAGTTTGAGGGGGTCAAGCTAGGTCCCCCAGGGGACGTGGCACGCAAGCTGACAACTGAGAGATTTTGAATTCCTTGACTTAGACCTCCCACCCAGCCTCCTATTTCTGCAACCCCATCCTAGATGCTGTGCAGCTAAGCCTTCTTGATGGAGAAAGTTCTTCCTGGGAGAATGCTGGCCTCACATGTAACAAAACCTACTCTCAGGACGGGTTTATTCTACTTTGTGTTGATAGCTTCAGCCTAAAATTCAGATGGTGACTTCCTGAGCCTTCCCGAGGGCTGGGTCTTCCTGTGCAGACAGGAATAATGAGACGCTTCATCTCTCCACCCGAGAGAGGGTAGGATTTTTTCCTTCCATACGGGAATGGCCTCAACTCATTATCAAGATTTCCAAGACTGCTTTTAAATGTCAGTTTTGTGAGTTTCTATCCAAGACATTTGAAAACAGTTTTCTGTTTGGCTTATCTACAGTGGTTTGAAAATGGAGTTTGGTGTTTTTATTGTTTTCGACCATGTTAACTTTGGAAGACCTCACCGATGGTTTCTTTTCATATTATCCTAAGTGTGTCAAAAGCTTTTAATACAGGCCTGAGCTATGTTCTAAGAATTGATTGAAAAGCAAACACATCCCTGGTTCCAGCACTGAAACTACCACTGTAGACAGATCAAGGCCCTGGGCATAGCCTTGCCCCAGCCCGGGAACAGGAGAGGGAGTTTAAGAAGTGAGAGGGTCTGAGGACGCCCCACGGAAGCATTAGCAGCACCAGGAGGCGAGGATGTGACCACAGTGAGCAGGCCGTGGGGTTCCCTGATGTGTTCAGTGTTGCAAAGAGTTAAAGGATTCTTCAGTTCTTCCTAATTCCCCACTGGACATCCTGGCTAACGAATTCCCTCACTACTCATCTTACCCCCAGCCTCTCCCTATTTTTAACCAGCAGCCAGTCCTGGGACCATTGTCCAGCTGGGTGTCTTCTTAAGGAGATAATGAAGAGAGATGATTTTGCCCATTGCCAAAGGACCTTGGGTCCTCTGGTGTACTTTCTTATTGATGTGCTGGTGTGGTCCGGTCACTAGTTGGTTATTTTCTAGTTTAAAATTTCTTACTTTAATATTTAACCTAAAGGATTGAAAAATTGCAGTGTTATCCAACTGTTAGGCTAAGCAAGTGATCATTTTCAAGGAGCTGGAAGGATTTTCAAGCGAAAATGTTGATCCCATCAGGAAGCAAACTGCTTACTTGCATGGGAGGTTATTTAATGTGCCCTGGGTCTCTAGATTAATATCCACTATCCTAGAGGGGCTACTTAGTTTCGTGACGGCTGCTGACTGATGCTGGTCACTGGTTCCCTCCAGCTGTCCCAGCTCCATTCTGGATTCAGGCTGTTACTGGCTAACCTGGTACCTCCCCGCAAACTGCTCCACTTGCCAGCGACTCAGGAGGGGAGTTCTGGGTCGGTTCTGAGCTGCCCTCGGTTTCGAGGAGCTGGAATAAAGCCCTAACACCTCCTTGCTGTTCTCTCTTCTCCTCGCTCCCCAGGTTCTGCCAAGAGTGCAGGGAAACTGTGACGTGGGAACGCGACATTATTGAACACCTGTGGTGTGGCAGGCTCTTTGCTGGGCACTTTAGATGCAGTTTCTCTTCAAAACCTCAGAAAGACCTAGGAAACGGACCCTACTGAAATTTCCATTTAGTAGATGAGGCAACAGGTTCAGAAATGTTAACAAGTTATATGGCCTGGAAGGCTCAGTCAGTCTGGTTCCAAAACCTGAAATCATTCCAGTCACACTGTGCTGAGTCCTGAAAGTTCTAAATTGTCCTAAATTCCCGAGATGCTCCCATCATGTGTGGGCAGGGATAGAGAGGGGAAGACAGAAAAGACACCATATTGTAGGGCACCTGAGATAAGGCCAGGACACCAGGGTCTGTGTTACTAAAAGGAATTTTCCTGGAGACAGTTATCGGCCCAGACAAGGATCACTGGTGGTCACACAACAGCTATCGTTCCCCCAGAGGGTTAGTAGCCATAATGGCAGTAACGGGGGAGCTAGTGTAGATAATCCCTGAGCTAGTGTAGATATTCGATAAGAACTAAGAGAAATCACATCTTGGTCTGCACTAAGGTCAGATAAGATTAAAGTGCTGAGTTGCTTTGCTCCTGGCGGGAATCACATCAACTCCAGTCGTTGATGAGCATGAGATAACACCACGGTCACCTCATGCTCATCAAAACTGTCATTGGTAGTTCTCTCTCTCTCTCTCTCCCTCTTTCTCTCTTTTCCCAAATGACTTATATTTAATCATCAGAAGCAAATGAAACGGAGCATTTACAACAGAGAAGAGAACACATCCGTGCCTTTGGCAAATGGCCCCGGGGCAGAGAGGGTCTTCAGGCTGCCCCCTAACTGATCCCCACCAAGCAAAGATGCCCGCAGTGGCCCTCGCAGTGTGTCCCAAGAAAGGGGAGGTGGAATCTGCTGGTGCTGTGGGCTCAGGTCTCCCTGCTCCCCGCTCACTCCTGACCAGTGTTAGAAGTCCCCCATGCCCTCTCTGGTCATCACTCTTTGCTTCACGGCTTGGAGCAACGTTGTCAACCTGCAGAACAGGACTGCTGTGTCCACAGTGGTCTTTGCAACTTCTCAGCCAACGGCTACCAGATTCTTTCATGTCCTCCAAGATAACTATCCCATCAGATCTCACAGTTCTCCTGGGGGTAGTTGGCCCTAAGGGAGGTAAGCAGAGGATTATCTCTGCTACACCTATTTACCAAAATGACTCGTCGTGGGTAGCTGTAGAGAAGACATAATAGAAGGGGAGACTGAGTGCATTAAGCCTCTGAAAAGAGGATCGATGAAACCTAAGCTCTTCCAACAGAGTTTTGGGGTGGGCTCTACGACTTCACTTGAGGGAATATGGTCCAATATGGTGCTTCCCGTCCTCTTTGCTGTCACAGTACACAGAGAATATGTTCATACCTGAACCACACACCAGGGGAGAGAGTAAAAATTGTGTCCACTCACAGCCAGAAGCAACAGGCCAGGCGGCTCTGGAAGCCCCAGACCCACCCCCACCACTCCGAAAACTGAGGGACCAAAATCTGGGCACACCTTTGGGAACCTCTGGACAAGCCAATAGAATGGTCTGCTGAAACGCCAGAGGAGCCCAGTCCTATTACTATTAATGATGTGGATATCTCTCCCTCGGGCAGCTCAGGAACCAACACTACTGTTTGGGGTCTGGAGCAAGGTCTTAAACCCTCCCTTGTCTGAGCCTAAACTCCACCTCAGTCTAATCCCCCAGCAATACTGAACTCCTGATGGTGAAGAAGGGTCAACTGGACAACACAGCATCAATTCTGTCTCTCTCAAACAGCCAGAATGCTGACAGTGCACTAGAGAAAGCATATGAAGGAAGAATTTTCTCTGATTCCCATCACTCCTGGGCATTTTGTACCTAATCTCTTCTTTCCATGAAATCTTTGGAAGAAGGCTGCTTTATTTTGAAATTCAACATCCCACCAAAGGGTTTCAACATATATCTTCTATTTTATTTCAGATAATCCCCTCCTTGCCACATCTCAGGTCTAATGTAAAAAGTTGATCTATAAATTTTTAAGTGGCCATATTTCTATAATTTATTTTACCTTCAATTAAATTTATGATATAACTCAATACCACAAAGATATGTGATATCCCTAACTGAAGTCTGTGGAACCATACTAAAATTAACCTAAAAAAGGAAAGAAGTGACCTAAACGTGCTTATATCAGTTTATAAAATTTAACTTAATAAGTAGTTTTGATATGACCCAGCAATCCTACTCCTAGGTTTATATACCCAAGAGCAATTCGTGCATAGACCTGCCAAAAGGCATACACAAGAATGTTCTAAGCAGCTTTATTCATAACAACCTAAATTGGAAACAACCCACACATCCAGAGAATGGATAAGTAAATTGTGCTATATGCAGTCTCTCCCCGCCTCTCTCTCTCCCCACTCCCACCACCAATACAACGAGAAAACAGCCATCTGCAACCCTGAAGAGGGTCCTCACCGGAGCCCGACCATACTGGCACCCTGACCTCTGACTTCTAGCCTCCAGAACTAGGCCCAGTTTTGCAGCAAAGACACACAGGAGTCCGAGGTCAAATTCTGGGTAGCTGAATGGTGCTGCCGGAAGGCAACAACAGTTGGTCTCCCAAGCCTGGCTCTTTCCTTCTGAGGAGAGTGTGGCTGGAACTGACAAGATCTTGCAACTCACAGGCCCACCAGCAGGGATCCCACAGACCGGATGCCCTGTGTGGACGGACTCCTATGCCATGCTCCTTCCCACTTTGGGTCTCTGCTCTGACCAGAATAACCTCCTCCCTGTACCAGTGGTGAATTCCCCCTAGCCTTCCCTTTGAAACCTTCCCTAAGGCCCAAGGAGAACAGATGAAACCTCAGCACTTTCTACACTTTCTTTATTTAAAATATCCGTGATCCTGTATGGTAACTATTTACCCATTAATCGTCACTCTTACATATATTGTGAACACACCGAAGAAAATACATGTTTCTTATTCCACCCCCCCAAAAGAAATTGTCCTATATCCATATAATGGGACACAGTTCAGCAAGAAAGGCTACAAACTACTCCCAACAACATAGATGAATCTCACAGACATTATGTTGAGCAACAGAAGCCAGACACAAAAGAGGGTGCATTGTATGATTTCACTTGTATGACGTTCAAGAACAGATGTCTGGAGTGGTTACCTCCAGGTGGAGAACCAAGGATTGACTGGAAGGAGAACAAGCAACTTTCTAGACACATGTGCTGGACACGTGCTATGTCTTGATCTGAGTGGTGGTTACAAAGGTGTACACGTATTTGAACATGGAGCAGCACACTTCAGATTGGTACATTTTATGCTGTTTACTGTTATATCTCAACTTAAAAAAAAGGAAAAATAGATCTCACATCTATTTAGTGCCTAGGAAAATTCCCCTAGTGACTTAACTTTCCCTTGTGTTAAAAAAAAAAAAAAAAAGATATTAGAAGTTGAACCAGGCAAGGCCGGGACCCTCTGGGAGAGAAGCAGGGATTGAACATCACATCAGGATCAACTGGAAAAACCATTGGGTGAAATCAGCCGACACTTCCTCTGCTGACTTGGCCCATTGTGAAGTCTCAACAAGGGGCTCAGTCCACCCCTTCTGCTTTCCACTTTCACATTTTCCTATCTGAGGCTTATTATAGACTGAATTGTATCTCCAAAATTTATACGTTGTAGACCTAATCCCCCAATGTGACTGTATTTGCAGATAGTCTTTAAAGAGGTAATTAAGGTTAAATGAGGTTATGGGGGTGGGCCCTGATCCAACCTGACTGGTGTTCTTATAAGAGGAGATTAGGACACAGACACACATGGGACAGACCACGTGAAGACATAGGGAGAAGATGGCCATCTGCAAGCCAAAGAGAGAGCCCTCAGAAGAAACCAACCCTGCTTACACCTTGAGTTCAGACTTCTAGCCTACAGAACTGTAAGAAAATGACATTTCTGTTGTTAAGCCACCCAATCAGTGGTGCTTTGTTATGGCACTCAAGCAAACTACTACAAGTTCTTCCCCTGGTTGAGATGACTCACATTCCCGCTCCTGCTTCCTGCTGACTGTGGTGGTCTCACCTGAGTAGCCTTAACTTATCGTTAATCTGTGTCCAGACCTCAGTTCCAGAAGACGTTTGGCATTCCGGACCCAAGATATACTCCAAGAACAAACCACGTTAGGCAAACACAGGAAGCCCAAGTCCCATTTTCTGAGAGAGGGAAAAAAGAAAAGGTAGAGAGATGGAGTCTAACAAGCTCATAGTAACCCAAGCAATGTCTCAGTCTCCTTAGCTTCAAGCTTCTCCCCAAAGGAAGTGACTGTTTTGCCCTATTTGGGGACTTAAAAAAAAAAAAAAAAAAGATGTGGGAGATGGAGCAGATGAGGTCCAGAGCATCAAAGAGCTGTATTTTTTTAATTTAAAAAAATTTTAAATGTAACTGTATTGAAGTCTCAAAAAGCTGTGTTTTTTTAAAAACGTCAACATTGTTAAAACCATAAAAGACTGATGTCTACTTCCAGGAAGATGGGGTAGTTGCAATCTTCTCTATTCTTTTTGTTAATACAACTAGAAACCCTGGATGTTACGTATAACCACAAAAGATGGAAAGAAGAGGACAGATCAGCTAGAGACCTGGGGACCCAAAGAATGACACAGTGGTGAGTTCCTGAGTTTTTTTTTTGCTTCATGTGTCCCAGACTTGAGCTGAAGAAGCAGGCAACTGGGAAACACCAATGGGCACAGATAAGAGAAAGTCCCAAGTGAAGCTAGCCCTCTCCATGTCCTCTCTATGCCCTCTCATGCCCTCTCTATGCCCTCTCCATAACCTCTCTATAACCTCTCTATCCCCTCTCCATGCCCTCTCTATCTTCTATGCCCTCTCTATCTTCTCTCTATGCTCTCTCCATGCTCTCTCTCGCCAACAGAACAGGGACAGGGCCACCTGGGACGACAGGTTATTTTAGACAATAACTGTTCTACTCCAGTCAAACATGACAGAAAAAACTGTGACCCCAGCCATGCCAGGAAAGACTAAGTAGGGAGCTTAGACTTTCATCTTTACAGGCTTCAAAGAGGCACCCCTCCCCCATGCACTTCCTATCTGCATGGGGGTGATATCAGAGGAGCTGGGACTTCACCCCACTGGGTGGTAACACCACTCAACAGCAGCAGAATGCACATTTTCTACAAGTGCCCACAGAACAGGTATCAAGATAGACCGTATTGGGGCCATAGTGGAATCAAACTAGAAATCAATAGCAGGAAGATAACAAGAAAATCTCCAAACACTTGGAAACTTAACAGTTGATTACTATGGCTTCTCAGTGGATTGGCCCTTTAAGAATTATATAATCTCCTTATCTGTCTCTGGTAATTTTCCTTTTCTTTGAAGTCTCCTTTATCTGATATTAATATAGCCATTCCTACTTTCCTTCAAATAATATTTGTATGATATATCTTTTTCCATCTGTTTGTTTCCAACCTGCTTATATCATTTTCTCTGATGTGGATTTCTTTTATAGCATATAGTTGGATCATGTTTTTTAGTTTACTCTGCCAATCTCTGTCTTTTAATTGATGTATTTAGACCATTTGCAAGCACTGAGTGTTTTCCACCTAAGATTGGGAACAAGGCAAGAATGTCCACAACCACTACTCTAATTCAACATAGTGCTGCAAGTTCTAGCTAGTGCAGTGGACAAGAAAAGGAAATAAAAGACATACACATAAGAAAGGAAGAAATAAAACTGTCCCAATTTGTAGACGGCATGAATGTCTACATAGGAAATCCCAGGAATCTACCCCAAAATCCCTCGAATTAGTGAGTTCGGCAAGGTCACAGGATACAAAATAAACATACAAAAACCAATTGATGGGCTTCCCTGGTGGCGCAGTGGTTAAGAATCCCCCTGCCAATGCAGGAGCCAAGGGTTGAGCCCTGGTCCGGGAAGATCCCACATGCTGCGGAGCAATTAAGTCCGCGAGCCACAACTACTGAAGCCTGCGTGCCTAGACCCCGTGCTCCGCAACAAGAGAAGACACTGCACCGCAGTGAAGAGTAGCCCCACTCACTGCAACTACAGAAACCCTCTCGCAGCAACAAAGACCCAACACAGCCAAAAATCAATCAATAAAATAAATAAATTTATATTAAAAAAAACAATTGACACTGAAACTAGAAATACAATACCATTTATAGGTGCTTAAAAAATGAAATGCTTGGGCATAAATCTAGCAAACCATGCATAGGATCTGTATGCTAAAAACACAATGCTGAGGAGAGACACCTTATGGATAGGAAGACTCAAACAACAAAGATATTAATTCTTCCCAAATTTATATACAGGTTCAATGAAATTTATATCAAAATCCCAGCAAGATTTTTTGTAGTTATAGATAAAATATTATTCCAAAATATATATGAAGTAGAATAGCTAAAAAAATGATTTAAGAAGAATAAAGTGGGAAGAATCTGTTTGTCTATATGATTTCAAGCCTTATTATGTAATAAATAATACTACAAGTAATCAAAGTAATCAAAACAGGGTGGTATTGGCAGAGGGATAGACACACAGATCAATGGAATAGAATATAGAAACCAGAAATAGACAATATGCCCAACTGACTTGTTTGTTTGTTTGTTTGTTTGCTGTACGCGGGCCTCTCATTGCTGTGGCCTCTCCCGCTGCGGAGCACAGGCTCCGGATGCACAGGCCCAGCGGCCATGGCTCACGGGCCCAGCCGCTCTGCGGCATGTGGGATCCTCCCGGACCGGGGCACGAACCCGCGTCCCCTGCATCGGCAGGCGGACTCCCAACCACTGCGCCACCAGGTAAGCCCCCAACTGACCTTTGACAGTGATGTAAGAACAATTCAATGGAGTAAAGGCAGCCATCTTCAACAAATGGTGCTAAAGCAGTTAGACATCCGTAGGCAAATAAATGAACCTAGACCACAGTCTCACACCTTCTACAAAGAATAACTCAAAATGGACCACAGACTCAAATGTAAAAATACAAAACTTTTAGGAAAAAAAGTAGAAAATATTTGAGATCTAGAGCTAGGCAAAGACTTCTTAGATTTGACATCAAAAGCACAGTCCATAAAAGAAAAAATGGATAAATTGGACTTCAAAATTTAAAACTTTTGTACTATAAATGACTTAAAAAAAATGAAAAGACAAGCCACAGACAGTGAGAAAATACTTGAAAACTACACATCCAACAAAGGACTAGTATCTAGAATATATAAAGTACTCTCAAAATTCAACAATAAAAAATTTTTTGTTTAGAAAATGAGCAAAAGACATGAAGGGGTATTTCAAAAAGAGATATACAGATGACAGATAAGCACACAAGAAAATGTTCCACATCATTAGCCATTGGGCAAATGAAGATTAAAACCACAACGAGATATCACTACACATCTATAGGGATCACAAGGATGCAGATATATTGGTGAGAATACTGGTGGGAATGCAAAACGGTACAGCCACTTTGAAAAACATTTTGGCCGTTTCTTAAAAAAGACAAACCTGCAGCTACCTTATGACTCAGCAATCGCACTCCTGGGCATTTGTCCCAGAGAAATGAAACTTATGTTCACACAGAAACGTGGCCACAAACTTTTATAGCAGCGTTTTTCATAATAGCCCCCAACTGGAAACAACCTATATGTCCTTTAGGGAGTGAATGGTTGAACAAACTCTGGTATGTTCTTACCATGGACTACTTCTCAGAAACAAAAAAAGAATGAACCTTGATACAGACAACAACCTAGCTGAATCTCTAGAGAATTATGCTGAGCTAAAAAAGCCAATCCTATATTTGATTCCATATATATAACATTACTGAAATGACAAAATTATAGAATGGAGAACAGAGTAGTGGTTTACAATGGCTCAAGAGGGAGAGAAGTGAATTTGGCTATGAAACATCAACACAAGTGATTCTTCTGGTGATGGAACTGTTCTATACCTTGACTGTGTCAATATCAATGTCCTGGTTGTGACACTGTTACTATAGTTTCATAGAATGTTACCCCTGGGGGAAACTGGGTGAAGGGTACACTGGATCTCTCTGTATTGTTTCTTACAACTGCCTGTGATTCTGCAGTTATTTCAAATTAAAAAGTTTAATTAAAAAAAAAACAGAAGAGAGAAAAAAGTCAGTACAAGGGAAAAATTCTCAATATAGACTCTGGTTCAGCTTACTATTTATCATCCTGGTGCATTTTATGACAGTCTTTCTTAGAGTTTAGTTTGGCCTGATTCATTACGGAAAGGAAAGGAATACCACATCAGCATAAGGAATAAGACATCAGCAGAGGGAATTTGTTTTGCTAAGGTAAACTTTTTGCTCACCAGCAGCTGACTCTTCAATGAGAAATGGAGTGTAGCTCTCAGTGGTACTCAAAGTCTATCCAGAAGAGGTCCTCCCAGCCGTGTGTTGGTGTCTCTTTGTAAACACGTAATGAAAGAGAAGCTGATAAGGGTCCTATTTTTGTGAACCCCGTGCCCCTGATTCCCAGAAAGAAGGGGAATGTGGCACGAACACATTTCAAGATTTGAGAAGACCATCCTTCAGTCAAACATCAGATCCATCTTTGCTTCTTTAAATGATAGAAGAAGCTCATCTTTGACTTCTGTCTAGTTTCACGGTATCATCAGTAGACAGATGGGGTGGAGATGAGCACACATGCAGAATCGCTCCTTATTTCTGCCCAGAGCACTGCGGAGGAAGTGCAGCTCACCCAGGGGTGGGGCATCAGGGGGACATGACTCTGGGAAAGGCACAGGGAGTGACTGGCCAGTGACAGTACACAGCCCCTACTTCTGTGATGCTCGTCCCAATGTCTACGGAGATGCTCCTTTCTCACCCCGCAAGGCTGCTAGCATGACCTTCCTCTTCCCCCTTCCTACCCTTCACATTGCCAAGAGGGAAGAAGGGTAGACCAAAGGTCTAAGGCAAATGGGAGAGATTCTTATCAGCACCCAACATCTGAGCCCACTGCACACTAAAAATTTCCTTGAGGTTGCTTATGTGCACAGAACTCCATACCATACCTGTTTTATCACTGTAAAAAAAAAAAAAAAAGCCATGTGTTGAATTACTCACCATCCAGCAACCTGATCTTTCAGAGAGATGGCCATACTCAACTCTCAGCTATGGACATAGAGGTTGTGTCGTGCTGTAGCTGCGGGTCTGCGCTTGGGAACCAAACTGCCTGGAGGCAAGTCCAGCCTCTGCCTCTTGAAAACTGGATGAGATTGGGCAAGTTCCTAATCTTTCCGTGCCTCCGTTTCCTAATTTACATTATGTGGATTACAGCCATGCCTACCTCAGAGCTTGTTGGGAAAATAAGAGTTAATATGCATCAAACACTTGGTACATATGCTCAATAAATGTTAGCTGGTATCACTATGATTTACTCTCTGGCATTTCACACCAGTGCATAGATCCCTCTAGAAAAGCAGTTGACAGCACAGCAGAGATAAACGTGCAAGGTAAAAAGCCTGAAAAATGATTCCTACTTCAGGATAGTGAATTTAGACATAAAGCAATATGTTTTGTTGTGTTGGCAAGAATGTTTGGGCATAGACATAATATGGCCACGTTAAAGTGAGAGTTCTGAATCTATTTGGTAATTAAAACTGCCTCCCTCTTTTCACCAAGCTGCCGAAGGATGTGTGCTCTGTGAAACACTGAATAGTATAATGAGACCACTCAGAGCTTGGGCCCCTCAGTTCTGCGTGTCAACACTCTGCATACTCCCCTTTTTAATAAATGGGTGAATTCTACATTTCAACAACAGTGACACTATCCATGTCCTCCACGGTGGCTACTTTGTTGGCTGTGCTCAGGAAGTCTGAAAGGCTGTGGAGAACGTTAACAGGCCTCAAATGAGGCCTTTCGTGGCAGCTCTTAGTCGGAATGCGGTGCAGCGAGAAGCTTCTGAAGCTGGCCCAAGCTAAACACAGGATTTGACACATGCATGGCAATGACATAAAACTGGCATATGCCGGTGCCCCTGGTTTTCCTGAAATGCGAGACTCTACCCCAACCCTCTGTATCAGGGACGGCTGCTCTAGTGAGCTACCTTTTCATCAAAGGTCCTAAGAAGCCAGAATCCTTTGTGTTGTATGAGGAACAGTCACCAGCTGTTTTCTGTTTCCACTAAGGGCAGGACAGGCGGAAATAAAATGGATCAAACAGCACAGACAGGATTTAGCTTAGATACAAGAGAAAACATGCTGACAGTGAGAATCATTGAATAGTCAGGGAGAGCTACAGGGGAAGCATAGAGCCCTCTTCTCTGAATAGCCTTTTTAAAAAACCTCAGCATGGCCTGAGGGGGAGATGATGCTCTCTGAATCGGTGATCAGCAATCCATTTCCTAAAAGGGGGTACCTTTTTACTAACTCCTCATTTTCTGAAATATTGGTGGAGAATGAAAAGCCCTCTGGACTAAACGGTGTACCAAACACTCCCAAAATTGTGGTTAAGGCCTTCTCTTTTAAAGGGTAAATAATGCCAAATGGTAGGAACCAACCATTCCTACCAATGTGAATCACAGGAGTCAGATAACTTCTTAAAGCCCAACCACTTTGCTTCGCCCAGGGAATGAAAGTTTAAAGGACTCAGGAGAAAAGGCCTGGGTTCACCCTGAGCTACAAGGTGAGATGGCCCCTTGGGTGCCAGAAAGAAAGAGAGCTGATAAAGTCAGAGAAGATGAAAGGGAAGCAGGAAGACCCCAGAATCATCGTCTTCATGGTTTTATCAAAGCTTCTATCCACTCACACAACTGCCGAGGAACCCTGAGCATCCTCTCCTACCCATTGTGTCTGGCTCTGTGCTGTGAATTCCTCATGTGAGAATTAGAAGATGGTCCAGATTCCCTCCACACTTATCATTCTCTGGTCCTGGGATGTCTCTATTTCCCCAAAAGTCACAAACTCTGTCTTCAAGGGAAGCTCGGCGAGTCCCCAGGGGGAGGTGCCATGACGTGGATAAGCTCAAAATGGCGTCATCAAGGGATGCAGGCATGCGGCCACCATAGGGGTGGAGCGTTTACTAGAACAGAAAGACAGCATATATAATTTTATAAGAATAGCTAAAATTTATGGAGAACGTAATATGTGCCAGGAAAATATTCCAAGCACTTTTCACATGTTATCTCATTGCATCCTCACGACAACGCTTCATTATCCCTATTCTAGGAAACCCTGTGTGGAAACTGTTACACCAAGTGGTTAGGAATCCTTACATCTCACAGCTGGTAAGGGGAGCAGCTGGGTGTCCAATCACTGTGTTCCCTGGGATGTGCCTGGCAAGTCTCTCTTTTCTCTTTCTTGAGTCACCCCTCCCGTGGTTCTCTCATGGCTTGTCTCTTGCTGAGCTTGTGGGGTAAGACTGGATAGTCATGACCAGGAGGCACCAAAGGAGCCGCAGGGATGAGAGGAAGGAGGAAGAGGCTTAGACCAGCTCAGTTCTGGGAATCGGGAGAGCAGACGGTAGGAGTAAGACCCCAAGGGCCAAAACTCTTGCTGCCCCTCCTGGCTCCCAGGCCCACCAGAGACCACCCCACTCTCACTGAGCCAGGAACAAATCTCAGTCTTTGTCAACACAGTACTCTAGGCAGCCGGGACTGGAACTGGCAGTCAACTTGAAAACTTTTCACTTTACCTACCTAACACAGAGCTGGTTTTCTTTTGAAACATCTCAAACCCACTTACACCTCAGGCATAAGACTTACCATAGCAGAACTGCCCAATCGGTAAATCACGATGACAAAAGCAAAGGTGTGACCAGGTGGTCACACACAGCTCTGCTGATCCGCCCACTACTTCCTTGGTCCTCAGTGCATCCCCTGATAACGCTCTGAAGTGCTCTTCTAAGGACACCCCCTTTTGCTGCCTGGGCCAATTCATGATAGAGGTAGAAGCAAACACCTGTGGAAAGAGAAGAGAGCACTGGAGAGGGGCCCAGCGGTCTTGGCCTCAAGCTGGGAGTCCTGGGTGCTACTCCCAACCCAGGCTGGGAGGGGAAGCGGAGCCTTTGTAGAGATTTTCCGGCCTTGCTCCAGCCCACAAACCAGCCAAAGGATCTCGTCACCAGACAGAGGGAGAATGTCTGGGACGTTACTCCAGGGGACTCTCCCAGCTTTTCAGACATGGTGTTCACCTTTTCAATTAAAGGACCTTCAGCCCAGTTAAAACATGCTCCAGCCACCTCTTACCTCCCCAGCTCAAAGACGAAAAATACATCTGAAGAACCAAAGAAAGCCTGCCCACAGGAAATGTCTGCATATCAGAAGGACTTGAAATTGGTTTGCAGAATGAGTTTGCAGAAGTAACTGAGAAGTAATTCTAGACCTTAAAGAAGAAATGTTTCTGAAGAATGAAGAGTCCAGAGGGAGAGAATGTATAAGACAAAAAAGGGGCTTGACGACTACCCTTGGTCACAGCAGATAGAGCAGGAGTCTCTCTACCTGTCTCCCTCATGGGAAACTGAAATGACCTGTAAGCTGATGGTATTTCTTAGTGTGACAAAGCAGGAAACTTTTGCTCGTTGCTTTGCCTTTCAACAATTTCCCCTCCAGGAAAGAGGTTAATAAAGCAGTTGTGTGCAGGTTTGAGTTTTTCTTTTTGTCCTTTAAAGCGGCTAGCTAGCTATCCCTGCTATATGTGGAGGTTGAATTCCAAGTTCACCTTCTCAGACAAAGTCCAGAATGGTAACAACAGAGCTCTTTAGGAAAAGAAAATTTTTTTCACCCTTAGTATGTGTTTCAATAAAACTACAGAAAAAGCAGATTATGTGGGAAGAGAAGAGTTGCCATGACTCTGGCAAAATGCTGAAAATGAGAAAAAGAGACAGGAGCAAGAGAGATGAGCAAGAACCCACAAAAAGACCAAGAAAGATCATGAAAGAAGAAAAAAGAACAGAATCATGGAGAATGTCTGAACAGCAGGACCCACCATCTCTTTATTCCTTCTTTTATGTCTCCCATTTGGCTAGGTTGAATCCAAGAGAATTCAGGGAATAAAATGGTCAAACACTCATGTTTTCACTTCAAAGTGGAAGCTGGCATATCATCATCATCATTGCCTTCTATATTCAGCTTGCTAAGATGGCCCACACTTTCTGCCATGATAACTTGGAGAGATGAGAAAAGGAAAGATTCCCAGAGAAATGCAGGAGATGCTGCTGGGCTGGTTCTTGCCTGACTCTGTTGAAAGTCAGTGACAGTGAAACCAAGTCTCCCTAAAACTGAGTTTATGATTAACCACTCTATCAAAAACTGTATTCCCTTTCTTGTCTTGCCCCTGTTCCCCTCAGGGTTGAGGAGTACCAAAGAAAAGGGGAGTGGATTAAAACCAAGCAGGACCCTGTGGGGCCCTCCTGGGTACAAAAACCCCTCCGTGTCCGCCATTTCTTGTTTGTAGAAAAAGGTTTTGTTCTCCTAGGCCTTCCCTGAGTTCCAAAGAGCAGACTTAAGCAGTTACTAATTAGGGAAGTGAGGGAATGAAGAAACCAAGGGAAAGCAGTCAAGCAAGAAAAGTAATGACAACTTAAACAATACTTCAGTGATAAAACAGAGTCCCAGTTCCTCCTCAGGTAATATACGTCACAACCTGATGCATATCTTTGAGTTATTCTGAAGAAACTAAGACCCCCCACCCAGGTGTAGGATGGTGACAACCTGCTGACCAAAAGCACATAAACCCCAGACTGGTTGGAACCAAAATGTTGATGACTAAGATTCTCAAAATATCACCCTGTTACCTCACCACCAACCAATCAGAAGAAAGTCTAAGAGCTGCAACCCTCGCCCAAAATGTTCCATTAAAAACCCTTCCCTGAAATCCATCAGGGAGTTTGGATATTTTGAGCATGAGCTGCCCATTCTCCTTGTTCGGCTCACTGCAATAAATGCTGTACTTTCCTTCACCACCACACAGAGTCACTAGATTGGCTTTGCTGCACGGCAAGCGAGCAGACCCAAGTTTGGCGCAGTAACATTTTAACGGAAAACTACCTAGAATTTAGGGAGAGACTTAAAGACAGCTCCAAGTCTCAAGAGAGAAACACCCTTTGGTACCATCTCTGGAACTTGTACGTAGGCTTCTATTTTGAAGCTCTGGATTTTCAGAGAAGTAAAATGTTACTAGCAAAAGTAGTCTGACTATCCATCAGGCAACTTTCATGGGTTTCAACTACTTTCAGTAGTTCATTAGGAGCAGAAAGCCACTAAAGAGGGTCTTGACATGATCTGGGGGCCCCCAAAACATAAAAAGATCTACATCCTAAGTAATGCTTGGCTCTTGAGTGAAAGAAGGGACACACTGGGGGTTCTGGGGAAAAGAGAGAACACTGACAGGCAATAAAACTGAGTTTCTGAAGTTTACACAGGAGGCTTTTACATCCTCCATGTATACAAAGATATTGAAAAAAGACATTGAGTTTTCCACTGTTAATTTCTTAACCTATCTAAAACAAACAATTAATGAAAAAGAAAACCTGCATAAACGAAATTTCCTTTAGACTAACCCATTAAAGAAAGAACTGTACATTTAATTGCTGCACACTAACCAAATAATAGTCATTAAACAGAAAGATAAGAAAAAGACCCCCAAAAGAGGAGGGACAGGGAGAGATTCTAGATAAAGAGCTGTATTTTCTACAAAAAAAGTATGTAAAAAAAAATAGACCAGGCAAAAGACACTAAAGGAAAAGAGAAGGAAGCTAAACAATGGCTTTATTGATTTAAGACATGTGGATTTCATTAGGAAAGCTGAATGCATAAAAATGGGTTGTGATATCTGAACCGAGGCAAGGAGCAAAATTAGGTCACAGAGCTCCTCGGACAAAAGGAATGATGAATCTTTATTTGGTAATTGGACTCAGAGGTAGGAGGAAAAAAATAACCCTTTTCCTTCCTAACCCCACTTTGGATAGTTTTTAATCTTTCAAAGGTAACTCTACACATTGAACTAAAATGGCAAATCCCAGAGTCCCACTTTTTGGTACAGCATCTGTACTGCCAAAGAATCCCTGAGCCAGAAACTGGAGATTCCTGGGAAAAAAACACTCATGCTGATATGGAAATAAATAATGTAGAGATCAAAGTAATTCTTGTAAGATGCCCTAGCGGCCCCAGTGCAAGGCTTCAGCTGAATTTGAAAGTAATAAAGTAGCAATAATAATATTTTTTCACTTGGATAGACATTTTCCTCTGAAGAGCTCATAACCCATGGTAGCTTATATAAAGTTGATAAGCTATTCATATGGGATAATAATAATGGACAAGAAGCAACAATCACCAAACTGTTCAAATGAGAAAATGTGTACTTCAGTAAATGCATAGAGAGTGTGATGGGAATCCTTTTGTATAAACATCTTAATTTAATTTTTGACCCTTTGGCTTGGCAGGTCAAGCCTAGGTAAAATTTTTAACTAAGAGAAACGGTCTTTTTAAACTCATAACTTTCTTTCTGTTCTCTTCCCTCTATGCATTCCTTTTTCTAGAAATTTCTCACTTTTATTTTGTGACCTAGCTGCCTCTTCCTGTTTCCCACCAAGAACTATGATCCCATAAGCTGGCCCTTCCCTGAAACCCTTGCCTGCACATCTGATCTCCCCAGGATATTGTTCCCTGGGGACGAGCCCGGGGAAGGGCTCCTCCCATCAACCAACACAGGAAGGCCTAGTGATGGATCCCTATCAGATAATACTTACACTTGAATAGTTGCTTTAGATACATTTCAGTACACAATGTTATAAATTGAGCTAAATAACTATGGATGAATTTACTGACTGAAAAAATTTGATAGCCTTTTATATCTTAGAGGAGTAAATGAGTTTTTAGAGCACCTGATTTGTGCAAGGTATCCTGCCAAATTCTTTGAAACGGTACCCACAAATACAACATGTAACCAGCCTGTTACCAAGGATTTGAGACTTACTGAGGCAAATAAGCCAAGTAACTTTAATGCCCTGGATGAAGGGCCTGGGAGCAGATACACAAAATAGTGCCTTTGTCTATGTTTTGAAGAACGGTCAGATTTCAATAAGGTTGGTCAGGGAGGATAAAGGCAGACCAAAATGGTTGAGCAAAGGTGAGAAGGGTCCTAACGGGAGCTTGTTCCTTAGACAGCCCTCAGGGACGTACCAGTGATAGAAGGCCTGGAAGGTGTAGATAAGGAAAGAGGGGTCCCAGCGTCAGGTCAGGCGTCCACCTCATGGCCTCCCTTCTGGCTAGCATGGTCCAGGCTGTCATCCACAGGACTCCTGATGGAGGATATATTCAGAGAGGTGTGGGAAAAGAAAGGGCTGGAAAAACATGCTGGGATTCCATGTGGCAGACCCCAAATGCCGAGCCAAAGAGTGTGAACCTAATTCCAAGGGTATTAGGAGCCTCAGAAGGCATAATAAATTAACTTTCCAGACTCACACTGTGCAAGTGTGTGTGCATGTGTGCTGTGTGTGCACCTAGGTGTGAGTACGAGGCTGTGTGGGAGATCACATGTATATGTGTGGGTCTCTGTGTGTGTCTGCGGATGTGTGTGGGTGTGTGCGAGTATGTCTGCGTGTGTGTGCATATGTCTACATATGTGGGTGTGTGTGAGTGCCATGTGTCTGGGTGTACGTGTAAATGTGTGACTATGAATGTGTGGGTATGTGTAGGAGTGTGTGAAGGGGGGCGGGGTGAGTCAGTGACCGTGATGGGCTACTCAGAGTGGAGCGAGAGCTGAGTTTCATGCAGGGGGCAATTCATGGCTCTGATATCAGCCAATACTTCTCCCTGATGCTGGACAGAGCCCAGCCTTGGGAAGCAGGGCTGACAGCCGCCAGGGTCTCTGCTGCCCTGGCCAGTAGCTAAGCCCTGGCACTGATCCTCTGTGACATCACCTGCCCACCAGTGAAGGATGGTGGTCAGTGAAGGATCAGAGCCCCTCCCCTGTGCGCTTCATCACTTAGGGGAACACACGTCTTCCTTTCTTCATCCTTTTCTCTTCCTTGTGCCCTATTCTTTTAAATTTCATACACACACACACACACACACACACAAACACATATATATGTGCATGTGTGCATATATAACTTTAAAAACATAGAGCACAAGGAAGAGATGTGTTTTGGGGTTTTATTTGGATCCTGTTCCAACCTGTCACTTATTAACCATGTGACCTTGGACAAATAACTCATTTCTTCATTCTACAAATGTTTGCCTAATATATACCTAGCATTATGCTTCTTCGCTAAAGTGACTTTTATGAGCAAAACAAGGGTGGGGCTTACTGTCTAGCAGGGGAGCTAGATGTTAAAACAAATCATCCAAATCTGTAAATATACACTGAGAAAAATGTTGACTGAAAGGTACAGAATGCTATGAGAGGATATATTTGGTTGGGGGTGGGGGCGCTACTTTCCTCCAGAGGAATGGAAGGAAACTTCCTAATGTTAATTGGGAGCATTGGCACTGAGCCAGCGGGGTTGCTGTGACAATTAAACGTGCTTGTGTGTGCACCAGGGTGCCTGATAAAACAGTGCTTATATTATTGTGGTGAAGGCAGAACATTCAGGAATGTATCCTCTTGGCTCAGGTTATGGACAGAGGAGGAAGGACATTGGCGCTGATGGCTTCTCCCCTGAACGGAAGGGAGGCTATCCCCCAGCAGGGCTGGCCAAGAAGGCCAGGAAGGTAGCTCAGAAGGAAAAGCATCAAAAGGCTGGAGCACTGAACTCTGAAAACCAGTCTCAGAGCCAAGCCTCGGGAGGACCCCAAGGGCAAACCACCTGTGGGCCCCCAGTGCAGGGAGGGAGCTGGCATCGCCACGGTCTCCTGGCTTCCGGCCCAGAGACCGCTCCAGTCCCTCCTTCCCACTGATACACAGCAGCATCTTGAAACACAGAGGTGAAATGTGTGTGACTGAATCTGATCCACACAGACTTTTTCAAATTAGAAATATTTCTCAGGTCAATCCCCAACTTCTGAAGTGTTCAAAGAAATTGAACACAATTTTTCCATTACCTGGCAACTCCTAGTAACAAGAGGATACTCTGTATTCAGTAAATCACAGGCCTATTAAAGAGAATCCTAGTAAGATTTTGTTTGTTGTGGTGATGGTGGTTATTTGGGGTTTTTTTTATTGTGATAAAAATATACATAACATAAAATTTAACAGTTTAAGAGCACAGTTCAATGACGTTAAGTACATTCACACTGTTGTACCACCATCACCACCTTCCATCTCTAGAACTCCTTTCATCTTGCCAAACGGAAACTCTGTCCCCATTAAACAACTCCCAGTTTTTCCCCCAGCCTGCCCCTATGAACTTGATATTCTAGGTACCTCATGTAGGTGGAATCATACAGTATGTATGTGTCTGGCTTACTTGACTTAGCATAAGGTCCTAGTGGTTTTTAGAAGTTAATGCAGTTTCCACATGTCTACGAGCCTGGGAAACAGGTTAAATACAGAGCACAGCTGGCCAGAGACACATCACAGCCGAGCGTGACGGGAGTGGGCAGTTGAGGCAGACTGCCTGGTGTGAAGCCTGGGTCCAACATTCCGAGCTGTGTGATCTGGGACGAGTCATTTAAACTCTCTGTTCCTGGGTTTCCTGACATGTAAAATGGAAATAATTACAGTGCCTATTCGTGGGGCTATCGTGAGGATCAAATAAGCTAATGAACGTAAAACACAACAGTGCCTGGCACAGGGTCTGCTCTGGACAAATGTTAGTATAATCTAAAATAAATGACATACAGGTACATATGTCTAAATGTAAAATTATAAAGTTTATATTCTCATGAAACACAAATAGTTTGAACTCATTATTATGAAGAAGGCAAAAATGTCTACTCTCAGAAAGAATGCCTTATATTCATTTGGATAATAAACGTGAATTTTCTATTTGAGACATAGAAAGAAAAATTTGTTAAATACAGCGGCCCTCAGTCTTAAGAAAAGATGAGATCTAAAAGGATTTGGGGAAGGTTTACAAAAGAGATGCCTCAAACCTCCACCTGACAGACACCACAATCAGAAGGGTAGATAAAGCAGGTCCCATTCAAGAAGTAAAAAGTAAAACCTAAGACACTTAGTGATGAAGCAAAATATCCCACTATTGCTCATTTTCAGAGGCTGAGATTTGGAGATAGTATAAGCAATGAACTCTCAAAGAGAGAGAAAAAAAACCCTCTATTATTGCATATTTATGGAAGAAGTTTCCCCATTATTGAGCAAAGAGGTGGCTGTTTATCTTAAAAAAAGCTCATTTTATAGGTTCTAAAAAAACCCAAAAATCTCATTTTGAGTGTAGATACTGCAAATGGAATTCCTTACCTACATATTAACTTTCTTGGCCCAGTTTTTGTTTTCTTATCAGAGGTCATCACTGTGGCTTGTGGCTTAACGATGCAGATACACCTTCTACAGTCCTGTTGTCTGCTGTCCTAGGTGTTCTGCAGGGGAGTCAAGCTGCCCCCGTGGTGGGGCAGTGGCTTCCCAGTATCATAACCGGTGAGATTTGCATCGTCTCCTCGTATGGTCACAGATCGGCCTTTTCTTCTCCCATCCCTTTTACACATTAGGCACACAATGAACTTTGGGAGAGACCAAAATCAAAAAAGCCTAATGTGATTTACTGTGGAAACATGGAGAGGGCCATTTGAGTCAGGACATGGGTTTAAGAGTGGGACGGCCAGTCCATCCGGGGTCTGAAATCAAGTGGTTCTTCACTTACAGCAGGACTATATGGACAAAGAATTAAATTGCTTTGACTCCAAAGACCCCATTTCAGAAATATAGCTTTCTTTTAAGAGAGAATACCCATAATTCTCTCTTATCTTAAGCTTTTACTTGGCCCTTTTTGTGCTATGCTGGCCCAATTAGAGTCTTAAAGGGTTTTCTGAAATGTTTACTCAGGAAGCAGGAGGAATGCACTCTGACAAGTAAAGCCCACATTCCCACTATTTACTGAGGCTCTTTGTTTTCACATATCAGGTATCTCATGCCTTTACCCAAATACTTTATTTGCCAATAAAGATTCAAGACTTCAGCCACAGGGAAAGGAGAGGGGGATCAGTGGAAATTAGTGGAATCCCTGTAAAAGGGGAGATGTTTTATTAATTTTTTTTTTTAAAAGCAGGTTTTCAAAGGCCCTAGAAAATTCCCCTAGAGTTGTTTCATTAGAGAGAAAACACTATGTGTCAGGGTATGATAACAGGAAAGGGGTGAGAGAGTAGCCGTTGTTTGATCATCTCAATCAAGGGGAAATTTGTCTGAGGTAAACAGTTCTCAGAAACAGCAATCATTTCATGAACTTGATTTTTAAAATGGTTGTGGTATCTTCCCGGTCAGGCCTGGACTGAAAGTCCACACTGTTTAGGGATATGAAAGCCGGTATAAGCCAGTGGATTATCTTAGGACTTTAAAGAATTAACTTGGGACCCAAAGTGGTGATGATTTTACTATCAGGGAGTCACTTAGAGACAATAAGGTCTAATTTGTGTGTGGCGGGGGGGGGGGCTTCCCTGGCAGTCCAGTGGTTAAAACTGCACGCTTCCAATGCAGGGGGCACGGGTTCAATCCCTGGTCTGGGAACTAAGATCCCACATGCCTCACAGCACAGCCAAAAAATTTTAAATATTTTAAAAAAAGTCTAGGGACTTCCCTGGTGGTGGAGTGGTTGAGAGTCTGCCTGCCAATGCAGGAGACATGGGTTCGAGCCCTGGTCCAGGAGGATCCCACATACCACAGAGCAACTAAGCCCATGAGCCACAACTACTGAGCCCACGTGCCACAGCTACTGAAGCCTGCGCACCTAGAGCCCGCGCTCCACAACAAAGAGAAGGCACTGCAATGAGAAACCCGCACACTGCAGCAAAGAGTAGCCCCTGCTCACCACAACTAGAGAAAGCCCACGTGCAGCAACGAAGACCCAACACAGCCAAAAATAAATACATACATTTATAAAAAAATAAAAGCTCTAATTTGTGGAGATTAGGAAATAAAAACAAAATAGAATTAAATATCTGACAAAAAGAGCATGGAAATTGACTGAGAGGTAATTGTAGGTAAGATATCTGGACACACTTGGATTATTCAAAAGGATAAAATATTAACATTGGAGTTGTTAATTAGATATGCATGATAAAATTTCTAGTAGAGCCACTGAAAGACTAGAAATAGATGGTATAACTTCCAAACTAGTAGAGGGGAAAAAACAATACAGAGAAGGAAACTTGTCTCATAAACTAATATAACCATTATGTTGCCTACATTAAAAAAAATTACTGAGCTAAGCATTTGATTTAAGAAGTTAACTATGAAAAACACAACAGAATCCAGCCAAAGAGCATAGGCAAAAGAGAATAATAAAGATAAGAGTAGAAATTAATGAAACAGGAAAAATAAAAACAGTAGAGTAGATCAAGATGCCAGAAGTTGGATCTTTAAAACACAAATAAATGGATACACTTCTCGCAAAAGTGATCAAGAAAAAAGATAGATGATATTAATAATATTAAGACTAAGAAAAGAAAAGGACCAAACCATGGATGTAGCAGAGACTACAAATATAATGAAGAATATTATAAATAAGTTCATAAAAATAAATTGAAAACTTGGATGAAGTGGACGAATTCCCACAAAAATATAAATTACCAAAAATGATTCATGCAGTAATAGAAAATCTGAATGGTTTGATAAATACAAACAAAATTAAACCTCTAGTTTAAAATCTTCCCACAATGGTTTTACAGGTGAGTTCTCCCAAAATTCGGGAACAGATACTTTCAATCTTACCAAACTCTTTCAGAAAGCAGAAAAAGAGGAAATATTACCTCAACTTATTTTATAAATTTAGTATAATTCATTTTTTATAAAACAAGAAAAAATACCCTACACATGAAAATAGAGGCAAAAATTCTAAAAAGAATTGGTAAACTGAATTCAGTATAATATATATTACATTATAATCAAGTAAGATTTATTTTAGGAATTCAAGGTTAGTTCAAACTCAGAGAATCTATTGATATAATTGACATAAAGATTAAAGGGAGGAGGGTATGTGATCATCTTAATAGATTCAGAAAAACATTCAACAAAATTCAATATACAGCAGATTAGGAATAAAACAGAATTTCCTTAATTGAAACAAAGGTGCCCATAGAAAATTCCAGTAACTATTTTATTTAATGTTGAGATATTAAAGACTACTTCCTTTGAAATCAGAAACAATTCAAGGATATCCATTCTCACTTCTATTCAGTATTGTTCTAACAGTTGCAATCATCCTAGATAAGCAAAAAACAATAAAAGATATAAGAATTGGAAAAGAAGAAACAATATTATTACTATATGCATATCCTATGATTGTATGCATAGAAAAACTGAAAAAAATCTACAGATTATTAACATTAGAGCTTCCAGCAAGGTTACTAATCATAATCCCAATTTGTAAGAGTCTCCCTATACTAATAACAAACATTTCGAGTTTTAAATTTTAAAAAGATACCATTTACAATATCAAGATACACATATGTATACATAATATCAATTAGTAATAAATCTAAAAAATATATGCAATATCTTTCTGTCAGCAAAGGTCTATAAATGTGTATTAAGAGACATTTTTAAATATCTGAATAAATGGAAAGACATTACTAACTTCACAGATCAGAAGGCTCAGTTTTGCAAGGATGTCAGTTCTTACAAAACTTATTTATAGATTTAATGAAATTGCAATCAAAATCCCCAAATGATTTTTCTTGGAAGTTGACAAACTAGTTTTAATATTTATATGAAAGGTCAAAGAGCTTATGGTAGTCAAAACACTCTTGAAGAAGATAAAGAAGGTAGGGGAACTTTCTCAACCTGACAGCAAGGCTCACTACAGTACTATAGTAAAGATAGTGTGGACAATCTTAATAGGATGGACAAACAGACCAACGGGATACACTAATCAGCCCAGAGCCATGCATGTGTAAAAACTTGATATTTGTTGGAAGTGTCATTACAGAGGAAAGCTTGGACTCTTCTCAGATAGGGTGGGACTATTAGTTACCTCTATAAAAAGCCATATTGGGTCTCTAATTCATAACTTACTCAAAAATTAATTTCTGAGGGATAAAGGATTTAAGTGAAGAATACAAAATTTTAAAACTTTTAAAAGACTATCCCTATTTTTAGAAAATATACACTGAAGTATTTAGAGGGAAGAAAAAGATTTATTTACCTTATCTTCAAATGTTTCAGGAGAGGAAGAGAGAGAAAAAAAGTAAGAGGGAATGCAAAAGGAAATAGAGGTAAAAATGTAACAATATGTGAAACTGGGTATAAAGCATACAGGTGTCCTTTGTGCTATTGTTATCCTTTCAACTTATCTATAAGCTTGAAACTATTTCAAAATAAAAAGTTTTGTTTTCCCAAAGCTCTTTTAGAAGAAAATATAGAACATCTTTATCACCTGGTTTAAGGCCAAGTCATTATTAAATACAACTCAAAGTATGAAACTTATAAAGAAAAATATAGACAAAATAAATTAGATTAAAATAATTTCTGTTCATTGAAAGATACCATAAAGAGGGTGAAAAATACATGCCGTCAGCTGGGAGAAGACATGTGCCACACACAAACTGACAAAGGGATTAGGATCATGAATATGTAAAGAACTCCTATCATATAGGAGTATAGTTCTTCTTTTTTTTTAACATCTTTATTGGAGTATAATTGCTTTACAATGTTGTGGTAGTTTCTTCTGTGTATAGTTCTTTATATATTCAAAAAACATGTATATTTATACATATTTCTATGTGCTAAGCTCTATTTAAAAAGTAATAACCAACTGAATGGAAAAATAGGCAAAAAAAGAACACATATTCCATAATGGGGGGAACCAAATATTAATAAACATTCTAAGATGCTCAACTCATTTGTACTCAAAGAAATGCAAATTAGAACCCTAATGAGACATAATTTCAGACCCACATGATTGGCAAATTTTAAAAATCTTGCCAATATCAAGTGTTCATAAAGACCTTTAGTAAGACGGAGGTCTTATATGCTGTAGCACAGTAGAAATCAGTGCATCACCTATTAAAATTGACCCATCAGTTCCATTCCTACATATTTATAGACACTAGCAAAATTCTTGCACAAGTACAGCAGGAGACAAGTATACAATTATTTATAACAGCATTATTTGTAATAAATAGAAAGACTGAAAACAACATGAAATTTCCATCAACAGTGAAATGAATAAATAAAATGTGACACAGTCATAGCATGGACTACCAAATAGCTGTGGACAGCAGCCTAAATCAATCTCAGTAATGTTGATGGGGGAAAAATAAGTCCCTGAAAAAATATATTCAAGCAGTCAGGAAAAGATGAGATTTTGAAAACTGAGGAGTAAGTTAGACAAAGAGAAGAAAGGATGTTGCAGTCATAGAGACAAGGAACAGCAAGACCCATTTAGGAACTGCAGATACATAATACCTCCCCCATTGCATGGGTCCCTAATGCAGACGTCTGGTATACCTGAATTCACGGCTCAATACCTTTTTTTGAACAATGAGAAATTCTGTAAGTGAATTAATTGCTTGTTGGGAATAGTTGCAGAAGAGTGAGGTTGGAAAGCCAATAAAAGAGATAAAGCAGTTAGGAAAGGAATAGAGATGTTTACAATTAATTCCTCTCTAGGAAGCCAGGTAGGGGAAACTAAATCTTATGTTTCTGCCCACCCTCCAGTGGCATCCCCAAGGAGGAAAGGAGCAAAGGAGCAAAGGTCAATGTCAGTCATGCTTCAGTGTCAAGATTACCAATATTGAAGGAAGGTACGCTAAACTGGAGATAGGAGAGGGATTTTAAAAGTCAGAGACAATTAACTTAAGGTTTTCTCTGAGCTTTTTCCATCTCAAGCACTTAAGTAATTGTATCTCTGATATCACAATGGGAATGATCAATGGAGATTTTGAAAGAGAATTTTTGTGTCCCTAAAGAAAAGTTTTCTGTAGAAGAGCTTAAAATTAGTGCTGAATTTATTAAAGCTATAAATTAAGAATCTCAGTTTTTATGAACATTTAAATTCAACTTGCAAACTTGTTCCTTTTTTTTTAAGAAAGAGTAACTGTCCAAAAATAAGAAAAGTTGTTTTTATGTTTCTTGATTAATATTTAAATTAACTCGTAAATTAAAGGACTAATTTCTCCTCTCTTAAATTACCAACAAAATTTCCTTAGACATTTCATACTACAATTATATATTTAGCACATCTAAAATTAGTACATCTTGTCAAATGCCTGTCAAGTAAATTTAACAAATTTATTTTGTTAGTCACTATTGTGACTCTAATAAACTTTAAAATATAGGAAACCATTAATCCTAATCTCACCTATCTTAAAATCAGATAAAGTATCTTCAAAGTAGCATAGTAATGACAACACATTACGTTCATATGATCCCCACAAATACATATCTTACATAACAACATCAATATTACATTAATCTCTTTATCCTGGATTTACAAACTTATTCAATGAAGACCAGCATTAGCACTTCTGGCTGGCTGCAGCCATGTACCATTGGGCTGGCAGGGAACACTACTACCCGAGCTACAGGCCGACAAGAGGAGCCCTGGTTTAACCTTAGTCTCTGTCAGCTTACCCAATCATTTACTAAGATATCTTCATAATATTTTTCTGCTTACCCACACTCTCCTCCAATTCCGTGCCCCACCCAGATTGCAACATTTTCTTTTTTTTTTTTTACCCAACAGGAAGTCTTTTTCAGATCAGTTTATAAGGAACTTCCTCAGTCTTTTTAATGGGTGTATTGGTTTTCATTGTATGAATATATGTACCATAATTTAGGTAAGTACTCCTCTACTAATAAATATTTATATTGTCTACATTCTTTTATTAATACAATCAATGATGTGATATAAAACTGTGCATATGTAACTTCTTTTTTGTTTGCTTTGGGGTTTTTTTAGCTTTATTGAAGTATGATTAACAAATAAAAATTGTAGGAGACCTTAAGGTGGCGGAGGAGTACGATGTGGAGATCACCTTACTCCCAACAAATACATCAGAAATACATCTACATGTGGAACAACTCCTACAGAACACCTACTGAACGCTGGCAGAAGACCTCAGACCTCCCAAAAGGCAAGAAACTACCCACATACCTGGGTAGGGCAAAAGAAAAAAGAAAAACCAGAGACAAAAGAATAGGGATGGGACCTGCATCTCTGGGAGGGAGCAGTGAAGGAGGAAAAGTTTCCACACACTAGGAAGCCCCTTCACTGGTGGAGACGGGGGTGGAGGGGGTGGAGGGGAGGAAGCATTGGAGCCACAGATGAGAGCACAGCAACAGGGGTGCGGAGGGCAAAGCGGAGAGATTCCCGCATGGAGGATCGGTGCCGACCAGCACTCACCAGCCAGAGAAGCTTGTCTGCTCACCTGCCGGGGCGGGTGGGGGCTCGGAGCTGAGGCTCGGGCTTCGGAGGTCTGATCCCAGGGAGAGGACTGGGGTTGGCTGCGTGAGCACAGCCTGAAGGGGGCTAATGCGCCACAGCTAGCCTACAGGGAGTCTGGAAAAAAGTCTGGACCTGCTGAAGAGGCAATAGACCATTGTTTCGGGGTGCACGAGGAGAGGCGATTCAGAGCACTGCCTAAACAAGCTCCACAGACAGGCGTGAGCCGTGGCTATCAGCGCGGACCCCAGAAACGGGCATGAGACGGTAAGGCCGCTGCTGCCGCCACCAAGAAGCCTGTGTGAGAGCACAGGTCACTATCCACACCTCCCCTCCCGGGAGCCTGTGCAGCCCGCCACTGCCAGGGTCCCGTGATCCGGGGACAACTTCCCCAGGAGAACACATGGCACGCCTCAGGCTGGTGCAACGTCACGCTGGCCTCTGCCGCCGCAGGCTCGCCCCGCATCCGTACCCCTCCCTCCCCCAGCCTGAGTGAGCCAGAGACCCCGAATCAGCTGCTCCTTTAACCCCACCCTGTCTAGGTGAAGAACAGACACCCTCAGGTGACCTACACGCATATGTGGGGCCAAATCCAAAGCTGAACCCCAGGAGCTGTGCGAACAAAGAAGAGAAAGGGAAATTTCTCCATGCAGCCTCAGGAGCAGCGGATTAAATCTCCACAACAACTTGAGGTACACTGCATCTCTGGAATACCTGAATAGACAACGCATCACCCCAAAATTGAGGCAGTGGACTTTGGGAGCAACTGTAGATTTGGGGTTTGCTTTCTGCATCTAATTTGTTTCTGGTTTTATGTTTATCTTAGTTTAGTATTTAGAGCTTATTATCACTGGTAGATTCGTTTATTGATTTGGTTGCTCTCTTCCTTTTTTTTTAAATATAGATATATATATATTTTTTCCTTTTTCCCTTTTTGTGAGTGTGTATGTATATGTTTCTTTGTGTGATTTTGTCTGTAGAGCTTTGCTTTTATCATTTGCTCTAGGGTTCCATCTGTCCTTTGTACTTTTTTTTTTTTAGTATAGTTTTTAGCGCTTGTTATCATTGGTGGATTTGTTTTTTGGTTTGGTTGCTCTCTTCTTTCTTTCTTTTTTAAATTACTTTTAATTTTATATTTAATAAATTTTTTATTTTAATAACTTTTATTTTCTTTCTTTTTTACTCCCTTTTCTTCTGAGCCATGTGGCTGACAGGGTCTTGGTGATCTAGCTGGGTGTCAGGCCTCTGCCTCTGAGGTGGGAGAGCTGAGTTCAGGACATTGGTCCACCAGAGGCCTCCCAGTTCCATGCAACATCAAACAGCAAAAGCTCTCCCAGAGATCTCCATCTCAATGCTAAGACCTACCTCCACTCAATGACCAGCAAGCTATAGTGCTGGACACCTTATGCCAAACAACTAGCAAGACAGGAACACAACCCCACCCATTAGAACAAAGGCTGCCTAAAATCATAATAAGGTCACAGACACCCCAAAACACACCACTGGACACGGTCCTACCCACCAGAAAGACAAGCTCCAGGTTCATCCTCCAGAACACAGGCACCAGTCCCCTCCACTAGGAAGCCTACACAACCCACTGAACCAACCTTAGGCACTGGGGTCAGACACAGAAAACAATGGGAACTACAAACCTGCAGCCTGTGAAAAGGACAGCCCAAACACAGTAAGTTAAGCAAAATAAGAAAGAGAAACACACAGCAGATGAAGGAGCAAGGTAAAAACCCACCAGACCAAACAAATGAGGAGGAAATAGGCAGTCTACCTGAAAAAGAATTCATAGTAATGAGAGTAGAGATGATCCAAAATCTGGGAAATAGAATGGAGAAAATACAAGAAACATTTAACAAGGACCTAGAAGAACTAAAGAGCAAACAAAGAAGGATGAACAACACAATAAATGAAATTAAAAATTCTCTAGAAGGAATCAATAGCAGAATAACTGAGGCAGAAAAACAGATAAGTGACCTGGAAGATAAAATAGTGGAAATAACTACCACACAGCAGAATAAAGAAAAAAAGAATGAAAAGAATTGAGGACAGTCTCAGAGACCTCTGGGACAACATTAAGTGCACCAACATTCAGATTATAGGGGTCCCAGGAGAAGAGAAAAAGAAAGGGACTGAGAAAATATTTGAAGAGATTAGAGTTGAAAACTTCCCTAATCTGGGAAAGGAAATAGTCAATCAAGTCCAGGAAGAACAGTGAGTCCCATACAGGATAAATCCAAGGAGAAACACATCAAAATACATATTAATCAAACTATCAAAAATTAAATACCAAGAAAAAATATTAAAAGCAGCAAGGGAAAAACAACAAATAACATACAAGGGAATCCCCATAAGGTTAATAGCTGATCTTTCAGCAGAAACTCTGCAAACCAGAAGGGAGTGGCAGGACATATTTAAAGTGATGAAAGGGAAAAACCTACAACCAAGATTACTCTACCCAGCAAGGATCACATTCAGATTCGACAGAGAAATTAAAACCTTTACAGAGAAGCAAAAGCTAAGAGAATTCAGCACCACCAAACCAGCTCTACAACAAATGCTAAAGGAACTTATCTAGGCAGGAAACACAAGAGAAGGAAAAGGCCTACAATAACAAACCCAAAATAATTAAGAAAATGATAATAGGAACATACATATCAATAACTGCCTTAAATGTAAATGGATTAAATGTTCCCACCAAAAGACACAGGCTGGCTGAATGGATACAAAAACAAAACCCATATATATGCTGTCTACAAGAGACCCACTTCAGACCTAAGGACACATACAGACTGAAAGTGAGGGGATAGAAAAAGATATTCCATGCAAATGGAAATCAAAAGAAAACTGGAGTAGCAATTCTTATATCAGACAGAATAGATTTTAAAATAAAAACTATTAACAGGAGATAAAGAAGGACACTACATAATGATCAAGGGATCAATCCAAGAAGATGATATAACAACTGTAAATATTTATGCACCCAATATAAAAGCACCTCAATACATAAGGCAAATGCTAACAGCCATGAAAGGGGAAGTCAACAGTAACACAAGATAGTAGGGGACTTTAACACCCCACTTTCACCAATGGACAGATCATCCTAAATGAAAATAAATAAGGAAACACAAGTTTTAAATAATACATTAAACAAGATGGACTTAATTGATATTTATAGGACATTCCATTCCCAAACAAAAGAGTACACTTTCTTCTCAAATGCTCATGGAACATTCTCCAGGATAGATCATATCTTGGTAAACTTAAGAAAATTGAAATCGTATCAAGTATCTTTTCTGACCACAACGCTATGACACTAGATATCAATTAAGGAAAAAGTCTGTAAAAAATACAAACACATGGAGGCTAAACAATACACTACTAAAGAATCAACAGATTACTGAAGAAATCAAAGAGGAAATCAAAAAATACCTGAACAAATGACAATGAAAACATGACGGCCCAAAACCTATGGGATGCAGCAAAAGCAGTTCTAACAGGGAAGTCTATAGCAATACAATCCTACCTCAAGAAAAAAGAAACATCTCAAATAAACAACCTAACCTTACACCTAAAGCAATTAGAGAAAGAAGAACAAAAAAATGCAAAAGTTAGCAGAGGGGAAGAAATCATAAAGATCAGATCAGAAATAAATGAAAAAGAAATGAAGGAAACAATAGCAACAATCAATAAAACTAAAAGCGGGTTCTTTGAGAAGATAAACAAAATTGAAAAACCATTAGCCAGACTCATCAAGAAAAAAAGGGAGAAGACTCAAATCAATAGAATTAGGAATGAAAAAGGAGAGGTAACAACTGACACTGCAGAAATACAAAGGATCATGAGAGATGACTACAAGCAACTATATGCCAATAAAATGGACAACCTGGAAGAAATGGACAAATTCTTAGAAAAGCACAACCTTCCGAGACTGAACCAGGAAGAAATAGAAAATATAAACAGACCAATCACAAGCACTGAAATTGAGACTGTGATTAAAAATCTTCCAACAAACAAAAGCCCAGGACCAGATGGCTTCACAAGCAAATTCTATCAAACATTTAGAGAAGCGCTAACACCTATCCTTCTCAAACTCTTCCAAAGTGTAGCAGAGGGAAACACTCCCAAACTCATTCTACGAGGCCAGCATCAACCTGATACCAAAACCAGACAAAGATGTCACAAAGAAAGAAAACTACAGGCCAATATCACTGATGAACATAGATGCAAAAATCCCCAACAAAATACTAGCAAACAGAATCCAATAGCACATTAAAAGGATCATATACCATGATCAAGTGGGGTTTATCCCTGGAATGCAAGGATTCTTCAATATATGCAAATGAATCAATGTGATAAACCATATTAACAAATTGAAGGAGAAAAACCATATGATCACCTCAATAGATGCTGAAAAAGCTTTCGACAAAATTCAACACACATTTATGATAAAAAAAAAAAACCCTCCAGAAAGTAGGCAAAGAGGGAACTTACCTTAACATAATATAGGCCATATATGACAAACCCACAGCCAACATCGTTCTCAATGGAGAAAAACTGAAACCATTTCCTCTAAGATCAGGAACAGGACAAGGTTGTCCACTCTCACCACTATTATTCAACATAGTTTTGGAAGTTTTAGCCACAGCAATCAGAGAAGAAAAAGAAATAAATGGAACCCAAATCAGAAAGGAAGAAGTAAAGCTATCACTGTTTGCAGATGACATGATATTATACATAGAGAATCCTAAAGATGCTACCAGGAAACTACTAGAGCTAATAAATGAATTTGGTAGAGTAGCAGGATACAAAATTAATGCACAGAAATCTCTTGCATTCCTATACACTAATGATGAAGAGTCTGAAAGAGAAATTAAGGAAACACTCCCATGTACCATTGCAACAAAAGGAATAAAATACCTAGGAATAAACCTACCTAAGGAGACAAAAGGCCTGTATGCAGAAAACTATAAGACACTGATGAAAGAAATTAAAGATGACAGATGGAGATATATAGCATGTTCTTGGATTGGAAGAATCAACATTGTGAAAATGACTATCTACCCAAAGCAATCTACGTATTCAATGCAATCCCTATCAAACTACCACTGGCATTTTCCACAGAACTAGAACAAAAAATTTCACAATTTTTATTGAAACAAAAAAGAACCCGAATAGCCAAAGCAATCTTGAGAAAGAAAAATGGAGCTGGAGGAATCAGGCTCCCTGACTTCAGACTATACTACAAAGCTACAGTAATCAAGACAGTATGGTAGTAGCACAAAAACAGAAATATAGATCAATGGAACAGGATAGAAAACCTAGAGATAAACCCATGCACATATGGTCACCTTATCTTTGATAAAGGTGGCAAGAATATACAATGCAGAAAAGACAGCCTCTTCAAAAAGTGGTGCTGGGAAAACTGGACAGCTACATGTAAAGGAATGAAATTAGAACACTCCCTAACACCATACACAAAAATAAACTCAAAATGGATTAAAGAACTAAATGTGAGGCCAGACACTATAAAACTCTTAGAGGAAAACATAGACAGAACACTCTATGACATAAGTCAAGATCCTTTTTGACCCACCTCCTAGAGTAATGGAAATAAAAACAAAAATAAAATGGGACCTAATGAAACTTAAAAGCTTTTGCACAGCAAAGGAAAACATAAACAAGATGAAAAGACAACCTTCAGAATGGGAGAAAATATTTGCAAATGAATCAACGGACAAAGGATTAATCTCCAAAATTTACAAGCAGCTCATGCAGCTCCATATCAGAAAAACAAACCACCCAATCCAAAAATGGGCAGAAGACCTCAATAGACATTTCTCCAAAGAAGATATACAGATTGCCAACAAACACATGAAAGGATGCTCAACATCACTAATCATCAGAAAAATGCAAATCAAAACTACAATGAGGTATCACCTCACACCAGTCAGGATGTCCATCATCAAAAAATCTACAAGCAATAAATGCTGGAGAGGGTGTGGAGAAGAGGGAGCCCTCTTGCACTGTTGGCGGGAATGTAAATTGATACAGCCACTATGGAGAACACTATGGAGGTTCCGTAAAAACTAAAAATAAAACTACCATATGACCCAGCAATCCCACTACTGGGCATATACCCTGAGAAAACCATAATTCAAAAAGAGTCATGTACCCTACCACAATGTTCATTGCAGCACTATTTACAATTGCCAGGACATGGAAGCAACCTAAGTGTCCATCGACAGATGAATGAATAAAGAAGATGTGGCACATATATACAATGGAATATTAGCCATAAAAAGAAATGAAATCGAGTTATTTGTAGTGAGGTGGATGGACTGAGAGTCTGTCATACAGAGTGAAGTAAGTGAGAAGGAGAAAAATACAGTATGCTAACCCATATATATGGAATCTTAAAAACAAAAAAAATGGTTCTGAAGAACCTAGGCGCAGGACAGGAATAAAGACGCAGACGTAGAGAATGGACTTGAGGACACAGGAGGGGGAAGGTAAGCTGGGACGAAGTGAGAGAGTGGCATGGACATATATACACTACCAAATGTAAAATAGATAGCTAGTGGGAAGCAGCCACATAGCACAGGGAGATCAGATTTGTGCTTTGTGACCATGTAGAGGGGTGGGATAGGGAGGGTGGGAGAGAGACGCAAAAGGGAGGAGATATGGGGATATATGTATATGTATAGCTGATTCACTTTGTTATAAAGCAGAAACTAACACACCATTGTATAGCAAGTATACTCCAATAAAGATGTTTAAAAAATAATAAAAAAATTAAAAGTAAAAATTGTATATATTTAAGGTATACAATATGACGTTTTGATATATATATGTTGTGAAATGATTACCATAATAAAGCTAATTAACAGATCCATCACTCACATAGTTACATTTTGTGTGTGGGAAAGGGGGGAGAACACTTGAGAGCTTCTTTCTTAGCAAATTTCAAGTATACATTATATCATTATTACATTCACCATGTGCATTAGATCTCCAGAACATACTCGTCTTGCAACTGAAAGTTTGTACTCTGTGACCAACATCAGACTGCAACATTTTAATGTCTTTTCATTTGTGAAATTCTGTATCCTCTTAATATGTTTCTTGTCATATATTTTATCATTTCTATAATTCTTAATTTACACAAGGCAAACCCAGAGATGGGAAATTAATGCTCTAAATCGTAAATTCAGAAAGGAATTGGACACTCAGTTAGAAGATGAGCCAGAGACAAACATTATTCTTAGAATATGAAGTCTCTCCAATAAAGAAAAAAATTACAGACATCTTGAAACTATGGGAAGGGAATTTCTCAATTGTTTCTGACAAGCAGGGGTTGATAAATAAAATTAGTTCAGTGCCTGTGTCTTAGTTCGGGCTACTATAACAAGATACCATAGACTGGGTGGCTTAAACAACCAAAATTTATTCCTCGCAGTTACGGAGGCTGGGAAGTCTTAGATCAAGGTGCCTGCAGGGCCGGTGCCTGGTAAAGGCCGGCTTCCTGGCTTGTAGACAGCGCCCTTCTTGCTGCACCCTCACTGGCCAAGACAGCCGTCATCTCTCTTGTGTCCCTTCTCTTAGGGCATTAATTCTAGCGTGAGGACTCCAACCCCATGACCTAATTACCTCCCAGAATCCCCACCTTCAAATACTATCACACTGGGGATTAGGCTTCAACATCTGAATTTTAGGGGAACACACTCAGTTGATAACAGCTCATTATAACTAGCTTAAGATCATGTAAAATGTCACTGCTTTTATCTGTATCCAGGGTCGACCTCACTGGGGGGACACAGATGCTGTTCCCAAAATAGTAGTAATCTAAATATAATCAGTTATTGCCCCTACCTGTTGATGTATGACCTTGGGAGCCCCTAAGTTCCCCAAATATTTTTGGTGGTCCCACGTAAATATCTGATATGTTCTCATAAACAAGTTCACTCATGCAGCTGAGGCATCATTAGTTTCAGTAGAAGTATTTTTAAATGAATGGCTTGCTCGAGACCCCAAAGCTGTAGTGTTCAGCTGTGTTTCACGTACACATAGGCGGACGTGGGTGACATCCTGCAAGAAGCCTCCGGCGGGACACAGCCGCAATTTTCTGGGTGTAGAGTTTGGAGAAATAGCTTTTCTATGAGGCTTTCCCAAGAAACCAGATCTAAGATATGACAGTATTTAAGATTTTGGAAGAAGACAGAGAAGGAGAAGCAGCAGATTCTGCTTGTGTCCTTGCTGGGTCTCTGAACAATCACATCACCCTCTCCTCACCCACACTTTGCAATTGCAAAATAGAAGCAAAAAGCAAAGCCAACCAAAGACACTCCGGTCTCCACAGAACCTCGTCTTAGCTCCAGTACATACATTACCCAGGTAGCGATGGGGGATGGGGGAAGGGAAGCTGACATCCCTCAGAACTCTGTCCCAGCTGCACATCGCCAGGTTCACAGTCTTCTATTCACAGAGACCTTCTCAGAAAAACATGAATAAAAGAGCACCTGGCTCTTACTATTTCAACCTTGGACTATGTAACAAGTATTTTTCAGTCCCCTGCTGGGTTAAAAATCACACCAATCCAGACAATATCCAGTTTATTACAACTCTATTCCCACTGGGCTAGCAGAAACAGCTAATATTATTGTTTTAAATATATTGAAACTGAGTTTGGGGGCTTAATTTTTGTTAGTACAAGCCAATAAGACAGACTAGCTCCTTTTTCATTCTCCAGAACAATTGGAAGGTGTTTGGGTTTTTTGAAGTTTTTGCTTTTTTAAATCCCAAATGACTCATTTGGTGGGAATAAATTTATGTGCAGCATATGTTTTGACCGATATAGACATATCCATAGAAGAAAAATCCATACCGTTTTCAAATTAACGTATATTCAGCAGTTATGCATTGTTTTAATTTGTCCTTGTTCTTTACATTTTGTTGACCAACACCAGGCCATATAAGCAAAGAGCATGTGCCTGAGACTGCCGTGGTAGGGAAGACGGATCAACATCAGTCCCATTGTTTTGGTCGGGACAATTTGGTCATTTCAGTCAGCTTGAGTAAAGGGTTGTTTATTACAAGAAGCAAGGAGTATTTCATGAAGCTTGAAAATGTATACCTAGGAAATTCTGTTGGTAACCAAATGCTTGCTTACTCTGTCTCTTTTTTCCACCTTCCCCAACCCCACCCTGATGGTTTCTCACCTCTACTTCCCTCTATGCCTTTGCTCCATCCTCTGGCTTCTCTTAACAGACTGGCTCTCTGTTTACTCACAGTACTCATGGCCCCAATACGGCTGCACTGGTCCAGTCTTCTAGTTGAAAAAATGTCCGTGGAACAACAGCGTCTCTTTGTCTCTTAAGTCAAATTTTTGTGATTTATATCTGAATTCTTCAGGTTGAGTCAGAAGTCCCTGATCTACTGTTACAAAAATAGTTGCCCAATTCTACACTTAAAACAAAGTCTATGAAGGTATTTGTAAGAATGAGGGATTCACCCCAAACATATTTACCACACTTCTTGCATTCACATTTGAACCTCTTAGCACATCCAACCCTATCCCCTGTGGCAGATGGTGAGATGACAAACTGTCCATCTTAGTGAACCTATACATCATATTTGGTTTTGCATAGAGGTACCCAATAGAGATGGGACTAATAATCCCAAGTTTCAAGTGTATAATATTTATTTTTGAAAAAAAGTAAGTGGGGAGGAATTATTACAGTATTTTTCATATTATATTTTTCATATTATATTAGATATAATGCATTTAAAGAAGATGAGAAGAAAGTATATCAAAATTTTAACAGTGATTATTTCTGAATGGTGGGGACATGTTAATTTTTTTTTTTGACATGTTAATTTTAAATTTCTTCTTGATTGTTATTTTATTTTCCTAATTGTCTAAGACAGATTTACATTGGCTTTATAAGATAAAATATGTTTAAAATACCAGGCAACCTTGGAGATATTGTGGGTTCAGTTCCAGATCACCGCAATAAAGCATATATCACAATAAAGTGAGTCACATAAATTTTTTGGTTTCCCAGTGTATATAAAAGTTATATTTACACTATACTGTAGTCTACTTAGTGTACAATAGCTTTATGTTTTTTTAAATGTACATACCTTAATTTAAAACTACTTTATTGCTAAAAAATGCCAAAACAATTACAATGGCAAAATCAAAGATCCGTGATCACAGAACACCATAACAAATATAATAATGATGAAAAAGTTTGAAATACCATGAGAATTACCAAGATGTGACACAGAGACACAAAGTAAGCAAATGCTGTTGGGAAATGATGCCTACAGACTTGCGCAAGTTAAGGCTGCCACAAACGTTCAATTTGTAAAAAACACAATACCTGCAAAGGGTAATAAAGCAAAGAGCAATAAAACAAGGTATGCCTGTACGTATTCTAATGGTCTTGCTGCCTGAATTTTCTGATTTGTTACTTCAGCTCTCCACCTTACAACAGTGGGTTCAGTAAAATGAATACTAAAGGGCGAAAGAGAGAGAAGAAACTACTAGTGAACTACCATGAAACATGACCAGAGTTTGCTTTTGTTTTCAGCTTATCTTTTGTTCTTGCGGGAATTACCCACAGAAGCCAGCAGTTTCCATGGGACTGCCATCTGACAGCAGCTGTTTATTTTCTTACTCTTTGTTATGAACTACAAATGCCCCAACCTAACGTTTGTGATCACCAGTAGTCAATTGTGCATTTCTGCTTCCACTGATGCATAGTGAGGCGGGTACGGTTTGTGAAAATCGTCAATCCCATCTTTTTTTTTTTATTATTTTAACAAATGTTAAGTTTATTATTAGAGTGTTGACAAGCGTGGCAGAGACTAAAAATATAGTTCCTTTTCGAAATAAAATATTCAGCATTTTGACAGGCTGAGGATTTATTTGGCAATAATTTCTTGGTTAAAATTCCCTGAGGTTTGTTTATATGGCTATTTTAGTTCTTTATTTTAAGTACATCAGCGTTTTTCCACAGCCTCAACCTATTCTCATCTCAGCATGCAGGAAGTTAATAGGTAGCACAGAAGCTCGTTATTTTAATTCCAGTAAAAACATAACTGGCTAAAGAAGCATGAGTACTAACGTCACTCCTCCTGGTACCCTGAAGGGCCAGCGAAGATGACCACAAACTCAAACTCATCAAGGCAATCAGGACCGCTGGTCCAGGTAATGAAAGGAATGGGCTCAGCCACTGTCAGTTCCAAATAGTCTACAGGCACTGCCTGTAAATATGGAATAAGGACCACTTGGAATTTTGTTTTTCTAATGTGACAAAACTTCAAAAGACTTTTTTAAAGTAACATAAGAGGAATGTAGTTCCATTTAAGGTGTTTGCCCACCTAGATTATACACTTATTCCAGTGGTACCACCATTCTTCAAAACATCTGTGGAATTCCTGTTTGGAATTGATCTCAGATATAGTTTATGGAATGCATCAGAAAATTAGTCTTGTTAGTTTCTAATCACATATGAATGAGATTAAAAAGTTAAATTACTTAACTTACTTACCAGACTGGGCCCCAGATGCATTTTGCATTTTCTAAATAGCAGATCTTCTCACAACCAAGTTTGCCACCAATAAATCCTTCAAAACCACATGCCTTGGTCTAAGACAGGAATTCCAATACGAGAATTCCAAAAGGGATTAGAACAATGGCAGAATCATTGGAATAAGTGTATAGCCTTCCAACCTAAGAACTCTGAACCGGGCATTTGGGTCTGTAAGATCAGGCACACTTCAATTAAAAAAGAATAAAATTCTAACATTCTTTCATTCAACTAGTGGTGAGTGAGTGCCAGGCACTGTTCCAGGGGATGCAGCAGCAAACACATTAGATTTAGCCTTTGCTCTGTGGCTATACCAATTTTAAGAAGTGATCTAAAATGCTATTTTAGAATTACATTAATTTGAACTCTCTCAGAAAAAAATATGCATAGAATAGGGTGCTTTGAAAGTTGGAAAGTAAGGGGGAAACTACTGAAGTCCTTTCTTCTGTTTTTGTTTTTTGGTTTGGTTTGTGTTTTTTGTGTGTTTTTTATACAGGACTTTGAAGCAAGGCAGGGAAGTACATTTGTTTCCAGCTAAATTTAATTTGAATGCCTAGATAGCCTCTAAGAATTAGGGAGGCTACTCAAGCAGGAATGTACCACTGAAACTACCTATCTACTTCACAGTGGCTGTTATGAGACAAAGGACTAAAACCTTAAAGTGATGTTTAATTAAAGTATATTTGCCACCATCAATAACATCAACATTACCTGCTAGTTGAGAGATGTCCTATGTTTCATCCTTCTGAGGGATGAAAGCAAAAGTCGTTCAGGAAGGTCAGTTACATTTAATTCACTTCCAGTCAACAAATATAATTCAGACACCAGGAATGGTGCCAAGATGGGAGGATACAAAAATGAATATTCTGGTGAGATTTCATCAGTTGCAAGGAACTCATCCTAGTGATATCAAGTATTGGGGTCTTACTGAGAATAAGTAATAGGAATGCACATTCTCCCAGTTTCAGCTGAACAGGCTCTAGAAGCTCATTCCTTTCCTTCTACCCATCTAGATATCTGGCAATCCCTTAAGCTTAGTGGCGTCTTGGGGTGAGGGAAATAATCCTGCTCATGAGATGACAGTAGTTAGGCAGACAATATCTAGAAAGACAGGCAGCTTGATATTCCCATCCAGAAGAAGACCGGAATCTTACAAAACAGAATTGCATTGCAGTGGGAATACCAGACCACAGAGCATCACCTCATCTTGGGTGGAGCCCTTCATCCCTTCTGAGAATTCAAGGGCTGCCACTCAGACTGCTACTGCCACTTTCCAAGTCACCCCCAAATTTGAGGGTGAGAGACATTCAGCTGATCTAGAACCAGGTCCCCTTTTCCCTGCCCCTTTTCCCAAGCCCTACCTTTCTCTCCTTTAGGTCCTCAAGGACTGGTCCATATCAGAGAATAACCTTACACAGTTTTTTCATAAATGATGTTATCATTACATCTAAGAAATGAAAATACCTGCCCTCATTATTCATGTTTATTTCATCTATATTTCTCTTGTGTCCTAAGTTGACTTTCTAAGATTTTTAGATGCTGTGTAGCAGGTGTCTGTTGCTGCACTCCTGGCTACCCACTACCCGCTCTCCCAAATCTCCTTGATGAGTAAGCACCAAAATTGTCGGTACTGAATCTCAGACTAAGGAAAATTACTCATCCAACCCAAGGATTCTCTCTTCGTTAGGAAGTATTAATCAATCTTCCCCAACTCTTTGAAAATATTAACTGATTACACCCAACTGTCTAAAGATTCATTCCTAAAATCCCACCAATTCATATTAGTCCCTCCAGACCACCTTGAAAAATGAAGAAGTGGGACTACTCTCTGGAAGTACAAGTCCCTTTCAACACACAGGTCTATGAATATGTTAGTATATACAAATATATACAAATTCTCCTTTTAAGTTACCATTATATAAATGAGTAGTGGGTGTAACTGAAATTTAGGAATATAATTGGCACTGTCTACTCTGTTCTTTAAATTAATTTGATATAAGAAATGTACATTCAGTAAAATTAAATTACTGAGATTAATGGTTCAAGATGGGTAAAAATTCAAATAATTTCTTCTCATATAGGGAAGTTTTGTGAGCAAAAAGTGAGACTTGAAATTGACCTGTGCCACTGGCATTTTCTGTGACCTTATTACTATCCCTAAGAAGTTAAGGAATATATATATATATATATATATATATATATATATATATTTTTTTTTTTTTTTTTTTTTTTTTTTTTGCGGTACACGGGCCGCTCACTGTTGTGGCCTCTCCCGTTGCGGAGCACAGGCTCCAGACGTGCAGGCTCAGCGGCCATGGCTCACGGGCCCAGCCGCCCCGCGACACGAGGGATCCTCCCGGACTGGGGCACGAACCCGTGTCCCCTGCATTGGCAGGCGGACTCTCAACCACTGCGCCACCAGGGAAGCCCAGGAATATATTTTTAAATCATGCACATTTGTACTGCCTTTGACATTCCAGTCACCTTAGTGGCCAAGAATTTAGATAATAAATGATGGAAAAGGAAATTGGCCTCAATTTTGTTCAAATCTAAAGATGATGATGTATATTTTTTTCCTTTGCCATTCAGTGAAGAGTCCCCTGCTATGTCTTATCTTCTAACATTCTATCCCATACCTGCTTTGCATCTATGCATAGTGAATGTTATATTTACTCTTTCAAAGTATCTTGTAACTGCATGATCAGAATATAGGAAGACTTCAGTTGTTGGTCTATAGCTTCATTCCTTAGACATTATACAGTGCCTAATATATGCCAGGCATTGCACTGGACTTTGAAAATATAAAGATGAAGATACAGTCTCTATCTCCAAGGAACTTAAAGTCTATCTGGGAAGATAGATGGATAGATTACTAATGATGACAGAATGTGATGTATACATTAATGAAAACATGGACAAAGTACTTTGGAGGCTGAGAGGCAGTAGTGAATAATATATTCTTTAAAAATTCAGGATTAATCAAAGTTATTTCTGCCACCTTTGGACTAAACTGAAACGGCAGTTGTAAAGTGGATGAATTGTGAACACACACACACACACACACACACACACACACATATATACTCACCTGTAAGAGTACAATTTCAGATTTCAACGTAAAGTTGTATCATGTACCTATTTCACAGCTGAGGCAATGGAGACATGCACTTCTATGGAGTCTCGGTCAGTTTCGGGGCTGTCAGGGCTGACCCTGGCATAGTCTGGCACGTTTATTGGTTTTCTCTGCCTTGTTTGCTAGAGAATATTGTGCAACAGCAGACCTTTGCGATTTCCAAGTATTCAGAAGCATGCTGTTTGACCACTGAACAAATTCTTCGACTGCTTTGGATTAAGAATTGCTACTCTGCTGAAACTGAGCCAAAGCAGCATTCAGGAAGCAAGGTATTTTATTTGAATGCAACATAAATCAAAGCTGGAAATGGGGGCTGCGTGGGCTCCCCATCTGATGCCCTCTTGAGTCTGTGAATTCCATTTTGCCAAATCTCTGCTTCCAGACCTTGGGAACACGGCTTCACGGATCTGCCCGTTCCAAACTCACACTTCCCATTGCTTTCATTCTGTGGCTTCTAGGCCTGTGTCAAGAATGCAATGCAAAATTATAATTTCATGGAATATTGGGCATTTTTTTCTAATGGAAGAGGCCACTTAAATTATCAAATTTCATTGATTACCAAGCCACACAGATGACTGACCAATGGTTACAATTTGAATGGTCCATGAAAGGAAAAATAAATGAATGATTCCAAAGTAAATACGGGCCCTTTCCTGGCTCTTGTTAGGGTTTTCCCTCTTGGGATAGAGATGCAAAGAACTGAACGATGACTGAGGAATGAGAGTCACTATTACCTTTGTGCTGTGTCTCTGATTCACACGCCCCCACACACACACACGCAAGAGATGACAGTAGTCAATAGGTCTACTCACTGTGGGATCTTAGTTAAGCTATTTTAGATTCTTCCTAGCTTTGGTAACTCATCTATAAAAATAAAATAGGAAAACTGTATTGAATATTTGAAGCACTCAAATAAACGATGATATGAGTAGAGAAAACCCCATTTTTATTTTATTGAAATAAAATATTGCTATGAACTGAATGTTTGTGTCCCCCTAAAATTCACACTTTGAAGCCCTAATGTGACAGTATTTTGAGGCGGGGCCTCTAGGAGCTAACTAGGCCTCCATAATAGGATTAGCGTCCTTATAAGAAGAGGAAGAAAGCTAGCCCTCTCTCTCTCCACATGTGAGGATACAAGGAGAAAGCCACCACCTGCAAACCAAGAAGAGGGCCCTCACCACACACCAGATCTGCTGGTACCTTGAACCTGGACTTCCCAGCCTCCAGAGCTGTGAGAGATAAAAGTCTGTTGTTTAAGCCACCTAGTCTATGGTGACTTGTTACAGCAGCCTAAACTAAGACAAACATTATTTAGAAAACAATTAAAGTGATACGTTATGTCAAGAGATTCTCAAACTTGTAAAATTAGAAACTCTTTGTTTTAGCTCTGTGACATCTTTACATTTCTCTCTTTTCAAAAAAAAATATAAAATTTATATAAAATTTATATATAGTGCATTTTTAATAATAAAAGTGATACATACTCACAGTAGAATTTGAAACAGTACAGAAATTGAAAAAAGCGTGAATTTTTACTACAATAACCACGGCTACAATAAAATCTGTATCCATTGGATACATTCCTAGAAGTGGAAATAATGGATCAAACAGTATGTACATTCAAAATTTTGATAGATATTTGTCAAACATTCTCCAAAATCTATGCCTCAACCAACAATATTTGTTTCCATGCACCTCCCCACATTGGGTATGATCAAGCTTTTAAATTTTACCAATTTTGTGGTTCTGAAGAACCTAGGGGCAGGACAGGAATAAAGACGCAGATGTAGAGAATGGACTTGAGGATACGGGGAGGGGGAAGGGTAAGCTGGGACGAAGTGAGAGAGTGGCATGGCCATATATACACTACCAAATGTAAAATAGATAGCTAGTGGGAAGCAGCCGCATAGCACAGGGAGATCAGATTGGTGCTTTGTGACCACCTAGTGGGGTGGGATAGGGAAGGTGGGTGGGAGACGCAAGAGGGAGGGGATATGGGGATATATGTGTACGTATAGCTGATTCACTTTGTTATACAGCAGAAACTAACACACCATTGTAAAGCAATTATACTCCAATAAAGATGTTAAAAAATATTTTTTACCAATTTTAGAGGTTTAAAAAAATAGTATTTGATTGTGGTTTCAATGTGCATGTATTTGATTATAGGAAATTGAGCAAAGTTTTGCTTTTATTAAAGTCAATTAGAAGATCTTATTTCAGAGGGAATTTTATAATATTTCTTGAAATACTAGATAATGCCCTGAGATAATCTAATAAATTAAGGGCAACCTAACTTAAGTTATAATAATAAAAATGGAAGGTACAACTCTTTTTTCTGTGGGTTTGTTGACTTTTTTATTGAAGTATAGTTGATATACAATGTATTAATTTCTGCTGTACAGCAAAGTGATCCAGTTATACATATATATACATTCTTTTTCATATTCTTTTCCATTATGGTTTATCTCAGGATATTGAATATAGTTCCCTGTGCTATACAGTAGGACCTTGTTGTTTATCCATTCTGTATATAATAGTTTGTATCTGCAAAGCCCAAACTCCCACTCTATCCCTTCCCTACCCGCCTCCCGCTTGGCAAACACAAGTCTGTTCTCCATGTCTGTGAGTCTGTTTCTGTTTCACAGACAGGTTCATTTGTGTCATATTTTAGATTCCACATATAAGTGATATCATATGGTATTTGTCTTTCTCTTTCTGACTTACTTCATTTAAGTATAATAATCTCTAGTTCCATCACTGTTGCTGCAAATGGCATTATTTTGTTCTTTTTACGGCTCAATAGTATTCTACTGTATATATGTACCACTTCTTTATCCATTCATCTGTTGATGAACATTTAGGTTGTTTCCATGTCTTGGCTATTGTGAATAGTGCTGCTATGAACATACGGGTACATGCTTCTTTTTGAATTATAGTTTTGTCCAGATATATACCCAGGAGTGGGATTGCTGGACTGTATGGCAACTCTATTTTTAGTTTCTTGAGGAACCTTCATACTGTTCTCCATAGCTGCTGCACAAACTTACATTCCCACCAACAAGTGTAGGAGGGTTCCCTTTTCTCCAGTATTTGTTATTTTTAGACTTTTTAATGATGGCCATTCTGACTGTGTGAGGTTGTACATCACTGTAGTTTTGATTTGCATTTCAAGAATAACTAGCAGTGTTGAGGAAGGTACGACTTTAAAACAAGCAAAATAGGGGCTTCCCTGGTGGCGCAGTGGTTGAGAGTCTGCCTGCCGATGCAGGGGACACAGGTTCGTGACCTGGTCCGGGAGGATCCCACATGCAGTGGGGCGGCTGGGCCTGTGAGCCACGGCCGCTGAGCCTGTGCGTCCGGAGCCTGTGCTCTGCAACGGGAGAGGCCACAACAGTGAGAGGCCCGCGTACCGCAAAAAAAAAAAAATAAACAAAAAAAAAACAAGCAAAATAAGATGTGAGACGACTGTGGAAGGCAGTAAAGGAAACAAAAAAAAGAAGCCATGATAAATGGAAAACATGAAATCAGATGGCAGAAATATATAATATATTCTAATATAATAATAATTATATAATATTTATCATATATAAGATACAATATACTACCATTATTACTAAAATATAAATTAAAACAGAGATATAAAGACAGACATCTTCAGCATCTATATTATTAATTGTTAATGTTATCTCCAATATTTTTTATTTTATTAAAATATACAGAAAGGTTGAAAAGACTGTGATGGAAAAAAGGATGCAACAGTTAAATATGGACCAAATAAAGATGGAATCACAGTTTTAATATTTATACGTAATACATTATATTTAATAGTAATATTAGGGAAAACAGAATTTAAGGTAAAAGAAATCATAAGGTATATTTCTTGGGCAAAGATGGATTATTTAGAAATGGTTATCTCATTACATGGCAAATACTAAAGTTGGAGGACTACCTCACAAATCTCACTAAATCTAAATCTCATTAAGACTATAAATGTGAAGATAAAGGTATAACATTAATGGGAGAAAATACTGGAGGATTTCTTGAAAAAGATCTCAAAAGCAGAAGCCATAAAAAAGTAAAAATTAATGGATTATATCAAAATTAAAGATCTCAGGTTTCAAACATCTGTAGCTTACATGATAGAACATACAAAAAACCCCTGCAATGGGCTTCCCTGGTGGCGCAGTGGTTGAGAGTCCGCCTGCCGATGCAGGGGACGCAGGTTCGTGCCCCGGTCCGGGAAGATCCCACGTGCTGCGGAGCGGCTGGGCCCGTGAGCCATGGCCGCTGAGCCTGCGCGTCCGGAGCCTGTGCTCTGCAATGGGAGAGGCCACAACAGTGAGAGGCTCGCGTACCGCAAAAAAAAAAAAAAAAAAGGTCAAAATAATTTAAAAGGACTCCTACTTCCTAGGAACTATTAACTGATTTATTTACAATTCCTAGGTTCAAAGCAAATTGGTTAAAAGCAGAGTATCCTATTCAAAGATTCTATTTTTAGTCCATCTGTGAGCAAGGAACTTCATGCCTCTAAATCTCATTTTCTTCATCTGTAAAATGGGGTACTTTACAGGATTTTTGAGAAAGCAGACAAGGTTACATATGAGGACTCACAGGGAAAGCTTGCAGTTATTATATATGAAAGGAAGTATGATTTGAGTGTTTCCCTCTGAAAGTGGTGTGACAAATGTGGTTCATGAACCATCTTTAGCTGAGTTTGCCAGATCTCAGAAGGCTTCTCCCAAATGCCCACAGCGAAGGGGAGGAATCCTTGGCTCAAACTGCAGAGTAACCTTGCCTGTTGCAAGCGAGAGCTCAAATGTGATTGTTAAGATGCCTCTTGGCTTCATGACTGAGCTTACAGAAAACTGCAGATATATTTTCAAAAGATCTAATCGAAGCCAATTGTATCCAGACTGATAGTAAATGTGAAGAGGCTGGGCGGTCTCAGCACAGATGGGATTCATGGTAGGGTGCCGCTCCGCGGCATGTGGGATCTTCCCGGACCGGGGCACGAACCCGTGTCCCCTGCATCAGCAGGCAGACTCTCAACCACTGCGCCACAAGGGAAGCCCTAGGGTGTTTTTAAGAAGTGGCTCTTATAATTGTGAGCAGTTACAGTTCAGAAAGGCCACATGAGATTAGACTTAAACTCAAGGAAAGGTGATTTTAATCTCTCGGGTCAGCCTAGTATAGCACAGATCTGCTCTGGAATAATATTTTCATAAATATGGACATTTTCATTTTTCCTAAGGGTCTAAAAATGTTCACGTGCCCCTAGGAGGTTGCTTTCAAAGGTGAGTATGAGGCGAGGGGAGGAGAAGGAGGAAGCTATAACCAGCTCTCTTCCTCTCCTTGATCCGAAACAGGTAAAAGGATGGCAAAATGCCCAGCACATGCTTCCCCTTTGGCTGGCCCCCTCCCAAGGATTGGGGCTCCTCCTCTGAGGGCCACTGTGAAGCCCTTCTTCTTTTGCCTGCACTGGTGACCTGCTAGGTGGTTAATAACCAGAGCGGCGTGTGCACCGACTGGCCAGAATGGACACCAGCTCTGGTGCTGTGAGCCACACCCTGGAGGCCCAGACCTGGGTGCTTGGAGTGACAGGAGCCACGGTGGGAAGGAGGCTCAAGAAAACAGCTAAGGACCCACCCAAGTGGGCTTATTTCATATGTTAACAACTGCTCTGGGTACCCCAGAGCATACCGGCTGGATGTCAGCCCTGCTTGCCTATACCTCTCCTCGGAAGTAAGACTTCGCTAATGACACATTTTCCAGTTTCCTGACTCTCGCCGTGTGGGATGATTCGGACATGAGCAGCTACAGAATCACTGGTGTAAAAGAGGGCAATGACCATCTATGTCTTGCTTAGGAATAAAAACGGGAAACCACCACTTCTTTACATACCAGAGTGTTCAGTGCTTTTATTTCATGATTATCATCTTATTTTATCCTCAGAACAGCCCTGTTGGATAAATATTATCACCCTTATATTACAGATGAACCTTTAGATCATAGATGGTCAGATTACTAACAAGTCACACAACTAATAATTGATAGAGTTAAATTTATAAGTGGGTCTGTCTTGCTCCCACAAAGGGGCTCTTTCTACTGTACCAGACAACAAAGTGGTGCAAAGCACAGGCTCTAGAACCACACTGCCTGGATTTGAGCCCCATCTCTGTCACTTAGCTTAGCTAAGCTCCTCAGCAACTGTGTGTCTCAGTCTCCTTACCTACAACACGAAAATAATGGCATTTTTCTCAGTTTTGTTGGCGGGTTAAATGAGCCACAGCCTTTGGAAGAGTCCTGGCACATATTAATCCCCCAATAAATGTTAGACTTCTTGCGCTTGCATCCCTCAAGACTGCCACCAAAGTCCAGCCTACTCATGGTCTGGATCTTTCTAGGTCAATGGATCTGAAATCTACTTCTTAATTTCACCTAGTTTCTACGCCCAGGCCAAACACTGGGCACCTAAGAAAATAGATTCTTCAGGCTTCCTTTCATCCTGAAATACATCATTTCAGAGGTAATATTAGGCACTTCTGCTAACTGCTGACTCTTAGTTATACTTTATTTTTCACTTGAATTTCACTTAATTGACTTACTTATTAAGTTGATGAAGTCTCTGATGCTAAAGAGAGAAGAGAGCCCCTGGGAGCAGTGGAGTTAGGAGTACGGGGGCCTAGGGAGCATGCTGACTTGGGCAGGGCCCTGGCTTATGAGAGTTTTTTAGAACTGAACAGTTTCATAGGTTTTATTATTATTCACGTATGGTGGGGTCAACTGATCAAGAAACGAAAACCATTGAAAAGATAGTTTGTCACTCACAGCTCCCACGAGGGGTCACACGGGGAAACCTCAGGGTGGGCAGGAGAAGAAGGGAGAAGGGGAACAGCTGTGGGCAAGAGCCTCGAGAGTGGTTTCTGCAGGAAGGAATGAGCAGGGCAGTGTGTGCTAGGTAGGACTGGGCAGCTTGAATAATTTCAGTGGGCTCTGGGACACAGGGGCTGTCCCTAGTTGTCTGGTGCCTGGCTCTGGGGTGATTAGGGCAGGTGGATAGCGGCCCAGAGGTGGAAAGGAGGTGTTCGGATGGCGATTCTGGATCGGTTGGTTTGTATTTGAAATGTGCACTTGTGAGCAAGTTGTTGACTATCTCTAGGAATTGGCCAGCCCTGGGAGAGTCGGTCCTTCCAGAGTCAGCAAGGACCCAGATGTCAAAGCATCAGAACACAGAAAACGAGAGACATGGTTAGTATACCAAAGCATGGGGCACGAGACACCTTTGTTAGAGAGAGTGAAGAAGATGAGCCAGCCTCCCTAGAAGCACCTGCGCAGGCGCTCTCAGCCTGACTCGTCTTTCCCCCCTCCTTCATTACCCTGCCTCCACAAGGGCCTTGAGCACAGCTTAGCCAGCCTTTTCTTCTCCTGTCTGTGTCTTGCTACTGCTGCCCACCTCTTCCCACCTCCCCCCCACACACACCTGGTTGTCAAGGCTCTAGTCTCCCCTTGGCTGGGCCCTGGAAAGCCTGGTTCCTCAGTCCTTGCTTCTCCAGAAGCCAGAGACTCTGTCACACTTCAATCCTTTCAATTAGAGCATACAAACAGGCCTTTTTACTGAATAGCCACGGGCCGCAAAGACACACACAGGCTCACAATGCGGCACATTCATCAGTAAAATGTGAACTTCTGGGTCTGGGCTTAATTTCAATGCGCTTTGTCCAACAGTGATCTGTGCCCTCGCAGAGGGGCAGGGCCGGGGCAGAGCTCTGAAGCTGGCCAGGCTCAGCGTTTGGGCAAATAGCCTAAATGCCTTCTGGGTGTGGTTGAAGCCCCTGAGTCATCTTTGTGCTGTACCAGTTGGGCAGAAGAGTCCACGATACCAAGGAGACCCCCCAGAGGTGCCCTTTGTATTCCTCACTTTGTGGTACTGGCAAATTCAGTGTGGATCGTTCGCAAGTTAACTGGGAGAAGGACAGGAATTTAGGGTCAGGATGGCAAGAAGTTTCCGTGTGTTCTGGGGCTGTCCCGATGTCTGTCTGCTAGAAACCAGTTTAACGTGGATGAGAAAAAGGCAGCCATGCTTCCTTCCTTCTGGCTGACACTTCGTAAACCGACATAAAGCCCTAGATCTAAAGCCACCAGTTTTCCTACCCTATGGGAACATTCTGAAGTTCTGTCTTAGGACTGGGGAGGTTTCCGTGAAGTTCCCTCAGCTAGAAGCTTTACTTCTAGAAAATTAAAGTGCATAGAAGTGAGGCAAATATGAGTATAATTACATAACTGTTTTCTCTTTGAGAAACCCTCCCATGTGAGATATTTCAAACCACTTTGGACAAGGCAACATTTCCTTCTATAATTAAAAAAAAATCCTGACACAAAAAGATCAAAGAAATTGTATAAGAATTGGCCTTTTAAACTCTGATTTTTTTTTTGTTTGTATCTCAGTATTGCTGTATACAATATTGATATAAGGTTTTACAATAAAACATGCATTTAAACACTTCTGCAGTAAATAAGCCCAGATTATCAGCAGTTATTACAAAATCTGGAGTTTGCAGAAAAGATTTCTTTGCCTCCCATTTTTCTCAGAGCATTTGTAAAACATGAAGTCCAAATGCCTGAGCTTTTCCCAGCATCTCTACACAGTTTCTGCTTCTCCTGATCACATCTTTCAATCTCCTACTTCATTCTGCCCACCTAGAAAGACCCCCATCCTTTCATCTGATAACCTCTTACCCACCCCCATGGTCAAGCCCGACTTCTTTTCTGGCCGCAGTTCCTTTCTTCCGATGCAGAACGAACGCTGCTGATAGGATTGCCTTGGCAGTTAGCCCAGGATGACCATGAAATTGTTCACCCACTGCTCTCTTGTAAACTGTCACTTAAACACTCTAATGCTGTTTAATTTTTCCCTGAGTTACATCTTATCTTCCCACATGGACTGTAAGTTCCTGGCAGGTCAGCACTTCTAGTTTTTGTATCCCTGAGAGAGCTCAGCGGAATGGTCCTAGGAGGTAATGTAACTGCTGTGAGGTCTTAGTTTTGCCATTTAATCCCTTACTGCCTATGTTCTGTGAGCCCACTTAAACTTTTACGAAATGCCATGTGCTTTACATCTTTCTGGTAATCTGAAGCTTTTAGTTCTGTTTGTTTTGGAACCTGGAACACATATAAACTGTTCTGTGAAGAACTTTCTTTAAAATAGGAAGATTAGAAGATTTGAGTAAATAAGTTCTTTCGCATCAATGACTTTTAAAGATTTATAGACCAATATATGTTAGAGCTTAGTCAATGTTACTTCTTAAAAACGTCTAACTTATATTTCCGGATTCTGTCCTAATCAAGCTCTCTCGTGCAGTAAGACAAGCCAAAACATTTCCAGAGCTGTGATTAAAGGAGGGCAAGCAAGATGCTGTTGAGCTGGTGAGCCTGAATTACCCCTATTCACTTCATCTCCAGAAATATTAGACGGTTCAGCTAACTGCATTGACTTGAAACATACCAGGGAGACCCAATCTATGAAATGGTAAGAAAGATTTTTGTTTTATTGCCAGACTTGAAACCAGGCCAGAGTGGTACTTAAAATTTCAATTACATGAGCAAAGGGGCTTCTTTACACTTGAGGAGGGGGACTCTCATCTCCAAGTTGGAATAGGTTCAACAAAGGGGGTCTATGAGCCATATGCTGGCTGCTTCTACTCATCATGATATAAGAGTGCCTGCTTCAGCAGCTTAAAACACAAAACAAAACAAACAAACAAGCATACATCCACAGATCTGGCTCTCACTCTTGGGGACAGAGCCACTCTGAGTGTTCTGTTAGTGTTCTTTTCCTGCAGAGATGCACCAGTCCTGCAGTGTCAGAGGCACAAGCATCTGCTCCAGCACAGAAGCGCCAACTAAAATTGCAAGAGTCGCCTGTAAGGGTGCTGAGAACTCTAAGTCATTTAGTCCCTAATCTGGTGGTAGCCCCGTCCCAGGAGAACCAGAGGCCACATCTGTGCTGTGTTTTGAGAAGGCTTGGGGTGTCTCAGCAGCCCGCAGTCAAGCTTCAAATACCACCATTACAGAGGCGGCCCTTCAGGTTAGACCACCACCTCCTATTAAAATGCAACATAAACACACGCACACATGACATACATAACCCTGGGACCAGGGGAAATGAATGCAAATACCCCAGGCCTGACCCTCACAGGGCCTGCCCTGGAGCCTGAGTCACAAAGAATCTCTCCATAAAGCATGTGTCTCGGTCAACACAGCCTGCTGTAACAAAATACCATACACTGGGTGGCCTAAACAACAGACATTTATTCTCACAGTTGTGGAGTCTGAGAAGTCCAAGATCAAGGTGCCAGCCGATCTGATTCCTAGTGAGAGGCCTCCTCCTGCCTTGCAGACAGCCATCTTCCCGCTGTGTCCTCACATGGCAGAGAGAGAGAGAGAGAGAGAGAGAGAGAGAGCGCGCGCTCTGGTGTCCCTTCCTCTTCTTATAAGGGCATTAATCCCATGATGGGGGGCGCACTCTCATGACTTCATCTAAACCTAAGTACAGGCAGACCTCAGAAATATTGTAGGTTCAGTTCCAGACCACTGTGATAAAGTTAATATTACAATACAGCAGGTTGTGTGAATTTTTTCGTTTCCCAGGGCATATAAAAGTGATGTTACACGATACGATTCTATTAAGTGTGTAATAATTATGTCTAAAAAACCCACTGTACATACCTTAATTAAAGAATACTTCATTGCTAAAAATCGCTAACCCTCAGCGAGCCTTCAGCGAGTCATAGTAGTAACATCAAAGATCACTGACTGCAGATCACCGTATCAAAACTAATAATCGTGAAAAAGTTTGGAATACTGTGAGAATTACCATAATGTGATACAGAGACATGAAGTGAGCAAATGTGGTTGGAAAAATGGCACTGACAGACTTGCTCGACGCTGGGTTGCCACAAACCTTCCATTTGTAAAAATGCAATGTCTGCGATACAGTGAAGCACAAGAAAACAAGGTACGTCTGTACCTCCCAAAGCCCCCACCTCCAAATGCTACCACGTCCAGGGTTAGGACTTCAATGTATAAATTTCAGGGGACACAAACACACAGTCCATAACAGCATGAGAACTAAGAAACATGACAAGAATGTGTCAGTTCATGGTGCACCATGTAGCTGAAAGGTCACAAGGTGAAATCAGACCTGGAAAAGCCAAATCAGAAAGAAGCTGCAGTTAAGGTAGGGGGGCAAAATCAGTGAGAAGAGATTAGAAATCACTTTGTGGTGAGGCCGGAAAAAAGCAACACTACATTCCGGTTGAGGTATGTTAATGACAGAGCACAAGAATGGATCTCCATGCCTCAGGGCCTCCCGAAATCAGGAATCTCCTTCTAGCTCCAGGACCAGCCCTATTAGGCTCCCATTCCAGGATGTTACGACTCATTTTTATTGTATACTCCTGCCATGAGATGCCCTTCTTTACCTGAGTTTGTCTGAGTCAAGACTGACTGGAACGGCCACTGAGATCAAGTACCATCTCAAAGGCTGAGTGAGCTGGCAGCCAATCCGTGTGGAAAGATGGCTGTTATGGGTTGAATTGTGTCCCAAAAAAGGTACGTTGGAGTCCTAACCTTGGGTACCTAAGAATCTGAACTCATCTGGAAATAGGGTCTTGGCAGATGTAATCAAAATGTAAGTTAAGATGAGGCCATATACTGGAGTAGGGTGGGTTTTCCATTCAATGTGATAAGAAGAGAAGAAAAGAGACACAAACACAGACACCCACGCAGGACGCCGTATGAAGATGGGGGCAGAGGCTGGAGTTCTGAAGCCAAGGGAGGCCAAGGACTGCAGGCAACACCAGAGGCTGGGTTGGAACAGATTCTTCACGCACTCCTTCAGAGAGCATGGCCCTGCTGACGCCTTGGTTTCAGACTTCTAGCCTGAAAGAATAAATTTCTGTTGTTTTAAGCCTCCCAGGTTTTGTAATTTGTTACAGCAGTCCTAGGAAATTAACACAGGTGCTCCTAAGGAGTTCAGAAAAGTCCCAGAATGCTGAGTCTTGACCAAAAAGGGCAGGTGTGAACAGGTGCTAGAGCAGGAGACTTTGCATGGAGGGACGTTATAAAGATGCTGCCTTCCTGCCTGGGGTGAGGCAAAGAAAAGAAGAAGTGGAGGATGCAAAGCAGGGTCCACGTTGCAACCGCTCACCCACTAAGCACTCATGGAAAACACCAGAATGTCCGGTAAGTAAATGCTGGCTACAAGCAAAGAGGGAGGAGGAGAAGAAGAAAAGAATGAGAGGGATGGAGACGAAGGGGGGAAGGGGGACGGGGAGGGGGTGAGGACCTGTGCCGTGTGAGGCAGCGTATGCACAGGTGTCTGGGATTAGAACTTGGATATCTTTAGGGAGCCATTCAGCCTACCACTGGGTCTTTAGGTCAGTGCATGTTTACACAGATACATAAATATATCTTTCTCTACTACAGCTCAGAAAAGAATTGAATTCAATCGAATTGCCTTTCAGTTGGAGAGGTCATAAAACAGAACTTTCCGCATTTATTCCGCTCTTCTTCCTTTAACCACCTATACAAATCCCCGGAAGAAGAAACAATCACCTGCTAACCCCAGTGATAAGACAACCTCGATCATGGACTTTAACTAATGTTTTCTGAGCCAGCATCATGGCCTAGCAAATCCACCTTGCTTCATTTTTCACACCGGGGCCAGCAGAATGCTGTAATCAGCACAACAGTCAGTATTGCCTTAAACAGGCAGTTTGCACTACAGCGTTGGGTCACAAAACAAAGGGTCAATTCAGAGGAGAAAAAAATGAGTAACATTGGTTGTTTGACTTTCACGTAGGCAAAACAACCATTTGATTGATGGACTCTTTCATTTTTCATAGTTATTTTAGCACCTTATAACTACAAGCTAAGTGTGCCATTTATATAACTGTACAGTGGTCTATTTACCGGGTTATCAAGTGTTTTAATTCATCTATGAAATCAACATTAACCACTCCCAACATTTATACTTGCCTGCGGCACACCCAGCCTTCACGAACCCACTCACCACCTCCGTTTTTCCCTTTAACTCAAAGTAGAGTTCTCCATTCAGTTGGGTCACTAATTTTTAAATTTTTTACTCAACAAATATTCTCTGAATGTCTATTATGTGCCCGGCACTGAGCTGGATCCAAAGACAGAAAAATGTGGCAGACTGAACATTTTTTAGCAAGACAGTTGAACAGTCCCCTTCTGATCAGTTTGGGAAGGCTTTCCCAAGTTCAGGAAGGAGTCATGGCATGGTTTGTTCTCAGTGTTCTTAGTTAGGCCAATATAAGGTTGGTAGGCACCATTCATCCTGGGAGAAGCAGTACTAGGTCTTACTATGGTTTGATCAAATGTACCTTACCGTTTGCAAATGCCTAAATTTGCAAAAGTGTCCCAGGCGCCCGCAGGGTAGGAAATGTAGCAATAACGACCTCTGAAGTTCTGGTCCCATGAACTAGTTCTTGTCGTAGTATTTTGAAGCTTGGAAAAGGTACAGCCCTGAGATAAAAAGAAGGAAACTCTAGCTACACAGCCTGAGAAGAAAGCCCGAAGAACCAACCAGAAATAAGATTCTTCATAAAGACATATGAAGAGCTATCAGGGGACAGACATTCAGTCAGGACTTTCAATCTGTCATCTTAACATGACCCTTATGGTTTGGGTCCAATTCATGGAGTCAAATGTCCCAGAGGAATTCACTCAACACAGTGATATTCAAAGGGCAATCAAGTTACTATATTAATATTACACACATAAACATATATATGTGACAATTCTGTATTTCATTACCCCTCCCCTTTTGTTTTTAAAAAATGTTGGTTGACCGTTAAGATAATAAAAAATTTTGGGGGGATGCTTTAATATTAAAGGGGCTTTAATATTCAGCTACCATCCACGCTCTTGTCATATATGACAAAACAGGACATATAAAAGAATGGCCCTACAATTCAAAGAAGCCCATGACTTGCTTTGGTTGTCTTTCAGGTAAACAAAATATGAGATAAAGCTTTCTGGAAACAGTTTCATTGATTATTTCATGATACTATTAAAGCAGTGTATGTAGAGCGCTGTGCTAAGATTGGAGAGTCCTGGTCTCCCAGATCTCTTATTGACCAGCTGTTCTATTTTGGGCCCTGGCCTTAATTTCTTTCTTCCTCCTCTCTAAAATAAAGGGTTTGAACTAGATGACTGCTTGCAAGTTCACAGATTTTGTGGTTCTCTTCACTGCCAAGAAAACAGCCTTTTTGAGGTTCCATGTTATGGAGAAGTGATCTAATAGGTTGGAAGGCTGAGGTCTGTGGGCAGGAGAAGAGCTCTAAGGCTTCAAACGGGACATCCCCAGGGATGAATGAGGAGTTTGGACTGATAACCCAGGCTCAGCTCCAGCACCAAGTGGATGGGGAAGGGACGGTGGAGGGGACAGGGACGGCAGAGGATGCGAACCCCTCCTAATTTTTTTCAATGCTTTTCTCTTAACCCTTTGATCATCAAATCAGTTTCTGCCTGAGGATATATCCTGTCCTTACTTGCATTAGATTTCCCTCCTTCAATTGTTCATTAACTCTGACAAACTCTCATTGTTTAAAATTTTGAGTGTGATTCCAGCAATTTTCCAACATTACTATATGAGTTCCTGAATTTTCTGTGTTTGTACTTTACTGTTGTATGTTAACATCTGACCATCAACAAAAGTCAGGCCCCAGAAGGCCTTGACATGATAAGCAGAGAAATACTCTAGTGTTAAGCTGGGATGGCTGTTTGTCTAAGGACCAATTTCCCAAGCCCTCAGATCACTAGTGAACACTTTCAGGCCTTGATGGGTTTTGCTTGCCCCTGACTTTGTCTCCCTTATGCATCCTCATAACTATAGAGACTCCTCTAATGAATAAGAGGATAACAAGGACCCCCTATAGTTTGAACTCATACTGTCTCAGACACTAAGTTCCTCATCTAACCCAAAAGCCAGTGTAGACCCTCATATATGCAGACTGGAGTAGGATAATCTGTCTGCAACTGTACTCACTCTCATTTGTGAATGATTTTTATGAAAAATGCATCCTGGGTTGTGAATATATCAGGAACATATCTTCCCTTCCAGACAAAACACAACAGCTATAGTGGCAGCCTTCTGGACACCAAGAATCATTCACTCTACTGTAAAATGAATAAGGGCACTTGACTATAAAACCCCTTCTAGCACTAAAGGTTCACGGCCAGGTTATCCTTCATCAGTTGGAGACACCTCTCTGGGTGGCGAGCCATGAGTATTGGTAGAAGCACTGACAGACCGTTCTCCTGGTCAGAAGTGACTTATAAACTCAAATGCCACGGGGATATTTATCTCTATTTAGTCTCACTGACTGATTTTTTAAGAAACACTAGGGTATATTTTTAGGCCCTGGGTACATCATGTGCAGTTATTCATGGTTGGGACATAGTTTACCTTGATCCTTTGGTGGAGACTATTTATGTGCATAAATCATTTAAAGCAAGCAGGTATGCAGAAGGAGAAAAGACAAAAAAGGAACAGAAATGCCACCTTCCTTAATTAGTTTCTAATGTGTGTAGTTTTATTTGTACCTATGACCAAAGTCTATCCTATTTTCTGTTCTGTGAGCTTTGGATTTATTACTGCAATAATCAGGCAAAATGCTTTTTCTATGTTGATGATAAAACTAATATTATTCCTAACAGTGTAGTGAGTGTACTGTATCCAAGGGTACTGGTAACCTCTGAATTACCATCCAGTCATAAATAACTAGAAAACTGGATGAAATATTGAAAACAGCTATCTTCAGACATTATATACCAAGCCATGCAGTACTGCTTTTCCTGAGAAAAGAAACACAAATGAGGAGGGTCCTACCATTGACAAGCCTTTCTGAACTTCATTGCAAGGGGGTAAAATGCAAACGGACCCCAGCTATCTTGCTGAGTTGAGGAGACAAAGATATGAATTGGGGGAGTCCAAGGCAACTCTGTGGGGCAGAATATATGAGAAGAGGGAGCCATGTAGAGAAAGAACTCCAGAAATCTGCAGAGGGATCCTCTGGAGTCTTTAACTGAATACCAGTCTGTGCCTGTCTGGGGTGAAAACCCACAAGGCCAGGCAAAAACAACTTCCAGGGAAAGAATAATCACCAGAGAAGTGTACAGAGACAACTCCCAGAGTTCATACCAGGGTCAGTAATATTTCAGGTTCTCATGAGGCAAAGTAGAGAAACTTCACGAATACACAGGACATTTAGTAACTATTCTAGGAGGGCCATGCCCTAGAAATAGATCTAAAGTAAAGGCTAATTTAGCCCTAAACCAGAAGAGTTGAAAAATAAAACACAAAGGGATTAAACCAGACTGCAAGTAACTTCTAATTGCCTGCTGTAAAAAAAAATCCAACACTCTTTAAAGGAATTTAAGAAAATTCAGCCATTAACAATGTAAAATTCATGATGCCTAGTACTTAGTCAAAAATTACCAGGCACATATGGGAACATATGTATATGTATAACTGATTCACTTTGTTATAAAGCAGAAACTAACACACCATTGTAAAGCAATTATACCCCAATAAAGATGTTAAAAAAAAAATTACCAGGCATGAAAAAGAGAAGGAAAATATAATTCATAACCAAGAAAAACAATTAATCTATAGAAAGAAACCCAGAAATGACAGATATGGAATTAGCAGTCAAGGATTTTTAAACTGCTCATACAAATATTATAATTATGGTCAGGATATATGGAAAACATGCATATGATGATGTGAGAAATAGAAGATATGAAAAAGACACAAATGGAAATTCTAGAAATGAAAAATGTTACATCTGAAATGAAAAAATATACTGGTTGGAAAAACCAGTATAAAAAAGTATAAAATACAGAAGGAAAATTTAGTAAACTTGAGCAGAGCAATGGAAATGATCTAAAATGAAGAAAAAGAAATGGAAAATATGTTATTAAAAAAACACCAATTTTTACTCTTTTAAAATATCTTTAGAAATAAGTCTTCAAAATAAAATGACAATATATTATCAGGAATCATGATGCCTGAGTTGTGGGATAAATCAACCCTAGAGTGAAGGTGACCGTGGACCCACCATAACAAGCTTACAAGAAAGTCTTGATAAAATTGATCCCAGATAACCTAACTGCTTGCCAAGAGGAAAACCAATGCTCATTAAAAGAATACAGCAGGGACGTGGAATGGAATGGAGAGAGGGAAATGTCTTATACATTCATTGGAGTAGTGATTACACAGGTGTACACATTTGTCAAAGCGCATCAAACTCTACACTTAAAATAGATGGGTGCATTTTATTTCATGTACATTATACCCCAATGAGTTTAGGGAGAAAAGCAAAGAAATGGCTATATTGAAGTCTTCCTTCGAATGTGTGTTAAGGGGAGGTGGGATTTTTTTCAGCAGGGCTAGGCTGGTCAAAGCATTTAAAAATCCTGTCCAGTACTGTGTGGACTGAAGACCCACTGTTTTATTCTTGGAAAGTCTCCTTATTCTGGGCCTAAATATTGTTTAGTGCTCCAAGGAACATCAAAGTAAGTTCAAAATAAGTGTTATCTGTTTTGTAAAAACTTCATCATCTATATCAGTCTCAGAGTGAAATGCTTTACAAGTTTTAAAAGGTAAATTTAAATAGCAAGTCTTTTAAAAGTAAAGGAAGAGGGAGCTACCTAGGTGTTTTTGAACTTCGTGCCTTAGTAGTGTTGGTGTCCTTGACTGCAGTCATTTAGGGATAAAAAATGCTAAAATATCAGTGCGTTACTAAAATAAATGTGGGGCACTGCCCAGCTCTCCCTTTCAGACCGAGGTACTCAATCCTCCAGCAGCTGGGAGTGGTGACCTCCTGTGGCTTCTGGAATTGCCCTCTGCTGAAGGGACTGCCTTGTCCAAGCTTACACCTCCTCCTCAAGGGCAGCCCATGTCCAATGAGAGGTCCGTGCTGGGATTCAAAGACCAGGCCCTTTTTTGTCTTATCTCAAGTCTCTGCAGGGAGATCTTAGCTCTAGAGCTCCCTATGTGACCATTTGAGGTCTCTGTTTCAGCCCCACTCTGGTTCAATTTCTCCCTCTCCCAATCCACCTTCCCTTACCCCTCTCTGATGTTTTCTTGAGGGAAAACTGCAATAAATCTCCTATACACATGAGATCGATCTTCCAGTCTGTTTCCCAGGGAACATGACCTATGACAATCAGTAAATGTGAAGGGACTCACCTGTGTCTGGTGTGATATTTCTATGCCCAAGTGAAAAATAAATATCCACAATCACTAGCTTTCTTGATAACCATAATTAACCAGCTGTAAAATATAATGAAAAAATCCCAATCACAATAACAAAAAATACACAGAGAAAATAACTAGGAATAACCATAACAAGACAAGCGTAGGATATACATTAATAAAACACTACTAAAAGTCATTCTAAAAGGTGTGAGCAGGGCCTTCCCTGGTGGCGCAGTGGTGGAGAGTCCGCCTGCCGATGCAGGGGACACGGGTTCGTGCCCCGGTCCGGGAAGATCCCACATGCCGCGGAGCGGCTGGGCCCGTGAGCCATGGCCGCTGAGCCTGCGCGTCCGGAGCCTGTGCTCCGCAACGGGAGAGGCCACAACAGTGAGAGGCCCGCGTACCGCAAAAAAAAAAAAAAAAAAAAAAAAAAGATGTGAGCAAAGGGATGAAAGTATATTGTTCTTAAGAAAACTCAGTCCTGATAAAGAGAGTGATGCTCCGTAAATCTATTCAACATAGTCCAAATTTGATAAAAATAATACATAGTTCATGTAGGAGAATAAACATAGAAAAATGGGGCAGGGGAATTTAAAGAACAGGAATAGGCGAATCAGAGAGAGGGTGAGCCTTATCCTGTCAAATATTACAATATAAAGCTTCACTCACTTCCACCAGGATTCTTTCTCCTTCCAGAGGCTGACTCCCTCTGTCGTGCTTCTCTACCTCCCCTCTTTCCTACTGCATACCAATTGCCTGTTTATTTTGTCTCTCCCATTCTGCTGTAATCACTCAAGAGAACAATCTATGCTTTTCAAGATATGCCTTTAGCACCCAGCCCAGTGCCTGCACCAAGTGATGAATGAGTGAATGAATGACCAATTAAAGGGACAAAAAAGCAAGCACAAAACTGGCTACAGTGAAGCTTAGTTCATTCCTTCTGAGATATCTAGGAGTCTCCGTCATTACAATCTAAGCTGATGCTAATGCCGTCAAGTAGTAAATACTTATTTCCTGCGGATATGCCCCATTTCCTCTGTGTCTAAATTTACATGTAAGATAATGCGTGCACATGTTGTGCAGCACAGGGAATACAGCCAATATTTTATAATAGCTTTAGAGTATAATCTATAAAAGTTTTGAATCCCTATGTTGTACACCTGAAGCTAATATAATATTGTAAAACAACTATACCTCAATTTAAAATTTAATTAATTAATTTAAAATTTTTTTACTTTAAAAAGAAAAGAAAAGAATGCTTGCATTTGTAAACATGTCCATGTTTGAACAACTAAACTGCACGTCAGATTATGTTCCTAAGACTGCGCGGCAATGGAGACCTTTAAAGGCCAATGTCTCAGCCCCCTTTATGAGAAAAGATGCTTTAGATATTGTAGTTGAGAAATAAAAGCCAATGTCATGAGATCTATTTTTCCTTGGGAAAGTCAAGGAAGGGCACTGCATTTACACCAGGACGTGCTGACAAGGCCTAACTACATCGAATCTTATCTGCACAAGCAGTAAATCCCCTCACCCATCAAGCTGGTAAGAGGGCGGGTTTGCTCCACCACTGCTGCCAGCCAAGTTTTTAGCCCTTCCGCTACCTAAGAGGTTTCATTTCAGGATGGAGATGATAACGTGCCCAAATAGTACAATCAAGTTCCAATGAATTTTAATACTGGCAACTCCCTTTGCAAAGCGGGAGAGAGAATATGCTGTCCTACTGTAAACTTCCTGGAGATCCACACAGTAATCTGACTACCTGTGCCCATACGGGTTACCAGAGGGCAGGATTCACCCAGGTAATGAAAGGTTAAATCTGGACTTAAAGTTACACACACCTCAAAACATGTTTCATTTTGAGTTGTGTAATACAGCCCCAGAGTACCAGCTGATGACTGGGTAGATTTTAAATTTCAGCTTTTATCAGCGTATAGCTCAGAGTTGCAGAATGCCAACTGGGCAAATGACTTTACGAAACAGAATGAATACACAAGCTCTAATATTACTAAAAGATGCAGTGAAGTTTTTTTTAAGGAAGATAGGTAAATCTGATAAAAGAAAATTTAGTTTAAGCAAATTGTACTTTAGAGTGCCGTTGAAAACATAATAAAAACTCTTCCCAAGTTAGAGGTATACACATTTGGGTCTTCCACAATCTAGCCTTCACATCCGTACAACTTCAGGGCCTGCACTTCTACCACAGGTGAGCCAGGCTGCAGATTTGATCTGGATGCCATAATGAGGATTCAGTCCATGGTCCTAAAACGTGGAGCTAGACTCCCAAAAGTCTGAATTTTTTAAGGAAAACAGCCTTGTTGGTGTTTATTTGTGTATTTCCTTTGTTGCTTTTGGCCCCAATTATCTCATAAAAGAGCTTGAAAAGCATGCATAAAACATGCATGAAAATATGCATACCATGCATAAAAGACCTTGAAAAACATATATATTGAAGAACATTCATAGAATTTAAACAAGGCTGATGCCTTTTTTATCTTCATAGCAACTCTCTAGGGTAGGTATTGTTATCATAATAATCAACCCCAAGATTCAAAAAGAACATACATGAGGCAAAGGGGCTGCTGACTTACCCTAGAGAAGGAAAAGTTAAAAGTTTTCTGATTTCCCTTAGGTTGGAGGAAGATATCTCATTTCCCAGAAATCTCTTTGAGTCAGAGATGCCTGGAAATAGCTGTTTCTGGGGAAAGCAATAGGCTGAATCAAAAGTAACATACTAATTCTAAATCCTGGCAATTACATGTTGAGAGCTTGCCTAGATATTCTAGGTGCCACCGTGCAATAGGCCAGTGGTGTTGCTGACAGCTCAGTGCATATCAGGGAAAAGACACACTCTCAGTGGGCGCCTCTTATAGCCACATTAATCCAACTGAAGTGTGATTCTGGATCACAGCCAGTCTACCCCACTGAGGCAAGGCTCCATGGAACACCAAGCTAGCAAAGGCAGACCTGACCAGCTAAGGAGATGAAGGATAGGAGAAGCAGCATAGTTAAAATAGCTGTATAGAGAGTTTTCAAGCATCACTAATGGAGTCCCCGCATCCCGTGGCATCCAGTGGAAACAAAGGCAGTCACGTGACTCAGAGGGCTGAGAGTGATCTGAATGAGGGCTTACTTTGAGCAGAAGCCATGTGGGCTTCAATGCAATGGTGTTAAATCATGAATATAGAACAATCCTGGCTAACAGAAAGTCATTGACCAAAAGACAGTGTTCACACTTCCAGAGTGACAGCAGCAAATATTCGTAGTCTGCCTATCCTTCTCGGCCCCTAACAAGACATAGGACAAGTTCCAACACAGTCTTGATCCGGAGGAAGGATGTCCAGCCACAGAGACAAGAGTAACACTCATCAAACCAGAAAAAGACATACCGCAGTCAGTATGTCTAAATTGGCTAGCCCAAATGGTAAGAGCCTTAGCAGTTCTGAGGACACAGAAATCCTTAAGGGTGAGCTGGACCCTCAAGGGTACATAATTTTCATTGGTAGGGAGGCAAGGATTCCATGGAGAGGAAGCAGCATGTAAGAAGAAAAGAAGGTGCTGGACATTGGGAACATGGAGAAAATCCAACTGTAAAACAAAAACTTCACAATTGATGATCAGATCAATGATTTTCAAACAACTTGAAAATTTCTCTAAGTAGTCATAGCAGAAAGTAATGAGAGAGCCAGTGGAACCCCCCATGCCACCCAACCCTACCACCACCCCTGCCAATTATGTTTTAATCCGGAGATTCACCTTTGATCTGTTTTGTGTATTCAGATTCCAAGTAATATTTTGCTTTAGAACAAGTTGCTTTAAAAAAAAAGCCTAAAAACATGATAAGGACCCTAACAACAAGAATAACAAGATAAGCTACAAAATCATAGTTTTTAAAAAGCCAAACTCAAATGAAACTTAATTTCAGAAAAGTGACACATCCTTTCTGGGAGAGAAGAGATCCATAGTGGCTTTTGTACTTGGCAGGGTGGTGGGAAGAGGAAAAAAATCTTTCATAGATGGGCATCAAGAGAAGCCAGTTGAACTTTGAACAAACATGTAACAGTTACATAGGCTCACTTGATGGACTAGAGTCCTGAGCGGCACCAGCCAAAGAGCCAACTCTTTCTAATAGGCCTTCATCGAGTTCATGAAAAAGTCCATCCAAGACTGAAGGCAGGGAAGGAGCTTAAAGAGAGATTCCTGCTGGGGTACACAGGCCTTCTCCAAATACTAGGTAATGGCATGCTGAAGGCTGGAAGAAAGGCAGGAAAGTGGAGAGAAGTCCCTGCGAGGCAGACTAGGCCTTTGCTGAGTACATAGCAACAACCCTGTGAAGTCTGTGAGTGGGGTAGGAGGGGAGGGAGGAATCCCTCTAAGACACTCTGGACCTTCACTAAATACCCGGTGGTGGCCCTCCAATGTCCGATGTGGGACAGAGGGCATAGAGAGATCTCCCAAGGAGTAGAAGTCTGGGGTGGAACTGGGACCAAAGAGAACTCTGCAGAGACCAGAAATGTTGGCCACCAGCTTGTAAAGCAGAAAGCAGTCTTGTGTGGTTTGGAAATTTGGTGGTCAGGCTCTAAAGGTTGAGTTATAGGATGAGTTCTTTCAGCATCACAAATGAGAGGTTTTTTTTTTTCTTTTTCTTTCTTTTTTTCTCCAGTAAACATGAGCAGTAGGAAAGCTCTGATAATCCTTCCCACCAGGCTCTGAGAACAAGCCACTGAGAAAACGTCTTTTCTTCTCCTCTCTTCCATCCTGCAGGATTCAATGCCCCAGCACCCAACAATGGGACACCAGATTAATCTGAAGAAGAGGATGGAGAGCTGAAGGACAAAGAGAGCTCCATGTGTGGCGAGGTGGGACTCTGGGATTGGGAAGGAATAAAGAGAACTTACTCTGACACTTGTTAAAAACAGCAAGGAAGACTTTATTCAAGACTACTGCAATAAGGGAGAGAGATTGGACTTACCTCTGAACCACAGGCACAAGCAGGAATTCATAGCCAATAGGCAGGGTCTGGGAGTGGATGGAAAATTACTAAGAGGAATAGGTTAGGTATCAAGGGTGGGTAGAAGGAAGAAGAGACTGATTGGATATCAAGGGTGGGGCAATTCTCAATAAACTGGCTGAGCAGGATGCTTTGCTAAAGCTGGATGGACTCAGCAAGCCAAGGATGGGACCAAGGACGAGGCCTGCTTGAAAAGAGGGTTCAGAGAAGCCTGACTAAAATTTAGTCAAGGGGAGAGCCCTTGTCATGAGTAAAGGGGGGTTCAAGGTTTGAGAAGCCATGGGAAAGGAAGGAGGTGTGGAAGGTAAAAGTCAGAGAGGGTGACTGGCTACACAGTGGTGGCCACATGGGTACCCAGAGAATTGATTACCAGGCCCTCCCAGTGAGAAACTAGGCACTTGGATAGAATCAGGAAATACCTGGAGCAGGACAGAGATTGGAATGTATAATCCAAATTCAAAATAAAGGCCTATTTTACGCATTTTTTCCTGTATGCTGTGTGCCCTTCACTGGCTAACAGTCACGTAAGGGAGGCTGACTGCCCACTCCCTTCCACATCGGGGAGTAGTGCTGGGCTAGTATTCATACTTTGAAAGGTTACTTTATTTTTCCCATTAATTGCACTTATTAACCTCTTTATAGACCCCTCTCCTTCAAGGTCTCTCAGCTGTTTAGAACTGATAGCTGGAAAGAGAGTTTTAAAGAGCGTTTGTGATTCCGAGGAGATAGCTACACACAAAGGGAGGAACCACAATTTCCAGTCTACACTGTCACTGGCCATTGGACCCAATGTCTCCAGTCCATGGTAGCTGCCTGACCAATATCTAAAGATGGACAGAGATAAGTTGGTACCCTGTGCCTGTGTCATCTCTTCTATTCTGAACGCTGTGATACTTTAACTTGTTCAACCATTAGCAACATTTTCCTGGAAAACTGCTGATGAATCAAAATACAGTGCTTTGTGGAGCCTTGGCTGAGTGTCGATGTCCGTGTAGGTGAAGCTGAGGTAAACCCTGAGAAGTGCCCAACCCATCTATCAACATAAGAGCAAGCTGCTGAACACCAAATGGCGCCTTGGAACCTTCATTCTCCATCAAGTCACAAGTTTGTCAGGGAAGTAGACTACAGGGTTAAATTAGAAATCTCGCAGTTTCCAGATTCATCTAAATGGATTTCTATTTATTAAAATTATCTAACTTTAAGGAGTTAATTATTCATTTTTATTAATGAGAAGCAAGCCAGACTAAAACGAGTGCTGTTGGTCTGAATTTAGTGGAGAGGTTTTGGACTGATGTTTCTGTTTTTATTAAAGCTTATTCCAAGCAATGCAGATAAGGACCTGGTTCACACGATTTCCCGCAAAAGGCACTTTGCTACTGTTGTTGCCAGGGCTAAGCAAAGGGGCACTAAGGGAATGAAATATCCTCCTTCCCACTGTTCTGTTGTCTTTCAAAACAGCAGAACTGCCAAGATCGGCAGATGGAAAGCCTCCTTTGAGGTGTTCCCCATCCCTCTTTCACTGGCTCAAGCAAAACAAGCACCTAGACTGGGTGCCCAGTACCCAAGGGGACACCCAGGAGGCGACACAACCAGTACAGCAAAATGGACAGTGGCACAGTGAAGGCAGGGAAGCCACGGGCTGCCAGGGGTCAGATCCAGGAACTCAGAAACACGGGCTTAAGTCACTATAAATACCCTTGAAAAAGTGACGGGGGTGGGAGAGAGCAGGAACAGGTGGTCGGGGGGCCCTGTATGCACATCACCAGCCTAGAACAATCACTCTGGGGGCATGAGCCCTGTGTGCTCTATTCCAAGTCCACATTTACCCAAAGACGGGATAATTGTCTCTTTTTGAGGCTCGATGCGCCTCTCCCTCATGCTAAGGATTGGTTTATATCTTCACAAACATCTGGTATGATTTTTTTATACAACATCATGTGCGCCTTCACAATTTACAATCCCGAGGGGGGAAAAGAAAACCCTGTCTCCATCACAAACATGACAGAAAATCTTTCAGAGCACAATTAGGGAGGAAAAGAACCTCTCAAATCTTCTAGGGAATATATAAAAAGATAGCGGAGAAATAAAAGAAGACCAACCAAAGAAGAACTAGCAAAGGCTATTTATTCAGAGTTGCTATAGCAAGGGAGTTGGCCAAAGTCATTTACATTTTGACAGAGACTCAAAGGCGGGCAGAGTAGTGGGAATCTTTTAGCGGAAAAAAGGGAAGGCTTCGGGTGTGCCCTTGTGGGAGGTCGTTAGCCGGGGCAGCTGTAGGTGAGCTAACTATAGGTGGGGCTCCCGTGTGATGGGCTGGGGTACATATTTGGCTTTGCCTGGATGATCCTAAGCTGGAACCAGCAATAAAAATTAGAGAAGCTGGCAGTTCTTAATCAGGTTCTGGTGATGCCGGGCCAGTTGTCATAGAAATTATTCTTTAGCTTCCTGGATTGTTACTAGAGATAGCAATTTGCAAGGCTGACTCACAGCAGGGTGCCTGCCTGGGTTGTTTATTGTAGATAAAGGGCTTGGTTTCCTGGGCATGTTGCAGATCAGAGTTCTATTTTTATATATGCTCTGGCCATTGTCCATTTGCATATCCAGTCTCTCTGTATTTTCTGAAACAAGGAGATCAGCAAGTAGGAAGAGCAGCTTATGAGTAAAGCCATGTCACCTCTCTGGAAGAAACCATAACTGGGATATCATGAGGCTGGGTTAAAGTCAAGACGTATTTTTTCCTGTATTTTATAACTCTTCCAAGTATTTGGTTTACTTGATCGTGTAGCTTCTTGGTCCGTATTCTCCCATGCTTCATGAAGGACGGACCCAGCATCCTGCAAAGTGGAGGAAAAAAAAAAAAAAAAAGGCTGTTTCTTCATCCTTCCCTGGAATTCAGGCTCCAGACATGCTTTCCTTGAAGACAAAGACAACCTTAATTCGGGAGGAATGGAGAAATTCCATTCTTAAAAAATAACTTTTACTCGGATTAAAATAACTCCTAGCATTCACAGGTAGAACGAGAGTTTGATGCTGAATATCGCATTAGTCTGCTCAGGCTTCCATAACAAAGTACCACAGACCGGGGCTGTAAACAACAGACATTTATCTTCTCACAGTTCTGGAGGCTGGAAGTCCACAGTCAAGTGACCGGCAAGTTTGGTTTCATACTGAGGCCTCTACTTGTGGCTTGTAGGCAGCCACGATCTCACTGTGTGTTCCCATGGCCTTTCTTCTGCATGAGCACTGAGAGGGGCGCAAGCTCTCTGATGTCTCTTCTTGTAAGGACACTAATCCTATTGGCTCAGGACCTCATTTAACTTTAATTACTTCCACAAAGGCCCAATCTCCAAATACAGTTATATTGTGGTTAGAGCTTCAGCATATGAATTTGGAGGGGTCACAAAATTTCAGTCCATAATAGCTGTGGAAGGTGGACTCATCTCTCTGTAAGGTGGTATCCTATTTGCCGATAGGTGTTCAGTGAGAGTCAGTGAGACGACCCTCAAATGTTCTTAGCTGAATTAGCCACACCAAGCTCCCTACAAATGAGGATATGGAAAGTTGAAGTTGTAGAGTTTTGTTCTGTTTCTTAGACTGAATATGTTTTTGATTATGAGACAGAAATCTTCACCTAAAGTCAGATGTGGATTGATAGAATAATCACCATCTGACCAAATCCCAATAACTTTTAAAGTATGATTGGGTTTAAGTTGTGCTCTTCTTTTTCTAAGATAAGATTTTGAGATAAATTTGTAATGAGGTGGATGGACATAGAGTCTGTCATACAGGGTGAAGTAAGTCAGAAAGAGAAAGACAAATACCGTATGCTAACACATATATATACAGAATCTAAAAACATGGTTCTGATGAACCTAGAGGCAGGACAGGAATAAAGACGCAGATGTAGAGAATGGACTTGAGGATACGGGGAGGGGGAAGGGGAAGCTGGGATGAAGTGAGAGAGTGGCATGGACATATATACACTACCAAATGTAAAATAGATGGCTGGTGGGAACAGCCGCATAGCAAAGGGAGATCAGCCCGGTGCTTTGTGACCACCTAGAGGGGTGGGATAGGGAGGGTGGGAGGGAGACACAAGACGGAGGGGATATGGGGATACATGTATACATAGAGCTGATTCACTTTGTTATGCAGCAGAAACTAACACAACATTGTAATGTAATTATACGCCAATAAAGATGTTAAATTTAAAAACAAAAACATAAATACAGCATTTAGGGAACCATGGGTCCAGAAAGAGAGGTCAATTTTTATTAAACACCACCTCTCCCATATTACTCTTCTGCTACCAAACTTTCCTTTGTTTTCCATCCCCTACAGATTAACGTCGAATCTCTTGAACGCCAGTGTATCTTTCTGAAATTCTCTCCTACTTTTTCTGCACTAATAACAGTAATAATAATGGTTTTCACTTGTTGTGTGCTAAACCCCCTCTGCTAAAGGCTTTATATGCACTGTTGTTAGTTGTTAGTACTTGCAGTAAACATATGAATAGGTACTAGTACTCCCTTCTGCAGAAGAGGAGGTTAAGTAACTTGCCTAAAATCTCAGCAGTTATTCACCCAGCATTCCCATCTGCGAAATGGAACTCACACTCAAGACTATCTGACTCCAGAGCTCTAAATCACTATATACTATATACTCTTCCCCATCGACAGCTTGCTTTTCTGCAAATATTCCTTTGCAGGTCTCGTTCTCTTTAAGATTGGTATGTCTCACACTGCAGGCCCCCCAAAGTATATGTTACTAAAATGTTGAACCAAGTTCAGAAAACCAACTCCTTGAAGTGGGTAGACTTTCCTAAACAAGAAAGTCAGAAAGGAAAGGAAAGACATATTTGATTATATAAACTGTTTTTTAAAACTGTTTTGTCTTTTGCCATTCAAAAGACATATAGCAGCCTGAAAAAATATTTGCTATACACATGGCAGGCATAGGGTTATATCTCTAATGTGCAAAGAAGTGTCTACAAGTTGACAAGAAAAGAACAAACGAGCCATTAGAAAAATGGACAAAGGATGTAAACAGGAAATTCACTGACGAGGATCTAATGGCTAATAAATCTATGATGAAAAATTTCATTAGGATTCAGGGAAGTTAAAATTAAACAACACTAATTATCTATTTTCATTCATTAGATTGGCAAAAGTTGAAAACAGAAATAACTCCAGTGCTGATAAAGATGTAGAGAAATAAGCTCATTTATATACAGCTACTGAGAATTGGGACTGCTATATTTTTGAAAAACTGCCAATATCTTTTGAAATTTAAATACGTATATATTTTAACAAAGTAATATAGCATTTGGGACTCTATCCTAAAAGAAATAAAAGAACCAGTACATAGAGTATATGAAAAAAATGTTTATTGCAGCATTGTTGTATTGGGAAAAATAAGAAATAACAACTATCAATCACTTGGGGAATGGTTGGATGAGTTTAATACATACACACTATGAAACATCGTGTAAACATTGAAAATAATGAGTTAGATATAGCTCTGACCTGGAAGGAATAGCAGAGATGCTGGCCCTGCTACAACTCTGTCTCAATTAAAACTGTGCCACATGGCCACTGTCAGCTGCAAAAAGAGGCTAAGGAAGCAAATATTTGTTTTTTCCAGTATTCAAAGGGAAGGCAGAGAAGGGAAAAGGAATTTGAGAGTGGGTTATGGATTAACCAATAAGTGCCTGCGTAGGACCCATGTCACATATTTCTTGGTCATTCTCACCATGCTTTAGCAAAGGGCAACACACAAGGTAAGCGCTCTCTAAATTTTTATTGAATGATTAAGGAAGCTTTGGAGCAAAAGGTGAGACAACTTGAGCATCTCCCCATGGAAGATACCATAGGGAAACTGAGTCTGGAGCTCTAGGCTCAGGAGAAACAGAGCTAGGGAGAGCCTGAATTCTAGTTCAGGACTCCCTGAACTAGAGCCCAGGTGACTGCCACCAAAATTTACACTGGGCAGTGGGGTGAAACTGGAACCCTGCCAGAATGGATATTACTTCTACAGGAAGCTAAGGGACTGCGGCTCTGGTATGACCATGAGCTGTGAGATGGCTGTGAGAACGCACAGGGATCGTGCTGTTGGGAACTGAGCCTCTGATCTTCCAGGAGCTAGAACATGACCTCGGTGTCATACCGACACTGCAGAAGCCAGACAATAATTCCCATTCCTATGGAATGAACACACAGTATCGTAAAGAACGCAGTTTTCCAGTGAAGTCAAGCAAATTTAGCCAGCTTAACCCTTAGAAACAGTTGGGTTTTTTATCACCAAACCCAGTCCGTTTTGCACGAAGCCAGAAAAATGAGCAAGTATGTGCAGACCTCCCTGGGATCATAACATAGAAAGTCTTGTTGAGAGAATCCTTAAGACAAGTTCCTGCTTTCTCCTTCCCCCAGACACAGAAAAAGCAGGATGTAGCTTTACAAGGAGTGTTCCCACTGGAAATCATTTTACTGCCATGGAGGTGGAGAAAAATAATTTAAAACAGCTGAAAGGGTGGATCGGGATACTTCATTTATTTATGGCCGTGTTGGGCCTTCATTGCTGCGCGTGGGCTTTCTCTAGTTATGGCGAGCGGGGTCTACTCTTCATTGTACTGCGTGGGCTTCTCATTGCGGTGGCTTCTCTTGTTGCAGAGCATGGGCTCTGGGCTTCAGCAGTTGTGGTGTGTGGGCTCAGTAGCTGTGGCTCGCGGGCTCTAGGGCACAGGCTCAGTAGTTGTGGTGCATGGGCTTAGCTGCTCCGCGGCATATAGGATCTTCCCGGACCAGGGATCGAACCTGTGTCCCCTGCATTGGCAGGCAGATTCTTAACCACTGCGCCACCAAGGAAGTCCCAGTTTTTTTCTTTTCTTTTAGATCTTAAACACCATGCATTTTAATACCACAAACCCATGTAAGAATGCCATTCAAAATAACAGTTTTATATTTTCTAAATTTTCAGTATTAGTCATTTTGAGGGAGTATCATATATCAGAAGGCTGCTTTTATTTTTTTCCCATCAGACAAGAACACCCTAAACAATTACTAAATAGCTGATTCAGTGCTCATGATAAGAACATATGGGACTTCTAGATGTCATGTGGTTCTGTGGTCCCTTTAAATCTGGTGGGTCTGTAGGCACGTCACTAGTAATTTTTCTCAGAGCTAGTGGTCAGTCATGTCTCAGGCTGTTGGTACCACATGGGTTTTTGTGCATGTTGTTATTGCTATTGTTATTGCTGTTTGCTTTTTAAGAACTCTTAGAAATTTTAGAAACATAGAGTGTGATTAGCCAGAGGAGAACATATTATCCAACACTGGTTATTTATAAGAGACATTAGATAACATTGTTCTCAAAAACGTTAACCATGAACTATGATAAATTAATCATCTAAATCTTAAGGGAAGGCATGAGTTCTCTTTCTAGATAAGATAGATATTTTCATAGACAAGCCCCAGCATTTCAATTATTTTGACAAGTTAAATCAATCAGTAAGTTAAAACTCAAAGGTTCCCTCTTCAATAAACGGGGTGTTGTGATTTCTTTTATGCAAAACCTTGTTTTGTGTTTGATATGCTGTATGTGTATTCACTGTATTCACTGTATGTGTAATTGGAAGACCTCACCCCTGGACAGGAGGAGGTGAGGATGCCCTAAACATTGAACCTCGCCCATGTTGGGTGGTAGGGTTCTGCTTTAGAATGGCAGATTGAGCGCTAATGTTTACTTGCTCTCCTTCATGGAATTCCATTGAACTGACACTTGGATTGGAATGAATCCATAATAGTACTGAGTACCATGGACCAGAGATTTTGATGTATTTTTGAAAACCAAGAAGTACATGAGATCATATTGATATAAAATCATTGCTGAGAAAGTTGTAGCCTAGAATACATGTAAAAAGTGAGAGCACTCTTCCCAGGAGAACCCTGTGCTCATCTCTCTCAGTTTCCTAGGGCTGCTGTAACAAAGTATCCCAAACTGGGCGGCTTGGAACAATACAAATGTATTCTCTCACGCTTCTGGAATCTTGAAGTCTGAAATCAAGGTATTGGCAAGGATGGTTCCCTCTGAGGGGTATGAGGGAGAATCTGTTCCATGCCCCTCTCCTAGCTTCTGTGACACCCAGCAGTCTTGGGCATTGCTTGCCTTGTAGATTTATCACTCTGGTTTCTGCCTCTGTTGCTCCATAATGCTCTCCCTGTGTTTCTCTGTGTCCTCCATCTTCTTATAAGTACACCAGTCATATTAGATTAAAGGCACACCCTACTCCAATATGACCTCATCTTAACCTAACCAATTATATCATCAATGACCTTATTTCCAAATAAGGTCACATTCCGAGATACTGAGGGTTAGAACTTCAACATGTCTTTTTAGGGGGACATAATTCAACCCGTGACACCTCATCCACCTGTTTGCTCTCAGATCCTCTCCCTACTAGTCTGTCTCTCAGGCTACTAACCCCTACAATCTACATTTTCCAGACTCCCTTGCCAAACTGGCTTCTGGATAGTTTCAACTAACAGGGGGCACTGGTGAGAGACTGGCAGAGGGAGGAGGGAAGAAGCCAGGGTGTTTCTTCCCCTTTCTTGGCTTTGAGCCGTGTCTCCATCAGTAGCTAAATCTTCTCCATGGTCCCATTTCCTACCTGGAGGCCTTGCTCCAGCTGCGTGACCTACTCTGCAGGTCACACCCAGCAAGGGGTGTGCCAGAGGTCTGACACCCAGCAAGGGAGAGGCTTAGCTCCTAAACTCTGGGGACTCCATCCCCTAACTCTCCTCTGGTTCCAAATTCTGAGCTGTTTCATCATCCTGTTTGCTCTGTCAGCTCTTCCAAGGCCTTTGTAATTAATTCCCCTAATTAGATTCCCTCTATTGAATTATCTGGCATGAGTTCTGTTTTCCTGATGAGACCCTGGATTGACACAAGTTTCAAGAGATGCCAAGCTCTGAGTCAACCAGTAGAGAACAGGAGTGAACCGGGGGTCAGGCACCAGGGTAACTGTTGCAAGGACTGCCGATGGGATAGATGGGCAGACACTGGTCTTCTCCCTTCCCTCCCCAGAAAATGCAATACAATTGTCAGGAGGAGGGCATGTGGGAAATAACAGTTGTAAGTATGCAAAATCCTTCATCTTTCTTAGTGGGCAACCAATAGATACTAATCAAGGTTGAGAAATTAAGAAAAAGAAGTGTAACCATATTTCTTGTAGTTCCCAAAATAATTTAAACATCAATAAATAAACGTAGATATCTCTCAGGCCTTAGGCTTGAGACTGGGGAGGAAAGGTCTTATTTCCTTCCTAAAAGTATATCTCCTTCTACACTATTTGAATTTTGTAATGCTTGTGCCTCTATTACTTCTTAAATTTTTAGGCAATAATTTCAAAGATTTGATTAGGTCTTAGAATAGCTAAGGAGCAAGTGATTTTTTTCTTCAGTTCAAATTCTTATTTTCTGGTTGGACAGGACAGGGGAAAGTAAAGAGTGAAAAAGTAAGGAAGTTTGAAAGCAGTCACATGAAAAAAGAAGCTAATGACACTACTCATTAATTAAATGAGTGAATTGCTTTAAACTGTTTTATATATTACAACATGGATGAGGGAAATCCATGCAGAGTGTGTTTCAAGTTGGGAAAAATGTCTCTCTTTTTTAATATGGATGTTTCTGAGAATTATCATTTGTTCTTGGGAGATGTGTTCAGTATATTCAATCTAGTTTTTTAAATCCCCACTCTTACTTCCCTAACGTGGGAAAGGAAGCAGTCACCCAAGTCCAGTAAGTGCAGAGAGTACCACACAGGATCAACCCAAGGAGGAACATGCTGAGACACACAGTAATCAAATTGACAAAGATTAAAGATAAAGAGAAAATATTAAAAGCAACAACAATAACAACAAAAATCCCCACTCTTATTCCTGCTGTCCAAGATCAGGAAGAATGAGAGGCAGAGACCATGGAAAGTTCCAGAGCTGGAGGGGCTCAAGCCTACTCTGGACCTTTATAGTGAACCCAGGAGTTGTTGCATAGGCTAGATAAGTAGTACTGGGTGATTAGAAACTTTCCTCTACAATAACCCAGTATTGTTTTTAAAAAAAAAAATCATGTAAGCTTTGGACACAAGCAGACTTGCATTTTAATCTCAGGGTTGCACTCTGTGACGCTGGGCAATTTACTTGGATTCTCTGAACTTCAATCTCCATTTCTGCCAAATGGAGAAACAACATTTAGTCCATATGGTTGTCATGAAAAATAATGAGATAATGTATGTAAGGAGTCTTATAGAATGCCTTGCACATAGGAGACCCTCAATAAAATACAACCATCGCTGATGAGGAAATAGGTCAAATAAGGCTCTGCATATTTGAACATGTTCGAAGACTCCACTGAGGGGGTTTCTTAGATATTAGTGTATTTTTCAAAGCACTGGCTTGCTTATTAATCCCTGCAAAACGTATTTACGACTATTGTACCAGGGGTCTTAAGTAGGATGACAACAACAGGAATGATCCCAAGCAGGCCAGCCTTCTCAGACCAGCTCATCGCTAGCTGTGGTTCCAGGGATCAGATTTAGATGAGGCACTTCTCATGAGGATGGGCTGGAAAAGACTGGAGTCCTCAAGACTTCACTCCAGATTCAAGGTGTGCCATTGAGTCTGGGGCTCATTTATAGTGGGTAGGTGGTAAGAAGATATTATCCAAACTGTGGTCCAATGAGGAGACCCAACATCTTTTGACATCTGCTTCCTAATCTCCACATTTCCCCATCTCTTCTGGAGCAAGGCAGGCAAAATGGGAGAAGCCCAGGACAAAGAGAGTGAGTGGGTAAGTGAATGAGTGAGTGGGTGAAGAAAATTCATAAGAATCTCCTGGGCAGTTTAATAAACCTCTAACAGCAACATCAACAAAATGTTTAGGTGAATGGTAATTATAGGTGTAATGGGAGACTCACCATTAGCCCTGTAAATACTGCTAGATCCTACGTGTATGTGTATATCTGGAAAACTGGTGAGGCAGACCCAACAGAAGTCTCCTGTGCAAAGAAGAGTTGAGAGAATTAGACAGACAAGCTTGACTTAGTGATTAAAGGGGAAGGTAACTCTGACTATAGCATTGTGTATTCATGAGGATTATCTACTGGTTTTGCCCAAAAATAACAGAAATAGTGCCCAACTGCAGATGGTCCCTCAGATGTACTCAGCATCAGCAACATCCAGGGTGAGCAGGAAGGAATACCTGGCAGAGATGATGGGACCCAGTGGAGGAGGCTCGTACAAAAGAAAAGGTGGAACGTGCCATTTGACAACTATAGATAACCAGAGTTGCTCATTACTGTGTAGGAGGCATCCTCTAGGGACCCCCAGGAACACATGAAGAGATTTTCATAGGCTCTATACCAGAGAGCAGAAAAAGAGGCAGTGAAACATGGAAGGTTACTATGATCCCAGCTGCAGCTTACTCATAGGTTCGTGTGGCTTAGGGGGATTCCAGCACCTGAGTAGATTATAAAGAAATAGTCATTCTTTTGACTGCCATTAAGTTGTTGCCTTAAAGGAAAACAACCTTGGTTTCTTGTCAGAAGCCTATTATTGTAGCTTATGGTCCACAATAATAGCTCAATGTGAAGACCTCTGGAAACTTCTGCAAATATATAGACTATGATCTTAAGGCCAAGGCAGACCTTTGCAGTCAGCTCTGGGATGGGAAAACCCTGCTGTCTCATTTCAGTATCTGCTGCCTCTGGGGACTTGTAAAAGACCTTGTCTTTTCTGATAAGGTGATATCATTTGGTTTGTGTATTAGTCAGGTTAGGGCAGGCTTTGCTACAATAACAGTAAAATCCAGAAAACTCAATGGCTTAACACAATAAAAATTTATTTCTTGATCACATAATGCCTGATACAGATTGGGTGGCCGTCTTTCATCTTAAATGCATGCCAACTAGAACACATGGCCTCCATTGTCATCACAGAAGGGGAAAAAGAGCCAGAAAATCCTGTGGGATGATTTCAAGTGCCAGACCTAGAAAGGGCTTAGATCACTTCTGTCCATCTTCCCGTTGGCCAGGTAGCCCACAACTCCACGTGGCCTATGTGAGCTGGGAAATGTGGAAGAGCCCCCGACCACTGGATGAACACTAAGAATCTCATCACACCGTTTCTTTAAACAATTCACTTCTCTAATTATCACCTCATTTAAATTGCCATTATTAAATAAGTTTATCTGCGTCCCTTCCAGGGGACAGAATTCGTCAAGACAGGAGAAATTTACCAAATCATCACTTTGTACACTTTAAACATATTACAATTTTATTTGTCAGGTATACTTCAATAAAGCCGAGAAAAAGAACATAAAATAAGAAAGGAAAAAATTAAAAACTGGTACCAGATACCTCTTCTTCTGATCCGTCTCAGTATGATTTATCTAGTAATGAGTTAAATGCTTGCCGTATATTTACCACAGAGAAAGACAGAGCAGCCTTTATGTTCTCAGCAACAGCTCAGAAAGTTGCCAACATTAAAACCTATTTGTTTTATTGAGAAGAGGGATTGTTGGCTGGAACACAAGGGCTCCCCATTACTGTTTCTGGAAAAAGCAATGGGAACTTTAACTTTCCTCTGGACAGCGACCAACGTCTATCAGGAGAAACACGAGTTTAACATCTCTTTCTGAAGAGCAACACTTAGAATTCCTAACAGGCCTCCCCAGCCTCTACCGGTGTCAGTAATGGCTCAAGGTCCCAAATCCAAGCTCTTCTGTGTTTAAGGAAAGTGCTAAAACAAATCATCACGGCAAATTGCAAACAGCCAACTGGCCTGACCTAGAATACTAAATGAAACTGAAGTCTGATGGAACTGGGCTAAATAGTCAGACCAAGGCTTCCCTCACAGGATTAAAGCTGAGTTCTGACAGAGAATCATTCTGTGACCCGAGGTGGAAGAGTTCGCAACTCGGTTAACTCGAGTTCCCATTGAGTCTCGTGGGCTGAGAGGTTTTGCCTTGAAGGACAGTTCTAGAGGTCAGGATAAGACTGAAATGTGTATCAAAGTCTTCTGTTTCTCACAGTTGAGTTTTTAAAACTCCCTGTCTCTCAAATTCACCCCTGATTTTCATCTTCCACACCGCTGCCCTCAGCTTCAGGTCATCATGTGCCACCTCCTAATTCACAGAGCAAACAGAACAACTTGGGGGAGAAATCCCTCAATTCTCTGTCCACACTGCCCATAAGTTTTCAACTGAGGATTTCCCACATCCTGAACTAACCGTTTGTCCCTCCACCAACCACCGCCTGATGTCCACCTTCACCACCACTGACACTACTCTGGCTGATGCTACTGCCGAAGTCCTTATCCAAAGGACACTTGTAAGACCTCCTCTCCTTTGGCCCTTCCTTGGCATCGCGCACTTCCTTTGACCATTCCCTCACTTTCTACTCTGCTGGTTTCTGGATCCCCTGATGTCCAGTTCTCCTGCCACCTACCAAGTCTCCTTAACGTCTACCTCTAAAAGGTTGGCGGTTCCCCAGGTTCTGCCCTTACCTCTCTTCTAATCCATTCCCCCAGACCTTCTTGAATAAGGAAGCACTTCGTGGAGACGCTAAAGCAAATCAGCTCCTCAGACTGAAAAGGAGCCCTGGGGTTGGTGCAGGGAACACAGGATGGGATCAGATTGGATCTACCCCTCCCTCAAGGACCTATGGTCTGGATCTCATTTAATGGCCCCGATATCTATCCAGGCCCCCAGGCTAAAAGACTGACTCAGTAAGGACTCCTCTCTCACTCTCACAGCCAAAAATTCCCCGAGTACAGTCGAATCTATCTTTTGAAAATCTTTTGAATCTGCCTCCTCCTCTTCTTCTAGAAGGTCGTTGGCTGAGTTTCAGCTTTCATTCTCTCTCACCCGTTGGGAATAACTCTTCAATGTTCATCCTGAATCCAGCCTCGCGCCCCTCCAGTCGCCCATGCATGATGCTTTCAGAGTTATCTTCGAAAACTTCAGTGTGGTCACATCATTCTCCATTCAAATCCCTTCAAGAGTTCCACATCATCTCCTTCCAGGGCCTTCCATGAGCTGGCTCTTGCCCTCTTCTCCTATACACCTCCTACTCTTCTCCTGCACAAGTCTTAGCTTCCAACATCAATAATCACCTTGGATGTTCACTCTTTCACACTTCCAGGACAGTAGCCTTAAGAAATCCTTTCTAATCTTATGACTATGGTTTTCTGTATGTTATGTATGTAGTTCACCTTGCATACCATGGGCCTTGCACATAAAAGTATATTGACTTAAATGCCTAACAGGCATATCAAACTTAACATGTCCAAAACAGAACTTCATGTAAAACCTGCTTTTTCCTAGTCTCCATTGCTCAGGCCCAAAACCTAGGAGGGAAACACGATGCCTCTCCCTTTCCAACATATCCAAGTTATCTGTCAACTCCGTACCCAAAATATATTCCCAAGCAATCCACTTTCTTCCCTTGCTGTAGTCCACATCACCGTCTCCTTCCTATTGCAAACACTTCGCGGCAGGCTTGCCCCCTTAGAATCCATTCTCCACAGCGCAACCAGCGTGAACTCTTAAGAACGTCAATCAGATCATGTCCCTCCCCTGTTTAAAACCCTCCAATGGCTTTCTTGAAACTCACAATGAAATTCGAACCCTTTCAGAGCACCCTGTGAATCAGCCACGTCCCCCCTTCTGACCTCCTGTATATACTTGACTCCCCTTCACCCCTCTGCTCCAGCCACACTGGGCATCTTTCCATTCCCCAAACACCCCAACCTCGTGCCAATCCTTCTCTCAGAGGCTGGCTCCTTCCTGACGCTAGGTCCCAGCTTAAAGATCACCTTTTCAGAAATGCCTTTCTCAATCACTGTGCCTAAAGTAAACTTCGTCACACCATCCTGGTTTTTTGTTGTTGTTTTCGTCACTTTTTATCCAAGTTTGTATTTCATTTCTATTGACAGTCATTCAATCCAAAATTAAATATCTTAATACAGTAATCTAAGTACAAGATGAGAATCAGGAAATGTGTCACCCTCATAGCATCACCCTGTTTTATTTGTTTTATGGCTCTTTCCAACGCTTGACTTCTTTATTTGTTGATTTTTTTTCCCCAGTGGACTCTCTCCTCTCATGAAGATATAAGTTCCACAAGGGCAAGAATTTGTTTATTGCTGTATCCAGTGGTGCTATTCAAATTATTTAAAACAGTTACAGCATGGACACCAAAGCATCAGAAAGGACATCGATCTCAACACACTGGCTGGATGTCAGCCTTCTTATTCTTATTCCCAGCATCCCAACAGAGCCTTGCTCTAAATAATTGTCCACCAAAGGTATGAATGAATCAATCAACAAACGTTTCTTGGTTAATTTCACTGTTACAACATGAGCACAGGTCTATATGAATAAAGAAGGGGTTATTAGGCACCCACCCTGTATCCAGGCCTGATCTGCACCCCTCGTGAGGCTCTTGGTTTTCTTCCACTGGTTAATTCTCTGCAGGGACTGCTACTGCTGCTTTTCCATTTTATTTGGACTAGTAGCTCTGGTGTTTGGATAAAATCTGTTGTCTTCAGAGAACCCTGACATCCAGCAGTGTTGACTTCCTTGTCATACTCTCTAAAGGGACCCACAGCTGAAAACTAGTAAGAGGGGCAATGAAACTTGATTTTTGAAGACCGACTTCAACTTCCAGCAGTATCACATATGAGTTGAGAGTGGTCAGGGGAATTACTTAACTTCTCTAACTCTGCTTCTCCCTCTGTAAAGTGGGCACAAAATTATACCTACTTCCTCGGAAGGCTGAAGTACATATCAAAGTATCCAGGCAGTCACACCAATAGCATCCAAGGTCAATGTGTATTAGTTTTATTCTGCTCAACCCTTCCCTTCAGAGCTTTTATGAAGACTAAATGAGATAATGCATATACAAGTGCTCTGAAAATCATATGTAGTGTTCAGATTATTAATATTCCATCAATAATAAATTATTCTGTTTTTAAACTTATCTTTTTTCTATTTTATTTTTCCCAATCTTATTAAGATATAATCAGTATCTAACATTGTATTAGTTTAAGGTGTACAGCATAATGATTTAATATACATATAAATTGTAAATTGATCACCACAGTAAGTTTAGTTAACAATCATCACCTCACGTAGTTATAAATTTCTTTTCCTTGTGATGAGAACTCTTAGGATCTACTCTCTTATTAAGTTTCAAATATACAATGCAGTATTATTAACTATAGTCACCACAGTGTACGTTACATCCCCGGGACTTATTTATCTTATAACTAAAAGTTGTACCTTTTGACCCCCTTCACCCATTTCCCCCACCGCCCATCCCCCTGCTTCCAGCAACCTCCGATCTGTTCTCTATTTCTCTGAGTTCGGTTTTTTTAGATTCCACATATGAGTGAGATCATACAGTATTGCCTTTCTCTGTCTGACTTCTTTCACTTAGCATAATGCCCTCAAGGTCGACTCACGTTGTCGTAAATGAGAGGATTTCCTCATAAATTATCCCTGATTTGAGAAATCGGGTGGCTTTCCAGGAGTCATAAAGGAGCTGGAAAGGAACTCTGGGCCTGTGGTGGCAACGCAGCACTCCAGCAGAGGAGGCCCAGGCTTTGCTTAGCTGAGCAGCTCTCCCTGGAGACCACATCGTTCCAGAAAAATCTGTTTCTATGTCATGCAAAGCTGTTAGATGCTGAAAAGTGACTTGCCAGTTCCTCCAGAGAAAAAAACCTCTGTGCTGGGTTCAAGCATTTCCCCGAAAGCAAGCCCTGTCTCCTTAGTCTTGCCTCCTACCCAAACGTTTGAAACAAACCTCACCTGGGCTCTGGCCTCCACTGACATAGGCTGAGGTCTCCGTCTCATTTCTCCAACTCAGCCAGGCTTCTCTTAGCCTCTGAAATCCTGTCTCTTTCCGCCCTCACCTAACACTGGGACCACCCCAGACCGTGATGCAGAAAGCACACTGTACAGCCCCCTGGGGCCCCTCGCCATCCCATGGTAGCATAAGGCCTTCCCAACCAACCCACACCTCCGTGCAAGCGTGCCCTCACACCAAGAGCCCTCACCAATGTCTATATAGCAAGTTATCCTGATCCAAAGGAATTAGGGTGCCCAGAAGAGCGCTTACAGGAAGCCTTAAACCAGCAATGTGATTCACGATGTGGCCCACAACAGGTTTCCTCACCAGCCATCTCTATGTAAGAGCTTCTTCCCATTTTAACTATTCTTGCTAATGACGTGCTAAGCTTTTAAACTCATTATCCATCTTTTGTGCCCCCTAAATTTACTGCCTTAGAGCAAATCTCTGGTCGCATGGCTCTGGTTACCCCTTGTCCAGACTTTTTGGGGGAGCAGGGAAGAGTGGGCCGCAAAGTCAATGTCTCCGTCTAAAACCCATCTGCCACTTACCAGCTGTGTGACCCTGAGCAAATCACTTAACTTCTCTGAGCCTCAATTTCTTCATAGATAAGACTGATGAGGATGATGAGACCTATTTCATAGAGTTTTTGCAGCATTAGTTAAGAAAATGGCTGTGAGGTGCTCAGCACAGGGCCCAACACATACACAGTAAATGGAGAATAAATGTTCTTTTTAGTATTAGCATTATTGTTTAGCCCAGGAAAAGGCAAATGAAGGCCCAAGTGCCAAATCCAGCCGTACACATTTACACCTTGTCTATGTGTGCTTTCACTACAGGAGCAAAATGGAAGAGTTGCAACAGAAACAATATGGCTGCAGAGCCTAAAACATTTGCTCTCTGGCCCTTGACAGTTCGCCAACTTTTGCTTTAGCCCATAGCACCTCCCCCTCCATGATGAGATTAACGTAAGAACTATGGGTGGCAGCAGCTGCTCCTTGCCTCCTTCTTCTACAGTAACCGAATCCATATTTAGCCTGCACAGGATTGCCTGGAAGAAAAACTGCATTTCCCACACTCTCTTGCTACCAGACGGAGCCATGTGATTGAGTCCTGGCCAGTGGGATGTAATCTGAAGTGCTTTATGCAACTGCTGGAAAGAATCCTTACAGGTCTTCCCTCTCCTCCCTCCTGATGCCTAGAATGCAACACGGGGGGAGAAAGCTGAAGCTGGAAGAAAGGTCTTAAAACATGACGTGACCTTGAGAATGGAGGCCACTCATGGCAGAGCCACCAGATAAAGCAGCCTGTGTCCCTGTCACTGCAGACCTGCATACTAACCCGGTAGCATCCCCAGATCCCTATTTGGAATTTTCTGCACTCAGCGATGAACCTAATCCTAATAAATAGACTAGCGAAACCCATTTAGAAGAACACAAAGCTATCGTTAGCTCTCAAGGGCTCCTATTTCATATACGACCTAAAAAAAACTCTTTGTAGTAAATTCGGTACTTGAATAAATTGGTTCCTGGCCACGCAGACCACTTATTCTTACAGAATGCCAAAAGAACATTGCACATGTTTTATACTTATTCAGGAAAAAAGATTAACACTCATTCAGGGGGAAAAAAGATTTATTAAAATGCTTATTCCGGAAAGAAAGATTAATTTGGAATCAAGGTTTAGAAGGAGATTTAAAGAGAGGGAGAGAGAGTGTGACATTAAGCCTTGAAGAAAGCATCCAATTCTTGTGCCCACAGTAGATCAAGCTGGGTTGCTGGTCCTCACAGCCAGAGGATAAAACAGGCCCATGCTCCCAGAAAGGGCTGTCCCCTTAGAAGCCAGCGCTCTGAGCTGGCAGGGTGGAAAATAAGGATAGAAGGACACTGCTTTCATTATCTCACAGATGAGAAGTCTGAGGCTCACAGAAGCTAACTCATCAGAGGCCACACAGCTGGTGTGAAGAGCAGACCTCGCCTGCCTGGCCATCACCCTTCACCACCCCACTCTCCTGGGCAAGGAGGACCTGAGACTGAGTTTGCTTCTCCAGAGCGAGCTGACTGAGAATATACAGGGGCAGGGAACACCCGGTGTTTCTGGGAAAAGGATCTTCTGTGATCTTGGGTCCTAAGGCGGTTGAGCTTCAGTGGAGAGGCCTGGGAAACCTACTAATGAGTACAGAAGGGAACTCTAGGACTTTTTAAAATGCCATTAAAATCCCTGACTGCAAAGAAAAGAGACCGCTGGTATACGGCCAGCAAAAACCAGATTTGGAAAAGAAAGAGCTGTGTCCAGGAAACTCGTGAACTCTCTTTTTGTTCTCTCATCTTTTCCCTATAAACTTACTTTTGTTGTCACTTGCTCAGTTACTAATTACAGTGGTCTCTGGGGAGGGTTTGGGAAGGAGACGGTTGTCAGTGACAGCCAGATGAATAAAGGAACCCATGGACTCTTCTCGGAACTCAAGCCACGGGAGTCCAGAAGCTTCATAGTTAGAAGAATCTCTGGCACCAGTTGCCATAGTTGTGTCAGATCTGTTCCGAAAATTAACTCTTGTTTTCCTGGTGTGTCACACTGGTGCGTGTGTGTGCGCGTGCGTGCGTGTGTGTGTGTGCGTGTGCGTGTGCGCGTGCGTGCGTGTGTGTGTGCGTGTGTGTGTGTGTGTGTGTGAGTGTGTGTGTGTGTGTGTGTTGCTAACATCTATAGAGCACTTACCAGGTACTAAGACAGGTACATAAGAATGCAAGGCCACACTTTATACCTGATAACGGTTGGTGCTACTGTCCCATTTTCCAGATAAGGTAAACACTAAGATTTGCTCAGATTACACAGCTAGTGAAGTGGCCTTGCTGAGATTCCAACCGAGTCTCTGTTCATTTAAAACCTGCTCTTTTAATCACGATTCTTTTGTTTTAATGAAGAGCTAGAAAAGGTTTTAGGACCACTTAAGGGAAGGGCAGCATTTTTAAAGTTAACTACTGCTTTATGTTGCCTTTATTTTCAATGACCTGATTCACCCCCCGAGCCTCAGACATTTATGTGGTATCCTAGAAACAGTTCACCCTTGTTTCAAAGAAACTCTTCCCCATCTCCCCAGGCCCCAAATTCTTCCGTGACTGGATACTTTCCCAGTGTATTTCTAATAGATCTGAGAGCCCCAGAGGCCATTACTGTAACCTGTAGAACAGCAGTTATCAATTTTTTTTTAAATCTCAGGACCCTTTTACACTCTTAAAAATTACTGAGGACCTCAAAGAGCTTTTGTTGATGTGGGTTATATCTATTGATATTTTAGAATTTTCAACTGGGAAATTTTTAAACTATTTTAAACTATTGATTTAAAAATAATAATAACCCCATTGCATGTTTACATAAAGAACATTTTCATGAAGAATAACCATGATATTAAGAAATTAGTGAGAGATGTGTATTTTTACAAATCTCTTTAATGATTGCCCAGGTTCTTATGTCTTCTGTATTCAGTCTGTTGTGATATGTTGTTTTGGTTGAAAAAAAATTCAGCTCTATACCGATGTGTGTTTGGAAAAGGGAGGAATATTTTCATATCCTTTTCAGATAAACGTGGATATTCCTCTTTGATGCCATACCAAACTCAACTCAAGTGGGAGTTTCTCTTAGAAAGGTTAGCTGTACATGGAATCTGAATCCATTATTGATGAATTTTTCCCACTCTGTTATTGGACTGTATTTCACTATGAACCCATGAGTGATTTTGTAACATCATGCACTGGTCATTTGGAAACTCACTGAGTTATTCAGATCTTCCAAATGTTGATGCATTTCACTGTATAATATCCTAAAGAGTTTACATTGTTAATATGACTACAAATATCATCAGAAAGTACTGGAGTTTGGGGAAGCTACGAAGCCCACAGTGGAAGATACAGGTATTTTAAACATCTAATTTTCACCTGAAAGCTTGAATTTTATCATTAGCAACAAATACTGTGCGTTATTTTCCTTGAAATGACAGCTTGCTTAATTCATTTTCAAGAATACATCTGCCACATATCCTAGTCAGAATAACCAAGGTTTGCCGGTCATTCTTTCAAGGAAAAACAGCGTCCCATGAAAAAAGCAGCTAGTTAAGCTCGCGACTCAAACAGTTCCCCAGGTGTCTTTCCTCAAGAGGAAGGACCATGGTGATGGTACTTTTGTATGCAACGAAGTGCTTTATGTGCACTTCCCATTTTGTCAAAATATTAAAAAACCTGTAGCCGAGAATCAAGATGAATGCAATGAATACACTTTACTGCTTCATAAGGGCACTCTTAAGTGGAACTAGTATACGTTACAAGGAAGCGCAGGACAGTGAAGTTCACAATGAACTGCTGGGACAGGTTGGTACCACTGCCTTGACCTCAGGCATCAGCAGCCTTACCCCCACTGCTACTGCATCATCAATGCAAAAGCCAACCCAGTGAAAACGGCAAGTAACATCCCAGTGTGATAAAAGTAGTTTGACCTGATACATCTCCCTTAAAGGACTTGGGGACCCTCAGGGGTCCACAAATCACACTTGGAGAACCACTACCACTATGAGGCTAGGGAGAACCCTCAGAAGCCAGACCCTCAGAGACTCCAGGCTCTGTGTCCCTGCCCTCCCACAATGAAACAATTAATACACTCTCTAACTGCAGCATTTAACTTACTGGGTAAAAGTCTAGTTATTCTAGGGAGGAGGGAGTACAAAAGCTCTTTATAAAGTTTAGGTAGAATAGGTTCTGCTGGGTAATCAATCCTGGAATGAAAGCAGGAGAGAAATAATTTCTTGATTATCTGAGCCCAGGTCTGACATTCAGAAATGCTAGGATTCCAATTTCCAATTTCCACTTCCACTACCAGACTTGGGGAACATTACTCACCCCCTCTTGACCACATGAATGTATGTAACAGTTACTCCCTTTGAAAATAAGGAACTCATGGATATTGGAAGTATTACCCATACTTTTCTTATTGATGCCTAGCCACACAGGCAGTAGTGCAATACTCACTCCCTCTCTCTTTCTCTCTCTCTCACACACATACACACGCACACACACACGTCTCAGATTCTGTACAGTTAGAAAAGCGATTTTGCTGGAATCATTTTTCCTAAGTAATCTATATCCCATCTGTTAGTAATTATTGATTAATAAGTAAAGTTAACAGGAAGATCATGAGTATTATAAATCCATCTTTCTGTTAGATTGTACAGAATCTACCTCCCTTCTATTCATTATTTTCTGCATCAATCTCATTTTCTGAACCAAGATCAAGTCTAAGAAGAAAAATTTTTCTTTTTTGCAGCGTAACAACAAGCATGCAACAAATTATAAACTCAAAAGACTATCTTATTAGTGTCAAAAGGAACATTTCATCACAAAAGGCTTTGGGGTAAGAATGTGGGACTCTCTCAGCTCTGTTTGAGTGCAAACGGAGCCTATTCTGTGTTCTTCCTGTGAAATTTGGTTCTCAGAACTCTCTGACCTATCAATGAGGACATCTCAAATGATCTTTTCCTGCACCTCCTTTCTTTTGTTTTAGCTTGCAGAATCAGTGCGACTGAAGAGAAATTAAAACAGCTCATCTCTAAGACTCATCCAGCTCTGACATGTAATAATTCTAGAACCCACATTAGTTTCCAAATTGGAGCCTGTGTCTCTTGCTTCGTTGTCCTGCCACTTCGTGAAGTATATGGTCCAGATTCTCTGCCTCATCCTAATCCACTGGAAAATGCTCTCAATTTGTAATGCAAACTTAGATGGTTATAACTGACAATTCTCTCAACTCGAATCTCCATCATCTAGGTTTTCTGTGGCTTCAGTGACCAAATGCCTGGTGTGGAGTGATTGACCCTATCGTTCTAGAGAGTTCTTTTGTTGTTTCAGCTGCTTATGTAAAAAAAAAAAAAAAAAAAAGTTAAGCTATGTGATTATTTGAGAATTCGATTTAGCAATGTTTTAGATGAATGCTTTCCATTCTCGGGACACTTCATTCAACTTCTTATATGCTGCAGCTAGTTTAAAACTTCAACCTTCATATTTTAAAGGCACCAGTAGCTGAGACTGCATGCAAATATGCCTTCAATCTGGCTGAGTCTATACCTCTCCCCCGTTAGGAAAAGAAAAAAAATTGGAGGGACTGTCATAAATAATTTTACTTAAGTGAATGCTGAAATTAGGCACCACATTTCCTGGCTCCTAGTAACATATTTGCAGCCAGATATGTCGAGTACCCACTAGCCAAAGCCTCGCCTTTTCAGAAATGGAAAGCAGGAAAAACAATACGATCATCTTTTGAAGTGGCATGTTGGACCCATCCCCGAAGTTAAATATACCTAGACAGTTCTTGGTGCAGGAGCTACAGCTGACCTTGGAAGAAAATGGTGGTTATAGCGGCCCACGAGCTGGGAAAGGTGATAATGAAAGAGATGCAGTCGTGTATTTCTGGCACACACTTTGGATAGTACAAGGAGCTAACTGCATTTGAGTATTATCTTACAATACTGTGACCCAATCATTTTGGAAGACAACTGAAGTCTCCCCTTTTGAAAGAGATATTCTATTTTTAGCAAAAATGCATTCATGTTGCACTCTGAAACTCCAAAAACCTCTTTCTTGGATCAGGTCAAATCGCATGGATTTTTCCCATAAATCTTCCTATCTGTACTGTCAAATGCTGACACACGTGTCAGTGGTTCCCAGGCTAAACGCCGAAATGATGGATCCTGTTTTCCCTTTGCTCCTGGTAATCCTTGGTTTAGTGTAATTTACAGCACCACTTACTGTGGTTCTCACTCAGATTACACGAAGGGAACATTCATCCTGCTGGTCAGGTGCCCATCCAGGGAAGCATGCCAGCCCATGGTGCCACGAGTGGGGAGGGAGAACACAAATGTCTCAAAGAACAAAAGAGCAACAGGAAGAAACTAGTCCTAAATGGCGGGGGAAGAGTATTCTTTGCTTTGCCTTTTTAATCCGTAGATAGGTTGACACATAGATTAATGCTGCCCTACATACCTTTATGGGGGAGTTGAGTAGGCTCTTGAAAAGTAGAAGGAGAACTAACAGAAGAATTAAGGTATTTTCCTCCTACATACGTATCAGTTACATGTGTCAAGTGTAATTGATAGCACACGATGCTCTTTGACCATTTTTCATTTCTATGTAGATACAGGATGTTGGGATTAATTGGTCTCTTTCTGGAATTTGTGTCTTGGTTAAGTGCCTCTAATTTCTATTACGACTTTTTTAAAGCTAGTATTTTCAGTTAAAATGTATTTATAACCTCAATGTGCTAGGTACATTAAAGCCAAACAAAAAAACTACAAACGGACACTATCTCTGCTTTCAGGTGTGTACGTGCTACACAACAGAAATGGAGACTTGGTAATTATTTGTAAAAGTAGGCCATAGGGACACGAATCTTTTGAAAAATCCGAAATAGCAACCGGAGACATTGCTTCTAGGCCTTCAAAATCCATCTCGGTTTTAAAGCTTGACCATCATTAAATCCAATTTGCACATCAGAAAAGTGGGAAGGAAAATAATATGGATCTGTTCACGAAAAGAAAAAGTGGAACTCAACGGCTCAGGGAAATTTTCAGAATTTGCCGGATTCTAAATGTAGCCCGAAGTGTTTTGACATGACCCAGGGGACACCAGGCAGAGCAAGAGACAAGGCAAACGTCCTCCTGCAGTATTTGGCAGGATCAGGGCTGGGCTACAAGGTAGCTGGGGGCTTCCCTTAGGACTTCCCACCTCTCGTGGATCAGCCACTTTGTTAGAAGAAGAATGGGGATTTTATTTGTCCTAAAGCTGGGGACAGCAGGGCACAATTTTTAAACTAAAGGGCCTTACCCATCTCCCCCCTCCGCCCCACCGAGTTAACTTTCTCCACTGTTACAGTCACCAGGCAATCAGCAGAGAGCAGGACATTCTCCCTGCTGGAGCCTGTGAATGAAAAAGTATGTCCTGGTGTTAGGTCATCCCAGTGCTTAAGAACTGGGAGAAAACAGAGCGTGGCATTTCAAGCATTCCAAAAACAAGCAGAATTTGAGAAGCAGAATATTAACAGCTAAGAAGCCAAGATCAAAGCATTAGAAGTTCAAGGGGATAAGCAGGGAAAATAAGCAGGCACTAGGCCCAGGGTGGCTGCTGAAGTGAAAAGGACTTGAGTCCTGCTGAGGTCTTTCCCCTCAGAAGCTCCAAAGGCAGAACCGGGGGGTCATGCAGACGAAGTACAAAAGAACTTGACAAACGCACAAAAGCGCAGCCGCCAGAAGTGGACGGGATTAAACTGGGCTGAGATACAATGAGAAGTTCCCGAGTTCTAACCATGCCAGGTGGCGACTGTTGTTTGGTACAGCCTGGGGACCTGGCTTTGGGGCCGGTCATGTGCCTGCCCTTGACTCCAGGACCCAGGAAACACCTCCAGCTAAGGCACAGCTGTGGCTGAGAGTGAATCCAAAAGCAGGGTAGGAAGGGAGGTGTGAGGACCCATCTGCTTCCATTCCTCACGGACACCAAAGAACGTGATCCTCTCAGCCCTCGGGCAGGTGTGTGTGTATGTGTCCCTGCAAAGGCACCCGAACTGACACCTGGGGTGCTTTTCAGTCCCTGGGTCTCTGCGTCCAGGCCCCACTGCCTCAGCTCCCTGCACTGTGATGCTCACACCACCTTATACACTTACTTAGGATCATTTGCTAGTTTAGAAAAATAGATATTTGCTCACTTTCCCAGGAAATGCTATCTTGGTGGTGCCGCCTCTGGAACAAGCCAGAAAGTAGAGCTATATGGAGACAGGCAGATCTCTGACCCTTCAAACCCCACCACAGGGCCGTGTCTTTTCACTTAACACTGCTTTTGTAAGACAGTAAAGTGTAAAAACAAACATAAGACCTTCATGTTTCCTAATACTGATGTGCTTCTATCCCATGAGATCCATGTCAGTTACTGCGCTCAATGAGGCCCCTGTTGAGGGGGAAAAAAGGCCAGCTGGACAATGCTGTATGCACCCAAACCCAGATTTATAAATTGTACAAGTTAACGAAGTATTTAGAGCTCAAAAGTGATGAATGAATGAATGGAGGAAGGGGGTGTTTATTCATTTATAAAAAATCCTTTGCTTCTAGAGTAGATTTATCTCAAAATCCCTGTGGAGAACTCCAGATTCAACAGAAATTATTTAGCCCTCCCCTCCACCAGAAACAAAGCAAAACAATGTATACATTGTTTTTTTCAAGAAAACACATATTATAGACAGAAAAGCTCACCTCTTATAAACAAAGGTTAATATTACAATTACAGAGGATTTTTTTTCTGCCATGTTATCTGAATTATAGTAATTAGAAATGGTAAACAAATTCTTCAGTCTTTTCCTGTACATGACTAAGTATTATGTCCAGGGGCATTATCTTAAAATGACACTCTTTGCTTTGCGCCAGTAAACTTTCATCATCTTAACCACAAGGTTTATTGTCTACTTCGTATTGAAAATATGAAAAGTGAGTGAAGCTTGCTTGTGAAAAGTCTAGCTCCTCGGTGCCCCAACTACATGCTAATATGAGAGACTTAAAAAATTTGATATGGGCTCAAAGGGAAAGAGAGTCATGTTACCACCAACAAGCAGACAAGGCAGATTCCCATGATGCCAGGCCACTGCCGAGGGGTGAAGGGAGGGGGAGGTACTTCAGGGCATTCCTTCAAGAGATTGGTTTCCTAGGTGATGTCACTGGGGGTGAGACCAGGTTGCTACTTGCCCTCCACTCCCATGAAACTACAACTGCTCCGGAGCACGTCACCAATGAGTCTTTACTGGACTTCGGGTACAAAATGGGCCGTATGGACCCTCCTTCCTGAGAGTCGAGAAGAGCTGCTATCAGGCTGATGTGTACTGAATGAAACAGATGAAATGATTTTTTAATGTGAGATTTGCTTTAAAGTAACCTATGGGGATAAAAGGGGATGTCTTGATAATTATTAATACTGGATGATGGGCACATGAGGGTTCATTATACAATTCTCTTTTGTGTATGGTTGAAACTCTTCCTAATAAAAGGTTTTTTTTTTTAAATCTGCTAACGCAGTTGAGGCAGGAAGCACGCATGTCCACAGAGAGGGAACAAAGAGAATGTCTACACTAACCTCGTTCCTCAGGATGAAACGAGCAAATCAGTACCTGTTATTGGGTGAAATAACCTAACCGTTAAGCACTGTCTTATCCAATCTACACTGTGGCAAAGCCATTAAGCCCAGCACCAATTCCGATCAAACAGCTGCAAAAATAGAGGCCGCTCCAACCCTGAAACCTAAGGAAAATAATAATTTAAACTTTTTTAATCTCTGAAATGAATCCATTTCCCCCGCATTTACAATAACAACTTTCCATTTGAATTATGCATCACCGTGACCATTTGAATTACAAATGCATGAATTATTCATTATCCACAATGTGACAGTGTTTGGGGCCCACGTGTTGAAAGCCAGTGCTAAGCTGGCCTAAGATCTGGCTGGCCAGGGGAGGGTAGCATCTGGGGACTCTGGGAGGCAGATTGCCCTTCAGAATCCTCGGCCACCCGGGTGGAAGAATGGAAGGGTCCCTTATACTGTATGCAGTTGTCAACTCTGACCTCCTTGTACCATAAAACGTCCCCACTGTCTCCTGGCTCCCCAGCCTGTAACAGCTGCTACCCACTGGCACCACCTACATTTTAAACCAGCTGGAGACAGAGTTCTACGTGATAAGCCTGTTATATTTGCAGAGTAAGCGGGAACACCTAATGGCTTGGCCCCCTAACGATTCCGGGACCGGCCTCTGACAGGCTACAGCAGTGTGCACTGGCAAAGCAGAGGAAAAAATAATTAAAAGAGTCTTTGTCAAAGCTCTCTCTGAATCAACCTTTTAAATGTGCTCAGTTTAAGAGTCCCAAAGTACCAATTCAATCACACTAGCCTCTAAGAACCACAGAAACCCCCAGGATAGCCATGGCCAATTAGTTAAGCAAGAGGGGAGCATGTGTGTGTGTGTGTGTGTGTGTGTGTGTGTTCAGAGAATCAACACAGATGCTGAAAGAGTCCCCTGGAGAGAGGGCAGAGTAACCCCCAGATAGAACTGAACTGTTCTTTTTTTGTTTGAGTTGAAACAAAGGGGAAAGGAACAATTAGGAAGATGGTAGTGAAGACTGACACATAATAAAATAGAGTGGGAAAGTTAGCACACAAGGGACCTTTAAAGGAGTGAACCTCCAACTAGTCTTCTTAACAGAACGCACAAAGAAAGCAAACCAGCCAGCCATCTACAACTGAAGTGGATGAGGCAGGGGGAGCAGGAGAGACAGATAAAAGAAGAAAACACAAGAGATGCCAAAACCAAGAGGGAAGAAAAAATACGTAGTGTCAGAAACCAAACACAAGAGCGAAGATGAAACTGACAACGATGCAAAGTAAAACCCTGAACTGGCACAGCGCTTTCGCTAACAAAGAAAACATGCGCTGTTGGCAGCCAGCCCAGCAAACGTGAAGAAAGGCTTACATATATTTTTTAAAGGGAGGGGTGGTGGCAACAATGGGCAGCTTTCGCCACCACCCTGGCCCGCAGGTTTCCCTCCTGAAAACTGCAGACCCACCCCATACACAGGAGGCAGGCCGCTGGTACACAGAGGTGGTGTTTGGTTGCCGTGGATGCGGGAAGCCATATCAATGCTGCACGGGCTTCGTTCCATGGGGGAAACTGGAGCCTGCACAGTCAGCTGCGCACAGAGAGGAAGCCTGGCAATGGATGGCTACCCAGAGGAGCAGGGATTCTGGACTTAGTGGGTACTGTGGACGATCGGACCCGCCACCTCCTGCTTGGCTGGCTCAGTAAGACTCTGGTCTGAACCCTTGCAAGCTCTGGTCTTCAGTTTCTTGTTTGCACTGCCGGTGGCCTACAGTGTCAGCCTTAACTCCAACAGTGCCCTGGTGGGTTAAGTTTTCAAACTATGGAGCAGAGGGCTGTTGTGTTGGTTTATTTGTTCTTGCAGAGGTCATGCTATCATGTGGATCCAAGTTTCAAATTTCCCCAATTCTAATTGCAGTTGCTCAGGACATTGGTTAGTTTCAAGTTCTGGAAATATGTTTGAACACCTCTCCCAGAAGTGGGTAAGAAGTTAAAATAACGGAAAGACTTGGCTCCGAGTTCAGTGGAATGTCAAAAAGCCCATGTTTGGCTTAATGGACTTGGTGTAATGAAATCCCAGCTCCCTCTCTGCTCTTTCAGGCCAAATGTATATCGGATGAAACTGATGAAATTCAACAAAGCAAGAGGCTTTAGGGTATTTATTGCAATATCCTGTTGATGAGGAATATTTACTGCAGTAAGCTATCGACAAGCAACGATGGATATCTCTTCCGTTTAATCCTGCGTAAACATGGACGATCATTTACTAATTCATCTGCTCTTGTGTTCGATGACTGAGCCCTTCTCATATGCTAGTCATGACAGGGAGAGTGATGAACCCCTTCATCAGGGATGACCTTCCCTCTGCCCTCATCTCAGGAGTGCTGGCCTGTGGAAAACCCCAAAGTTCTGCAAGCCTGAGAGGTTGTTCTGTTCTGCCCGTGGAGGGCATGCTGCTTCTCAGTTTCCTTCTCCCACCTGTGTCAGGGGGCTTGAGTTGTTCTACCGAAGGGACTAATAATAAATTGGTCTCTGGTCCAACTTAGGTCAATAATAGATATTCCCTAGGTCAATTGCCTGGAGCAAGGAATAGAGTTTTAAAATAAATGTATCAAGTTCTCTAGCTAGGGATCAGAGCCAAGCTCGCTGACCCATGTGATGGGTGACTCCATTTCTTCGATGATAAACTAATCGATGACTCAAGCCAGCCATAATCCATAGAGCACAGGGGGATCTGCAAGTTGAATTGGCTGGGCCATCCCACCAGCACACAAGCAAGCTGGGCTCCACGGAAGCCTCTTTGCCCTACAAGGCCATAAGGAAGAGCTGTGTGGTGAACTGGAAGGTCTAGGTTCGTCCTAGGAGGTTGACCCCACTTTTGACACGCTGGCATTCACAATAAAGGTTAGGTAAGTATATGAAGTGTTTTTCTACGGTCAGCTTGGTATTCTGGCAGCCTAGGGGAACTGAAAACAGACCACTTAGCTCCCTGGAGCTTTCTGTGTATTCACAGCCTGTGGTTTTGCTGCAGGAGAGAGAGGTGTTATGGAATAGAAACCAGGCAAGTTCACCAACTGGGCAAGTCAGCCCCCTTCTGACTTGGGGTTCACCGCAGGAAGGCCTTCTTTGAGAAATAGAAGACAGGTCTCTCTGCCTACAGGACACTTCTGTTCTAACACCAGGCTGCCACGCTGAACTTGGACCCTTGACGCTAGAGTTCAGTTCTTGTACTTCTGAACTTCGACATCAGTATTTGGGGAACATTAGGAAGGAGAGATGAAATGTAGACAATGATTCTCTTTTATTATACATGTGACAAGGGCAATGGGGCCAATGATTAATGACCACGTGCTCTGCGAACTTGAACAGTCACCACTTTAATACCGAAGACTTTATTTTCTGTTCCACAGAAAAAGCTGAAAAAAGTACTAAGGAAACAGACATGCATTTGTGGCTATATACTGATGTGCTTAAATTATACTTAACTGCATTCTGTAAATTGCATGTATATAGGGAGTTACGGTTTGTTTAACGATGTTTTATGGTGTTTTCTTCTAATTTTTCTACAAATTAAATTTTAAACTTGATTTGGGGATTATGTTCAAAGTAAGTTTAATATGCTTTAAATATCTTTTCTGTATAATACCGATAATCTGAAAAAAGCACTTAAAAATCTCTCTGTATATAATAATGATAATAATATATTATATATTATATAATATATTATAATATTAATATTATATATTATATTATAATATAATAATAAATGAGTTTACTTTCTCTTGAAAGAAAACTTTAATTAAGCTAAGTTAGAGCTCCTGTATTAACACGATTTAATCAATCAAAGTATTTTTTAAATGAGTGTAAAATTCTCTTTTGGAAAGTTGACAATCAGGAAGAACTCTAGAATGTATCTGTAGTCCTTGGTAGGATGCTCAACATCTGAGGATATAGGAGGTGTTTACATCTCCTCTTCCAGTTAAAGTGTCACAGCTTTCGAAAAGAAAGGAAATGAAGAGTGAACAGCTGGCTTTTACATGGTGTCCAAGAGCAGGGTTTGGGTTTCTGGATCAGGGCTCATTACGCTGAACAAGAGGTGGGCAAAGGACAGCTAACACATCTACAAACTCTAGGAAGAATGTCAGCCGGAAACTTGCTGACCCAACCAAGAGGACCAGAGATGGAAGTTTGAGAGGAAGGGAGAAAACTGCCCAAATATAACGGTGAACTTTACAGGACAGGGAATAAGAAGTGTGCTAGAGAAAACGAGAAGGATGATGGAGGAGGTGCCCATTAAAGAGCAGCAGAAAATAGGAGCCATGAAGGGAGAGTACAGTGCTGACCTCCAGGGACCATCGACCGAAGCACAGAGTCAAAGACAGCTTGATGTTCTAACACAAGAGGGAACTATGACCTCCCAAGGGTCATGGAGATAGGGAACTAGGTCCGTGACAGGGATATGGTTGGGGAAAGATATGCGTTGTTCCAACAACAGAAGTGGTGAGGGGGTATCACTATATTGAATAAGAAAAAGAATTAGATGTATTTGGCTCTCACTACTTACTAAACATTATACTCATTGCCTTCTATTCATTACTTCCTTTAACCCAATGAAGTAGAGTCCCATTTTACAGATGAGAAAACTGAGGCTTGCGGAAGTGGAGTTGCCCAGGACCACTCAGCTGATAAGCACTGGAACCAAAGCCCTTGCTTTTAGCCTCCTGAGATTGCCTCCTGAGGAAGCAGCCCAGAACAGAACAAGCCTCAGAATGTCTGTCACATCCACCAGTCCTTTGTGAGGGACGCTGCTGTGCTTCTCCCATCACTGGACCTGAAGCTGGACTTGAAGCTGGACAAGCGCCACAGCTGAGATCCCAGCAGGGAGTACCCACTCCCGTGTGAGTCCTCCGTAAGTCACTTTACAATGAGCCCCATTTATCCTGAGGTAAGCCCATTTGTCTCCACACATCATACCAGGAGAGGGACATCCTATATGGAAATTCTCTAACCCGAAGGTAGAGGTAGCAGGAAGAGCTTGTGGGTGAGGATAAATGGTGAGGGGAAATAACCAATAAAGTAATGACTCCTACAGTGACTCCCTGGCCAGGGGAGAGCAACAGGGCTCTCCCGGCACGAATTATAATTGGGGGTGCTTAGTGCAGGGACAGAATCTCAGCCAACCAAGTCTCCTTCCTCTCAAAGTGTCCTTTGTCCTTTGCTTCTCCATCTTGAGGCCCCTACTCTATGTCCTGGAGCCTATCCTGGGAGTTCCACCCCCAGGGAGAAGCAAACTAACCCTCCTTCCTACCTTGACCTCGAGCTACCCAGTGCCCAGCAACTGCGCTCACCTGTGTCAGACTGGGCACATAGACATGTTGTCCAGTCACTTGTCTGTCCCTTTCATTACACCGTGAGCCTCTTAAAGGCCAGGACTGCTTTTTATCCCTGAATCACCAACACAGGATGTGCCCTAATACAAGAAGCACTAGGTTAACTGTTTACCACACCATCTGTGGCTATTACTTATTCTCCAGATGAAATCCCCACAAGAAGCGTTCCCTGTGTAATTAGTCCTACTCTCCCACCACATAGCTGTTACTTAGATTATACGTTTCTCAAGGCCAGACACTAACCTTGATTCATATCAAATGCCGGACCCATAATAGACTCTCCATAAATGGTAACACAATTTTCACCACCCTTGTCCTGCAACTCCCTACAAAAGGAAAAAGGCAAAATGCCATTAAGTCACATCTCTCAATCCTATCCTTGCATAATTCATTTTTAAACATTTTCAAATCTAAATGTAGCATTTTTACATTTATCTCTATGTAATTCCGACAGTCCTTCATAAACATTCCAAATGTTTATGAACATTTTTTTATTCTGTCTCTTAACAGTGATCATCACTCACACTTTTGTTATCTATATTTTCCTCTACTTCTATAGCAAATGTATTGAGCGGCACACCCAAGATTCACCAACAACCTCTAACACAAAGCTTTTCCCGCAGGAGGTTTTCAATGACATTTTTAAGGTAAAATAGAAACTTAACTTAAAGGCAGACTATCTGATAAAATCTCGGCTTCTCCTGCAGTTATTTGTAGATGCAAAGGCAGTAGAAATAATAAAGGGAACTATTGCTACTCGTGATGTTTTAAATCAGAAGGTTAAAACCATAGTCCCGGGCTTCCCTGGTGGCGCAGTGGTTGAGAGTCCGCCTGCCGATGCAGGGGACACGGGTTCGTGCCCCGGTCCGGGAAGATCCCACGTGCCGCGGAGCGGCTGGGCCCGTGAGCCATGGCCGCTGAGCCTGCGCGTCCGGAGCCTGTGCTCCGCAACGGGAGAGGCCACAACAGTGAGAGGCCCGGGAACCGCAAAAAAAAAAAAACATAGTCCCTAGAGGTCATTCCTTTCTGAAGTGGTGCAATGAAGAGTGGCGGGGGCGGAGGGGGGCGGTGAGGAATTGGCTACAGGATGCTGGGCCCGCAGGAAGCCAAGCAGGTCCCTGGCCACAAATTGCCCACCCAGCCCCACTTAACCGTGAGCTAACCCCGCTATGATCTCCTATGTATTGGGGTTTTGCTTAAGGCTTTGTTTGGGGGACCTGGCAGCATTATGAACAACAAGATAGAAGATCAACCTCCTCGTTTCAGAGATGCCCACCCCACCCCTTCACGTACACGTTGCATATGGTGCTTTCAGACAGACATCCCACAGTGTGGCTCATCATCTTCTTGTGGACGAGCAAGATGGGAAAATCTGGTACAGTGAGGCTGGACTCTCAGCAAGCAATACACTGTCAGGATGATTAATGAATCGACTTCCCCCTTTGGGGAGGTCTCTGGTGCTGTACCATTGAACTGAGCAGCACTTTTCCCAATGACCTGAAGGAAACATCAAAGGCATGTTTACCAAATGAGTAGATGACCAAAAAAATGTGGGAACTATTAAGATTAGAAATAGTCAAAAAAAAATTTTAATGACACTGGCGTAAGAATAGACCAAAACCAAAAGACACAACATTTAACAAGAATAAATGCTAACTCACACTTTTAGATTTTCAGAATCAATTGCAAAAAATACAAAATGGGAGACCTGACATCAGCAGTGCTTATGAAAACGCCAGGAGGTTTATTATTCATAATAACACCAGCCTTTTAAATGCCTGCTACGTGACACTCAATCCAAGTCGAGTGTTACATAAAATGAATAAAATCTAATGCAAGTTCCATTTGCAATCATGTAAATAGACTACGGAGGTTAAGGGAGGGAAAATTCTGACCATAATCTGAACTGGTCAAAGTACCATATAAAGATCATACTTTCAATCTCAGATGACACACTGCAAGAGGGACCTTGATAAACTGGGCTCTACGCCACAAGGAAAACAGAAGGGTGAAGCCTCTATAAACCATAATAGGTGAGGATGTGTTCAAGGAAACGAGGATGTTCAGTTGAGAAAGAGAGATCTAGGAGGGACAGGACAAATGTCTTTAAAAATTTCAGAGGTCGTATTGAAGGGGAATCAGGTGTACTTCATGTAACAGCAGAAAGCAGGACTAGGATCGGGAGGGTGGTTCGAGTGGCGGGTGATGTCAGCTGGCATCCCCTGGTTGTGAGCAACAGAAATCACTTGACGTGGACAGAGGAGTTCACCAGGCACTGGAAAGGCTGAGAAACCAGACTCGGGGCTGACAAGAAAGAGGCAACTCTGGAAGATCTTGGCAACAGGAAGCTCTTGAGTGCCTTGCCTGGCACTGCCTCTAGAATAAAAGAATTCCCACTATTTCCTTGGTGTTTGTATCACGTTGTAGCAAGTCCCAGAAGCATGAATTTTACTAGACATGCTTAGGTCACCTGCCTCCCCCTTGACTGTCCCAGGGAAATAACAGGAAGAGTTTGGCAGGAGGAACTTCCTGAGATCTCTTTGAGATCAGAAGGAGGACATCGAGAGTTCATTGTCCAACACAGGCTGCTCCGATGGAAAGCAGGTTATGCCCCCAAAGAAAATCATGGTGCTCTTAGAAAGAGGGGAATGGATCTGAGGCATCTAAAACAATGAAAAATGACCACTACATAGAGTTCAAGATGAAGAAATACTTTCTAAATATTAAAATGGTCATTCAAGATGTGGCACAGATATACAATGGAATATTACTCAGCCACAAAAAAGAACAATAGATGCCATTTGCAGCAACATGGATGGACCTAGAGATTGTCATACTGAGTGAAGTAAGTCAGATGGAGAAAGACAAATATCATATGATATCACTTATATGTGGAATCTTAAAAAAGGGTACAAGGGAACTTATCTACAAAACAGAAATAGAGTTACAGATGTAGAAAACAAACTTATGATTACTGGGGGTAAGGGGTGGGAAGATAAACTGGAAGATTGGGATTGACATATACATACTACTATATATTAAATAGATAACTAATAAGGATTTACTGGATAGCACAGGGAACTCTGCTCAATACTCTGTAATGGCCCGTATGGGAAAAGAATCTAAAAAAGAGTGGATATATGTATATGTATAACTAATTCACTTTACTGTACACCTGAAATTAACACAACACTGTAAATCAACTACACTCCAATAAAAATTTTAAAAATAAAATAAAGCGGTCCTTCAAGTTATTCAAGCTGGATCAGAGGATCAAACAGGGGGTTCTGACCTGAGGTAGGAGGCATTGTTGGCTGAACTCAGAGAGCCCTTAAATTCTAAGATTCAACAACTCCAAGGAGTTTCCAACCTGGGGACATGTCAGAATCACGGGAGGAGTCTTTTCAAATTATTTCTACCTAGCTGTCCTCCCTGTCCCCAAAGATTCTAATGTCCCTTCCCAACCCTCATCTTCTATCTCTAGTTGAAAACCAAGAACCACATCACATCTGAGGCTTCTACTGCTCCGTCAGTACCTTGTGCTGGTGAAATAGCCTGAAAAGGGAGACAGGATGCTAATCAAATGGGAAAATTCTTCTTTTATTTAAAAATGGTTTTAAGCACTTGGAATGTCTAACTTGTAGAGTTAAGCAGTGTAAGAAATATCTGTGAAAAATGAAAAGGGACTTGGTTGAAGAAGATTAATAGTTGGAGTTATCTAACAATGCTGCAAATGTTGGCTTCCTTCTACTACTGCTATTTTGTTTGGAATGGGTCCAGTTTTCCCATTGCATAAAAGGAGACAAGACCTGTTTGACGCCATTAACAGTACCAATAGGAGGGGCATTGGAATTAACAGCCAGGAGGCCAGTCAGCCAGGAGCAATTCTGAACATAATCTTTTCTTTTGACTTTTTTTGTAAGGCTGATATTTTGCTATATTATACTTGGTCCAACGTGCCACTGCTGAGCCAAATAATTTATCTTTCCAACTCTCTTTACTTTTTAAATTGACCTGAGTAAAGTATTTGAATTTATTTGTATGGAGGTCCCTTCTGCGGATTGTGTTAGGCGCTATGAAGCATTATTCCTGAGCACAAAAGATTCTTTGGAATTTAGCAAGAAATAACAAGATATCTAAGGGCATAAGCAGATGCTCTTGAAATAATGCTAAGTGATCAGAGTAAAATACAAAACCATATATAACGCATGACCTTCGTCTTGTTTCTTTGAAAGTAAATTTATACAAGAAAAAAATCTTACTCTATTTTACTCACCCCTAGTTACACAGCCGCACTCTTTTTTTTATTCGTATTAATTTTTATTGGAGTATGGTCGCTTTACAATGTTGTGTTAGCCTCCACTGCACAATAAAATGAATCAGCCATACACATACAGATATCCCCTCCCTTCTGGACTTCCCTCCCATTTAGGTTACCACAGTGCATTGAGTTCCCTGTGCTATACAGTATGTTCCCGTCAGTTCACAACAGCACTCTTTGCAAAGTCTTCTTGTAATGTGTTTCTGGAGGCCTCGGGGGGCTGTCACATGTGCTCAGGAGCTGGTCCCCAAACATGCAATGTGGTCCTCTTCACTGTTTTCCTCTTCTCTGGCTCCAGCCTCCTTCCACCAAGAGGCACTGCATCCACCTAGCACTCCTGCTGCTTCTCCAGGGATATTGAGTCCCCCAGGCAGCACCTCCCGGGGCCACCGCACATACCTTTGATGCAACAGAGCTACCAACGTGCCAAATGTGGGCCAAATTCCGTGCTGGAGCGGAGAAGCAGTCACCCCTGCCTCTCCATGGGCTACTCACTGTAACCTCCTCGCACACAGTCTATACAACACCCCAGGCTGATCTCCCTAAAATTCACATTGGAATCCAGGCCTCTCCTGCTTACAAAGCCTTCAATGGCTTCCTAAGCCCTACACTGTGAAATGAAAATCCTTAGCCTCAGTGTGTTGCTCAGCCTCTGACAAGGACTCTTTCCTAGCACTCACCCTCTCCTCTCGGGGACACCTAAGAGCCTCCCAGGTGACAGCCAGTCCCCTGGCATGATCCCTACTCTCAGGGGCTTGAGCTGTCCTTCTGACTCAGACATTTCTCCCATCAAACCCACTCAACTGACAAATGTCTACGTCTTTAATACTCTGTTCAGACATTTCTTCCCTGTGAAATTTTCCTGGACCCGCCCCACCCCAGGCAGAAGTACACCCCCACTCAGTATCCCCACAGCACTTGGTTCTCTTTTTTCCCTCTATTTCTGTCATACGTAGACTGGGTTTCTACTAGCAATTACTGACGTTTGCTAGCCCACTGCCTTTATTAACTAGTGAGCTCCTAGGGCAGGGACCTCGTCCTCATCACCCCAGTGTCCCCAACACCAAGGACAGTGCCTGGCACAAATCACGCATCCAACGGCCTAACAAGAAAGAACATAACTGAACAAACATGCAACGCCACATTGAAACTTCGGAATTTCCAAGACCCCCCTCACGCCCCTGAAAGTCCATGTTTCTTTTCTCTTATTTTAGAGGGCCCCTGGTCTTTCTGCATTCCTTTTCTCTACCCAAGACAGGAGTCACAAGATGTGTTGGGTTTCTGGCCCGTGCTCCTCCAGGATTCCAAACCTGGGTGCAGATACACAAGGCACAGCAAAACTGACTAAGTTCAACTGACCAATTAAGACTGATGCTACATGACCTGGCCTGGTGACCCAGTGTTGAGCATGGGACAAATGCCCATCACTCTGGGCCCTGGCCATGCAAGGTGACTCCCCATCCCCTCCACTTTGCTACCCAACAGTTCCCACCCAACCCTATTAATAAGAGTAATTTCCCTCACGGACATAGGAAACAAACTTATGGTTACCAAAGGGGAAAGGGAGATGGGGGAGAGAGAAATTAGAAGTATGAAATTAACAGATACACACGACTAAACATTAAATAGGTAAGCAACAAGGATTTACTGTAGAACGAAAACCACATTCACAAAAAGACAGACAAAATGAAAAGGCAGAGGACTATGTACCAGATGAAGGAACAAGATAAAACCCCAGAAAAACAACTAAATGAAGTGGAGATAGGTAACCTTCCAGAAAAAGAATTCAGAATAATGTTAGTGAAGATGATCCAGGACCTCAGAAAAAGAATGGAGGCAAAGATTGAGAAGATGCAAGAAATGTTTAACAAAGACCTAGAAGAATTAAAGAACAAACCAACAGAGATGAACAATACAATAACTGAAAGGAAAAATACACTAGAAGGAATCAACAGCAGAATAACTGAGGCAAAAGAACAGATAAGTGACCTGGAAGACAGAATGGTGGAATTCAGTGCCATGGAACAGAATAAAGAAAAAAGAAAGAAAGGAAATGAAGACAGCTTAAGAGACCTGTGGGGCAATATTAAATGCACCAACATTTGCATTATCGGGGTCCCAGAAGGAGAAAAGAGAGAGAAAGGACCCAAGAAAATATTTGAAGAGACTATAGTCAAAAACTTCCCTAACATGGGAAAGGAAATAGTCACCCAAGTCCAGGAAGCACAGAGAGTCCCAAGCAGGATAAACCCAAGGAGAAACATGCCAAGACACATAGTAATCAAATTGACAAAAATTAAAGACAAAGAAAAATTATTAAAAGCAACAAGGGAAAAATGACAAATAACATACAAGGGAACTCCCATAAGGTTAACATCTGATTTCTCAGCAGAAACTCTACAAGCCAGAAGGGAGTGGCATGACATATTTAAAGTGATGAAAGGGAAGAACCTACAACCACGATTACTCTAACTGGCAAGGATCTCATTCAGATTCAACAGAGAAATCAAAAGCTTTACAGACAAGCAAAAGCTAAGAGAATTCAACACAACCAAACCAGCTCTACAACAAATGCTAAAGGAACTTCTCTAGGCAGGAAACACAAGAGAAGGAAAAGACCTACAAAAACAAACCCAAAGGGGCTTCCCTGGTGGCACTGTGGTAAAGAATCTGCCTGCTAATGAAGGGGAAACAGGGAAAGATCCCACATACCGTGGAGCAGCTAAGCCCATGTGCCACAACTACTGAGCCTGCGCTCTAGAGCCCGCAAGCCACAGCTACTGAAGCCCACGCACCTAGAGCCTGTGCTCTGCAACAAGAGAAGCCACTGCAATAAGAAGCCCATGCACCACAATGAAGAGTAGCCCTCACTCACTGCAATTAGAGAAAGCCCACACACAGCAATGAAGACCCAATGCAGCCAAAAATTAATTAATTAATTTTTAAAAACTCAAAACAATTAAGAAAATGGTAATAGGAACATACATATCGATAATCACCTTAAATCTGAATGGATTAAATGCTCCAACCAAAAGACACAGGCTCGCTGAATGGATACAAAACCAAGACCCATATATATGCTGTCTACAAGAGACCCACTTCAGACCTAGGGAAACAAACAGACTGAAAGTGAGGAGATGGAAAAAGATATCCCATTCAAATGGAAATCAAAAGAAAGCTGGAGTAGCAATATTCATGTCAGATAAAATAGACTTTAAAATAAAGAATGTTACAAGAGACAAGCAAGGACACTACATAATGATCAGGGGATCAATCCAAGAAGAAGATATAACAATTATAAATATATATGCACCCAAATAGGAGCACCTCAATATGCAAGGCAACTGCTAACAGCTATAAAAGAGGAAATCGAGAGTAACACAATAATAGTGGGGGACTTTAACACCTCACTTACACCAATGGACAGATCGTCCAGGCAGAAAATTAATAAGGAAACACAAGCTTTAAATGACACAATAGACCAGATAGATTTAATTGATATTTATAGGGCATTCCATCCCAAAACAGCAAATTACATTTTCTTCTCAAGTGCACATGGAACATTCTCCAGGATAGACCACATCTTGGGTCACAAGTCAAGCCTCGGTAAATTTAAGAAAATTGAAATCATATCAAGCATCTTTTCCAACCGCAACTCTATGAGATTAGAAATCAATTACAGGGGAGAAAACGTAAAAAACACAAACACATGGAGGCTAAACAATACATTACTAAATAACCAAGAGATCACTGAAGAAATCAAAGAGGAAATCAAAAAATACCTAGAGACAAATGACAATGAAAACACAATGATCCAAAACCAGCAGGATACAGCAAAAGCAGTTCTAAGAGGGAAGTTTATAGCAATACAATCCTAGGTCAAGAAACAAGAAACATCTCAAATAAAAAGTCTAACCTTACACCTAAAGGAACTAGAGAAAGAAGAACAAACAAAACCCAAAATTAGTAGAAGGAAAGAAATCATAAAGATCAGAGCAGAAATAAATGAAATAGAAACCAAGAAAACAATAGCAAAGATCAAGAAAACTAAAAGCTCGTTCATTGAGAAAGCTTTAGCCAGACTCATGAAGAAAAAGAAGGAGAGAACTCAAATCAATAAAATTAGAAATGAAAAAGGAGAAGTTACAATAGACACCACAGAAATACAATGCATCATAAGAGACTACGACAAGCAACTCTATGCAAATAAAATGGACAACCTGGAAGAAACGGACAAATTCTTAGAAAGGTATAACCTTCCAAGACTGAACCAGGAAGAAATAGAAAATATGAACAGACCGATCACAAGTAATGAAATTGAAACCATGATTAAAAACCTTCCAACAAACAAAAGTCCCAGACCAGATGGTTTCACAGGTGAATTTCACAGAGAAGAGCTAACACCCATTCTTCTCAAACTCTTCCAAAAAATTGCAGAGGAAGGAACACTCCCAGACTCATTCTATGAGGCCACCATCACACTGATACGAAAACCAGACAAAGGACTACAAAAAAAGAAAATTACAGACCGATATCACTGTTGAATATAAATGCAAAAATCCTCAACAAAATACTAGCAAACAGGATCCAACAACACATTAAAAGGATCATACACCATGAACAAGTGGGATTTATCTCAGGGATGCAAGGATTCTTCAATATACATAAATCAATCAATGTGATACACCATATTAACAGATTGAAGAATAAAAACCATATGATCATCTGCATAGATGCAGAAAAAGCTTTTGACAAAATTCAACACCCATTTATGATAAAAACTCTCCAGAAAGTGGGCATAGACGGAACCTGCCTCAACATAATAAAGGCCATATATGACAAACCCATGGCAAATATCATTCTCAATAGTGAAAACTGAAAGTATTTCCTCTAAGAACAGGAAGAAGACAAGGATGTCCACTCTCACCACTATTATTCAACATAGTTTTGGAAGTCCTAGCCACAGCAATCAGAGAAGAAAAAGAAATAAAAGGAATAAAAATTGGAAAAGAAGAAGTAAAACTGTCACTGTTTGCAGATGACATGATACTATACATAGATAATGCTAAAGATGCCACCAGAAAACTACCAGAGCTAATCAATGAATTTGGCAAAGTTGCAGGATCCAAAATTAATGCACAGAAATCTCCTGGATTCCTATACACTAACAATGAAAGATCAGAAAGAGAAATTAAGGAAACAATCCCATTCACCACTGCAACAAAAAGAATAAAATACCTAGGAATAAACCTACCTAGGGAGACAAAAGACCTGTATGCAGAAAACTATAAGACACTGATGAAAGAAATCAAAGATGACACAAACAGATGGAGAGATATACCCTGTTCTTGGATTGGAAGAATCAATATTGTGAAAATGACTATACTACCCAAAGCAATCTACAGATTCAATGCAATCCCTATCAAATTACCAATGGCATTTTTTACAGAACTAGAACAAAAAATCTTAAATTTTGTATGGAGACACAAAAGACCCTGAATAGCCAAAGCAATCTTGAGGGAAGAAAACGGAGCTGGAGGAATCAGACTCCCTGACTTCTCACTATACTACAAAGCTACAGTAATCAAGCCAATATGGTACTGGAACAAAAACAGAAATATAGATCAATGGAACAGGATAGAAAGCCCAGAGATAAACCCACGCACCTATGGTCAACTAATCTATGACAAAGGAGGCAAGGATATACAATGGAGAAAAGACAGTCTCTTCAATAAGTGGTGCTGGGAAAACTGGACAGCTACATGTAAAAGAATGAAATTAGAACCCTTCCTAACACTATATACAAAAATAAACTCAAAATGGATTAAAGACCTAAATGTAAGACCGGACACTATAAAACTCTTAGAGGAAAACATAGGAAGAAAACTCTTTGACATAAATCACAGCAAGATCTTTTTTGACCCACCTCCTAGAGTTATGGAAATAAAAACAAAAATAAACAAATGGGACCTAGTGAAGCTTAAAAGCTTTTGCACAGCAAAGGAAACTATAAACAAGATGAAAAGACAACCCTCAGAATGGGAGAAAATATTTGCAAACAAATTGACAGACAAAGGAATAATCTCCAAAATATATAAACAGCTCATGCAGCTCAATATTAAAAAAACCAATGAAAAAACTGGGCAGAAGAGCTAACTAGACATTTCTCCAAAGAAGTCATACAGATGGCCAAGAGGCACATGAAAAGCTGCTCAACATCACTAGTTATTAGAGAAATGCAAATCAAAACTACAATGAGGTATCACCTCACACCAGTTAGAATGGGCAACATCAGAAAATCTTCAAACGACAAATGCTGGAGAGGGTGTGGAGAAAAGGGAACCCTCTTGCACTGCTGGTGGGAATGTAAATTGATACAGCCAGTATGGAGAACAGTTATGGAGGTTCCTTAAAAAACTAAAAATAGAATTACCATATGACCCACAATCCCACTACTGGGCATATACCCAGAGAAAACCATAATTCAAAAACATACATGCACCCCAATGTTCATTGCCGCACTATTTACAATAGCCAGGCCATGGAAGCAACCTAAACGCCCATTGACAGACAAATGGATAAAGAAGATGTGGTACATATATACAATGGAATATTACTCAGCCATAAAAGTAATATTTTATTTTGGGTCATTTGTAGAGACGTGGATGGACCTAGAGACTGTCATACAGAGTGAAGTAAGTCAGAAAGAGAAAAACAAATATCGTATACTAATGCATATATGTGGAACCTAGAAATATGGTACAGATGAACTGGTTTGCAAGGCAGAAATAGAGACACAAATGTAGAGAACAAACGTATAGACACCAAGGGGGGAAAGTTGGGGGGGAAATGAATTCGGAGATTGGGATTGACATATATAAACTAATATGTATAAAATAGATAACTAATAAGAACCTGCTGTATGAAAATAAATAAAATAAAATTCAAAACTAAAGAGGCATCATGCCTGCCATTTACTCTCAAAGCTCTGTGTGTATGTGTTTGTGTGTGTGTGTGTGTGTGTGTGTGTGTGAAAGAGAAAAAAAAGGATTTACTGTATAGCACAGGGAACTATATTCAATATCTTGTAATAATCTGTAATGGAAAGTAATCTGAAAAATATATATATATAACTGAATCACTTTGCTCTACACCTGAAACTAACACATTATTATAGACCAATTATACATCAATTAAAAAAAAAAAGAGTAATTCCCCTGTGAGAAGAGGACCTGAAAGACACAAACCTACACAGTCTTGAAGCTTCCTTTGCCTGTGCACCTCATGTAGGCTTTGTGAACATAGCCATATTTCCTGTTCAAAGGAAGCCTCTTGACTTGCCCATGGAGGCGACCACATCTTAGATGGTACAGCCAAGACTTGCATTCTTTTCAACTTCTTTAATGTGCGTGTTCAAAACCACCTCACTTTACAGAGCGAGGGATGAGGGAAGAGCTAATCTTAGCAGTAAAACTCACATTTATCATATTCAGATGACCAGTTTAGAAGAGAAGACAGCAGTGGTGGAAATATCTCCGGGACCTCTACAAGGGATTAACTCAACTGACAGTGGAATGTCGGTGCCTCACCAACTGATATCCAGCTCTGAATACGGTTCTCTGTCTGAAACTCAAGTGACTCTTAGAAAGGGATCATTGCAGATATCATACACTCGGGGCATCTGTGTTTCCAGTGAGCCTGACAGGTCTGACTGTTACCGACACAAATGTCATAGGATCGCTTGATAGACAAGCCCAAACTCGCGCTGAACCTAGCCTTGTGGTCACCGTTACTTTAAACCTTGCCCAGGGTTGCCCTGGCCCGAGCTTACTGGGATTATGTAGTGAGGTCACCTGAGCCAGTAGACGAGCCAGGAAGCAGAGGCTAAGCCTTTTGATGAGCAGACTATGGCTCCAGCCATAAAATCACCATCAAAACAATGTCATGGGCAAGCCTAGAATTTGTGGTGATCAAAAAAGGTGCTTGAAGCACGCTAAGACCTTGCCACAATCCTAGGCTTTTGATTAGAAAGGCATATGTAAATGTTTTGACATGGTGTTGGGACATTTCAGTTAAATTTAGTGAGCTTAGGTACTGGCAAGAAAAATCAGACTGTGTTTTATTCAAGCAGCTTCTACAGGCTTCTTTTTTGTTGTTGTTGAAGTATAAATGAGGTGCCCTATTATATGCTACCAGTATACAATATAGTGATTTACAACTTCTAAACATTAGACTCCATTTAGAGTTATTATAAAATATTGGTTATATTCCCTGTTACACAATATATCCTTGTAGCTTATTTTATACATAATAGTTTGCACCTTGGGATTTCCCTGGCGCAGTGGTTAAGAATCTGCCTGCCAGTGCAGGGGACACAGGTTCAATCCCTGGTCCGGGAAGATCCCACATGCCGCGGAGCAACTAAGCCTGTGCACCACAACTACTGAGCTCACGTGCCGCAACTACTGAACCCCGCACACCTATAGCCCATGCTCCTCAACAAGAGAAGCCACTGCAACGAGAAGCCCACGCACCACAACAAAGAGTAGCCCCCGCTCGCCACAACTAGAGAAAGCACATGCACAGCAATGAAGACCCAACGCAGCCAAAAATAAATAGATAAAATAAATAAATTTTAAAAAATTTTAAAAAAAGATAATGGAAAGAGTAGAAAAGTAAAGTTGTAATGGTTCTTGATTTGAATTTCTCTAGTCAGCAAGCCTAACTGTGATGTTACCACTATCATTTAATAATAATAATAATATTCTACAGTTTTATAGCACTTCACAGTTTACAAAACCTTTTGACCTACCTGACCTGTTTACACTGGGCTCCAGAACTCTCCCTGCATGCCTGTGTCTTTTGAATGGAGGTAGGTTTCCAGAAGAGAGGAACAGTCTCTCTGGGGGATGCAGGGAGTGTTCCCCATCTTTCATAGCTTGGAAGAATCCTGCCACCACTGCAGGAGGTAGCAAGCTAGGTGACTTCTCTGGCGAAAGGAACAGTAAGACTGAATTCTCAGCTTCTTCTTCCCCCTCTTCCTGAGCTAAGTAGGAAGAGTCCTGCAAGACAGAGAAGCAGGTTACACGGGTACAGCCCTTAGCCAAGGGCAGGGTCCCTAGAGAACCTTCAATAAAGTGTAGTTATCAGAATTAATAATAATAATAAAAGCACAGCCAGGAACCTTGGCAGAACCATAAGCAGGGTCAGCTTGGCCATTTCAGGCCTGAAACTCCTTCTGCTTTCCACCGCTTTCAACTCAGGGGTGCCCATAGCTGGGATGTCAGTTGTGGTCGCAGGGGCCTTTTTACCATTCGGGGGCTGCTACCAGTCCTGCGGCTGAGGAATTTGAATAGACTAGCCTTGACCCTGTGCAGAAAAGCCTGACAACAGGCCGAGTTCACCTCTAGGACACACTGTCCAGCAGACTGTTACTCCTGTGAGGACAGGAGACACCTCTGCCACATTCAGCATTGTATCCCTGGAGATTTACGCAGTGCCTGGCATGTAGCAGGTACTTAGTAAATCTTTGTCAGACAAGGATTCACACTTAGAGATTCTGAGCCTTGAGGAAGTAACCAAGTGCCCAGTCCAAGAGAAAATTCACCCTTTGTTAACATGCTTAAAAACAAGCAAACAAGAGAACAACATAAGCCTGTAGAATGGAACACCACTCAGCCATAAAAAATGAATGAAATCTTGCCATTTGTAGCAACATGGATGGACTTGGACAAAACTTGACAGTTATTATACTGTCAAGTATACCAAGTTTTGTTTATTACTTTTGGACCAACAAAGTCAAATAGTTATATTTTAACACATAATATAAAGTCAACTAGTTATATTTTAACTAAAACAAATATTTAAAGCTACACATTTAATTATGATATCTGTTATGGACTATGTGTTTGTGACCCCTCCCCCAAAATTCATTGGTTGAAACCCCATCTCCCACTGTGACTGTATTTGGAAATAAGGCTTATGAGGCAGTGATAAAGGTTAAATGAGGTCATAAGGGTGGGGGCCTAATCCCACAGGGCAGGTGCCCTTATCAGAAGAAGAAGAGACACTAGGGCTGTTTCCTGGCTACACAAAGAAGAGATCCTGTGAGCACAGCAAGATGACAGCCTCCTACAAACCAAGACAAGAGGCCTCAGAATGAACCCTATTCTAGCCGCAGAACTGTGAGAGAATAAATTTCTATTGGTTATGCCTCCCAGTTTATAGTATTTTGTTATGGCAGCAGGAGCAGACTAAAACAATACATTTTTGACTAAGTTTAATACATACAGTTGATAATATATGTAGGCAAACCACTTTTCCATTTTTTTTGTTTTGTTTTCAAATGGTGTTTTTTTTCAAATGGTGACTTTTTGCCTAAATTTCTTTTAATCAATAGGATGTTGATTCTGTGTACTATAAATTATTTCAATGGTTTTAAATTGTCATTACAAGTAATGGTAATATACTTGCTAGATTTGTTCTGTCAGACACCAATCCAATAAATATTTGAAAAGCTTCAATATCTGTAAAGGTATTTTAGTTTGAACATGCAAATTAATTCTGTTTACAAGCCACTGATTCAACACTACGGATAAAGAAATAGAATGCAAATGAGATAAATCAGAAAGGAAGGTCAGGCTGACGGCAATCTTCAAGAGAACATGTGAGACTCTCAGACAGATGTTACCAGAAATTAATCTCACACAAGGCTATCTGGAGTGATTTACAAACTAAATTGTGATTTCTATCATAATTCAAGCTGAAAAATTAGACTTTGACTGCATCTACACATAGCCACCGAATCAGACTTCAGGAAGGCTTCCCTGAACACATATGTACAAATAAGCAGCAGCAAGACTTGGGAACGGGAACTTGACCTGAAGATGACTCTGTCTTCTCACCCATGCCTCCTCTCTCCACTGCTCAGAAGGGTGGCTCCTGGGGCCCTAAGGTCTTCCTTGGGTATCACATCCTCTTCTGCCCTCCCCAGCCTTCTGACCTTTCCTCAATCACCCTCCTCATCAAAGCTTACCTGCCTTGGGCCATCAGGCTCCACTTTCTGTTAGGAAACTGATAAGCTAATCTCTATTTAATGGGCAAGTCACTGCTCAGTACGTCACTGCTTCCAGCCAGTTAAACATATCTGTATTCGAACAGCACTCTTGCAGACATCATGCTTAAACGTACGCAATCATTTTGATGATGCCAATTCTAGTCTTTGGTCTCCAGTTATAATGGTTTTATGGACCCAATATTCATCTTTATCAAGTTTTATTAATTCTTTTTCTTCACAGGAATATAATTTCACAAGAGTCATGGTTTGAGATAACTCAAATATCACCCTTGGTCCCATTAATACTAATGTCAATAAGAAGTAATTTTTTAATATAAATCAAAACCAATTAGCACTTTGAAATCTAAGTGAACCTATGTTTTTCTATTTATTGTTAGTGTCTTATCGTCAGTTTGGGCTGCTATAACAAAATACCATAGACCGTATTGCTTGAACAGTAGACATTTATTTCTCACAGTTCTCGAGGCTGGGAAGTCCAAGATCAAGGTGCCTACAGTTTCAGTGTCTGATAAGAACCGGAGCACTGTAGTCTCTTCCTCTTCTTATAAGGGCACTAATGTCACCATGGGGGCTCTACCGCCATGACTTCACCCTAAACTTAATTACTTCCTAAAGGCCCCACCTTCAAATACCACCGCCTTGGGAGTTAGGGCTTCAACATATGAATTTGGGAGGGACACAAGCATTCAGTCTGTAGCAGTTAGTGTTATTACAAGGTACATAAAGTTGTCCTTGAGTAAAATAAGAAATAAATTTCTCCCAATGAAAATTAATTAAAGATTTAATAACTGACTCACAATGCCCAAAAGGAGACATTTCCTCTGGAGTTGAGCTGCCAACAAAATTGGAGTGTCCCAAAATGTATGGTTTCAGAGAATTTCCAATGTGAAACAAACAACACTTTTCTTGGGGAGTGTGTAACTCTTCTCTTTCGGCAATCCCCTGTGAACCCCAAGGCAGCTTCTGGTTCTGGGCTGTTTAGCAGTGGAGAAAAGGATCTGACATAAGGATGGCCCATCTCCTCTCCAGGGGACTGTTAGACTCAGCCCCAAGGGTGGCCATTGAATCCCTGGACAAACGACCCAAGGATGGCTAGGCTGGTCAAGTCTCTTCCTCACCAGGAATAACCAGCTGTTGACCCTGTGAAACCAGCCCTTTCATCACTTCATTATAAACTGGAATTCCCAGAAATTAGAATCTGAGTCTGAAATTCCAGGAGGATCTCCACATGTGTCTGAAATCTAAAGAAAGAGAAGAAATCAGCTATCCCCACTGTTGGTCTCAGCATCTGAAATAGTTCCCTGCTGATTCATAATGTAAACACAGGGGTTAATCCCTTCCTTTGAGAAATCTGCTCGTGTGCACCCAAAATTATTATTATCTGTGTTCAACCATGAGAGCATGCCGAGCTGATTGGCTGCCAACACGGCCCTTTGCCATCCCTGATTTAAATAAATAGATCTGCCTTTGGGCAGGCTTTCCAGACTGACATGCACTCCAGACATGAATGTTATTTTATTAAGATATACAGTGACATAAAAATATTTGTATAATCAATATATCTTGTTCAGCTTTAAAATCTAGGACAGGGTTTTCAAATAATCTCATTTTCACAGATTGAGTTGACTAGTCAGAAGCAATGACGAATGTTGGAGGAGACATCATGTTTATTTATAACAGATTGATATTATATCTAGTTACTGTGTACTAGGAAACGGAAATAGGTTTGTGCAAGCCCTTCCCCACCCCCATAACTTAAAAAGCGGGAAACACCTCTTCTGAAACCTTTTACTACATCGTGTAATATTTTATCTTTAAATGGAATAGGGATGGTCTGCATTTGCACCTTACTGACTTAACCCAAGCTTTTGGCTTGACTGAAAGGATTTCCTGATAGACTAAAGGGCTGTTTTTTGAAATGAATCTCTTCCTAACAAGGTCCCTTTAACAGGTCCCTTTTAAATAGCCTACCTTTCCTAACTGTTTTCGCTTCAGTAGACCATCAAAGGAGAGGAGTTAATGAAAAGAAATGAAACTGACACGTGGACCTGGGTAGAGGTGACTGAAAGTTCTTCATTTAAGGGGTTGATTCCTTTTCTCTCATTATGTTGTGGAATCTGAAAACATCCCTTGAGATTCTGGTCACTGTCTTTAGGACATCCCAAGAGAAGTCACCTCCACACCTCTTCCCTCCTAGAGTCTCCCATCCCATTTGGCAAAAAATAGTCAGGCTCAGACTCTCCTAGTGGGCAACTGAAAAAGACACCAAAGAAAGAAAATACACACCAGGAACCAGGAAGCACACAATTTAAGTTGGAACATGACTGTATAAAGAGAGATCAATTAGACAATGTATACCAATAATATGTAAGTACTAACAGGTGCACACACAAGCACTGAGGCTTCCTGGAGTATTCGGAAATGGCCTAAATAAGGAAGGGTCTCCGGGATGGACTTACCCATCCATGTTTCTTCCAACACTTTGCCATCAGTTTAGCCTCTACTCTATGCCAGGCGCTGTGCTGAATGCTGGCCACTCAGAGATGAAGGAATCTCGATTCCTGCCCTCAAGTTACTCAAAGTCCAAGAGTGAGGAGTAAGGGTACACAATTTAACAGAGAGAATCATGGGATGAAATGTATGCAGGACACCGTGCAAGCTACTGAGGAAATAAGAGGGGAGGAGTCTAAAAGCTGGGTCCTGGAGAGCCCTGCTGCCCAGACTGACTCTGGAGGGATGAGTGGTAATAAAGACAAGCAACATCTATAGCAACACATGACAGAAGGGGCTTTAAGCCTCTTTTAATGTATTAACTGGTTTCATCCTCATAAGACCCTGTGTGTAGACACCAGTATGATCTCTATTTCACGGAGTGCCGACAGATCAAGCAACTTGCCAACTCAAGCAGCTCTCACACAACAGAGCTGGGCTTTGAACTCAGGCATCTCGTTGCAGGGGCCACACTCTTAACCAAGAGGCTAAGAGTTTGCCAGACAGGCATGAAGTGACAGTTTTTGAAGAGTCATAGATGTTGTGAAGTGGCAGAGGGAGAGCGTGACATTAGGTGTCAGTGGAGCTTGAAGTCCAACTTTGGAAAATAGGTGTTGATCTGGATGGAGTTGGCCTTTGGCTTCTCAAACTGGGCTAAGAGCACCCTTGGGTGCATACAGTCATGACCAGAGGACTCACGGCCATCGGATCAACATGGTGTGTTGTCTGATTCTCCCGCAGAGGAGAGCTTTGGTGCTTTTATCTCGCAGCACCTCACTTTCAAATGCAGTTTTATATTATTGAATAGGGTGTGAGATCACCAAGACATTTTTTCCTTGCTTCTTCTTCCTTTTGCTCTGATTCCAATTGTTTCCCTAATGTATTTAAAACATCAAATTTCACATTACAGAAGTAATTCATACTCATTTAACTCAATGAAAGAGCCCATGGTCACATAAATTAAAAGTTATTTCTCCTCCTAACACTTCTGCAGTCTTAACTTTCCTGAGGTAACACTTCTGCCTGTGTTTGTACAATGAGAATGATGATACATACGCACAAAATTGGGGTTTTGCCGTTTCTTCTGATGAATTTGGAAGAAGTGCACCCTTTGTTGCACAGCTTGCTTTGCGCACTTAAGTACACTTCCTGGACCACCGTCTAGCACAGCACCCACAACACTGTGCTTCATCCACTCCCCCACTGATGGATGGCTTCCAGCTTTGTATCTCTCCAAACTATGCTGAAACGTATATCTCTGTATATCTACCCCTCCTTCTTGTGCCTTTAGGCTTTAAAAATTATACAGTGGCCACTGGACTTTTTATCAAAGATGTACTCCTACCTCACAGAGAAAGAGCTGCCTAAAATTTCCTCCTGAAAGCAAATGGCTTGTTCAGGCCTAAAAATCCAATCATGTTCAATAGTCTGCTTCTTGTAGGACACTGTTTCCCTGGCACATTGTGGGAACCAATTTCTAGCAAGTGTAAACTCACATCTTCCAAGATGATTTCCTCATCTACATACCTAACTGGCACCATTGAAACATAGCTCTTTTTAAAAATCACTACTTGGAAGTTGTTCTGTTTTCTGCTTGACGACAACTTTTTAAAATGAAAGTCGAAACGTCAGAGAAATCCCAAGTTTGAAGCAGGTGCTACTGGACGGCCCGTGAAGCATGACCGGTTTGACGAGGGCCGCCCAAGGTGAGGTAGTCAGGAGCCTGTGGGCTCAGCAGAGGACCTCGCTCCCATCTTGAAGAGCTAGGCGCTCTTCTGATTTCCCCCCTCCAATACTCAGGCCCTTTCCATCTCAACTTTACTATTATAGGCCAAAAAGTCTAAAATGAAACAGAAAGGGCAAGAGTTCTGTTTTCTCTAAGCCACTCGCTCTGCTGTCCTCACCCCACAGTCATGGACAACTTTCAGTTCTTTATCTCGCTCAGCAGGTACCCCGCTCCCGCTGTCCCTCTGTCCTCTCCATGCCCTCTTAGGGTCTCAGTTTAAGGACGTCTTCCTCAGGTAAGCACCCCCCTCTCCCCTACACCTCCAGCCACAGTCAGTAGCTCTCATGGTAGCCTGTGCCTCTCCCTCATGAAGGGAAGCTCCAGGAGGCTGGGGGCTGCACCTGTTTGGTTCACTGCCATGTCCCTGGTACCTGAAGGGACACAGGTGGCCTCAAGCACTCATATATGTTTCCCACAGTGGGCCAGCTGCTGTTCCAAGTGTTTCATACACAGTATTTTGTTTAATTCTCAAAACAACCCTGTGGGGTAGGTACTACTGGTGTTCCTTTTATAGACATGGAAGCTGAAAGGCCCTTAACTACGGGGCTTTCTTGTCACCCAAACTCTTCCCTTGAACTTCTGACCTAATATGACTGTCAGGTCTTCAGCCCCTTTCACAGCCTTCAGCTCTTGGGGTTTCGGCATTTCTGACACTATTGTTATGTTTACCACGTTCCTTACTTCTTTCTATCTTGATTATATGCTTCTCTTCCCAGCTTTCGTACCCGCCCCTTTAGATGTAAAGTTCAGTAGAGAGCTCCTAGTGCGGCTGTTCTGTCCTGGGTGGGAGGGGGCTGCCTTTTATTTTCAATAAGATCAGTGGTCATGACACAACTTAAGTCCCAGGTGTGAGTTCATTAGCACTTCTTGAGCCTCCCTCTTTTCCAAACTCCTGGGCCATAGAATCATGTCCATCTTTCCCCTGAATTTTAAGAAATCAGCATTCCACAAATTTAGAGTTCATAAAGATTGTTCACGTCTGAGTTTCCCTGGCCAGCTAGCGCAGACTTTCTCCCAAGGTGCCCATAAGTAGCCCTGCATGAACTCGAATTCTGCCTTGTTCTTTAAAATTTATCAAAGGGGGCAGTTTCCCCAGTTCCTCCTGTTCCAGTTGGGAAATGAAAGTAACAACAAGCTAAGTCAGGACTGTTTCTGAAGCTCTGCTATAAAAGGAAGGAGACGTCCAGGGGACTGTCCATCACTGCTCCCCCTTGGCCTGTTTCCAGACTTGAGTCTGGGGCATCTGCCATTTTTTTCTGTCTTGTCCCAGGAGCGGTAATATTCCCCCCACCTCAGCCACCATCAATTCTGTCCATTTTCTGCCATGGGACACATGGCAACTCTTTCCCCATTCCTCACCCCATCCTCCCAAACACACACACACACACACACACACACACACACACACACACACACACATACACGCCAAATTACACAGAAGAGGAAGCCAGGTGGACACAGCCATATTTGCAAGATTCCTTCCTATGTTTTCTTTAATTTTAGCTTTACTCACTTTGCTATGCTACAGAGTTTTCTCCCTACTCCCTGCTCTCCTAGACACATACACGCACCCACATATACACACACATATACACACGCACATGTGCACACACTCTAGTAGTAGTGCACACACACTACTAGCACAGTTCCCTGGTACATCTCCCCAGAGCTCAGCATAGTACCTGGGGCTTGTTTATAGTATAAGCAGACAGAACTCTGCTCCTGACACTTTAGTGTCACCTCCTGGCTTATTTCCCATATTCCTCTCATCAGCACTGGACCCTCCAAAACATCCCACCAAGACCTACAAATCTGGGACCTGCCCTAATGGACTACTCCAGCTGAAGGCTTCTCTCTCTCCTTCGCTCTTTGCCCCCATGTTCAGCCTGGCTCTCACTCTCAGGTTTCTGCTTTCCTTTACGGATGTGTGTCTCCGTCACTCTTTTGTTTCCTCATTTCCTTACAGTCAGTTATTGCCTATTCTGTTTCAGGCCCTTACTTGTTGCTGGTTTTACAAACCGATTCAAGAGATAGATAATCAACTAATAATAGTAACAAAATTCTATGTCTTATACTTGAAATACAAACTACGAGCTATTTGAAAACAGAAGAGAGGGCAATCATTTCTGCTTGGCCTGTGAGGGAAGGCTACCGGAGAAGAGCTATATGTGAATTGGGTCTTGAAGGATGAATAGGAGTTCTTGGGCAAAGGACAAGAAGGGTATGGGAAAGTCTCCGCATGGGAATAACTAGAGGCTACAGTGTGGGAAGCATGGGCAGGGAGTGGTTTTGTTCACCAGTGTATACAGATCCTGAAACAGCACACAGTAGGCCCTCAGTAGATATTTATTTTGGATTTTTAATTAAGTAGGATAAAGCCTGATTTTAAAGAGAATTTTATGTCATTCAGAGAAGTCTAAATTTTAGTTTGTAGACAGTGAATACTCAACAAACTTTTTTCCTTTTTTTTTTCCTAATGTTATGTGTGCAGCATGGTAATTATTTATGGAGTGCTCTCTGCTTCAGATTTGATTACACCATCCGTGGTTGCCATTGTTGGACCTCAACTCTCTCTGTTTGCTAGTGATTTTTATTTTACAGGTGAGTAGTCTAATTTTTTTTTTTTTTTTTTGGTCTGCACGGTGCAGCCTGCAGGATCTTAGCTCCCCAACCAGGGATTGAAGTCAGGCCCCAGCAGTGAAAGCGCCGAGTCCTAACCACTGGACCCCCAAGGAACTCCTCAACAAACTTTTTTAAATCAAGGAAATGGCATAATTACATCTGGGGTTTCTTTTTAAGGAATAACTCAAGATTGTGTATAAAATAGATTTCAAAGGGGAAATTTAGGGGGGAAATAGAGCATCACGCTAGGTAACTATTTATAATGGGTAAGTTGACTTTGATTAGGTTTATCCCCTCCTTTGCTGTATTTGCTCCAAATCTTGTTTATTATTTGGAAAACACATTTACCACCCTATGTCAAATTCACTTCATACTGATGCTTAGTATGTTGCCATAGAGGCCTCTGACACTGTCGACTTTGTTTCTGCCTCTCCAAAATCTCACTCAATTTCTCTCAAAATCTCACTCAATCTCACACTTACCTTTCAATGCTACTTGCTGTCCTCCCTAGCCCACTTGCCCCGGCTTTTCAAGGATTTATACTCTTTCTCTGTCTCCACTTTAAATCCCACTGCATGCACAGCTCTGTCAACCACAAGTCAGTCACCATCTGAGTTAACTTTGCCAATTAGCCTGTTGGCCTTTTGACACACTCTGGGAGATGCAGTGCCTTACTACATTACTTTGTAGTAAATGACGACAAAGGTGAATATTTCCAGCTCCTTGTCATACCATCGTGGGAAATATCCTGTATTTTGAGACTAACGGTTCACTTAGTATTGGTCAGTTCTCACCACGTAACAAGATTCCATCGGGCTTGGTTTGGTGCCAGCTTGCACCCAACCCCTCTTCTCTATAAGTCTTTGGGTGCGGCTGGATTGGGGGGTGTCTGATGAGGTGTAAAGGTGATTGTCACCCCATAAGACCCAGCATATGATTCTCACTGGGACAAATTTAGGAAGAAATAAGTTGTATCTCTAGCATTTCAAACTAGATTTACTTTTGAAATAAAACAGTGATAAAATTTTGGAGCCAATATTTTTTCCTTCCAGTTTCTTTGAAAATTATTCCCTGCATAATTCTGTGGCAGCCCGTGGACCAATGGCAGTTCCACACAAGTTCACGGGATGAGTCCTACGACCTCGGAAGTCTTTCCTTCCCGCCAACATCCTCAGTACTGGGATCAGCAAATCACTCGCCACACAAGACGGGAGAAAGATCTCCCCAGACTAACATATGCTCTTGAATTCCTGAGCCCATCTCATCTACAAAACGTTAAGCACCCATGGCATAACTTGTGATTGAGCCAAAAAGACTTTCACTGCACTTTGTCAAGACATGCACTGTATTTAAAATCTAAAAATATTACGAAATTCAGTCTCTAGAGAATCACTGTCATACCCTACCAGTTTCCATTCTTATGGCTATTATACCAATTCTTAAACTAGCAATCAAGAAATGGATTAATATACAAGAACCACTGACTAGAACTTGATTTTCTTTCCTTGTTTTGTTTTCTTTTTTTACCAAAGAAGTCTGAAGGAGTATTTTATTCTTCAGAATAGTTTTTGGAAACGATTCCTATTAAATTTCTTAGAGACTTCCAGGAAAACCAGATACTCAAGCTACAGACCTAGAAGGAAGCAAGCAGCAAACCTCAAGAAGGAAGAGTTAGTTTTAAGGCTCCTAGAGCTGTGAGGCGTGGGAGTCCTACAACGGGAACATTACGGCTGGTGGTCTATGGTTTGGGGCCCTAATTCTTTACCCTCCCCCATACCGATCCTGTCTTGGTTAAAAATTAGTTTGCTCATGATGAATTTTTTTTGCATTAATTTTGAATTTTTAAATGTTTCGTTGAAATATAATCTATCTTAATTAAGTATCTCGGTACCTCTTAACGTTTTCACTGAAGACAAGTGCTCACTCACCTCCCCCTACTCTTAGCACTGCCCACAGCCTCTGCCGTATGATGTTGAAGTTCCTCCACCAACCAGACAGAGTATATTTCTCCTCCTCTTTAACTTTAGCCATGTGACTCACTTTGGCCAATAAAATGAGATGAAAGTGATGGTGTGTTACTTCCAAATCAAAGATGTATAGGGACTTGCCTGCTGTCACATGCCCTCCTTTACTTTTTTTTTTTGAATTTTATTTTATTGTTTTATACAGCAGGTTCTTATTAGTTATCTATTTTATACATATTGGTGTATATATGTCAATCCCTCTTTCACTTCTACCATCACCATGAGAAGAACGTGCCTGTGGTCGCGGAAGAGGAGTTAGGTGGAGCAGAGATGGAGAGACAGGTGAGCAGAGGCAACCCAGCCAAGTCATATCAGCCGGGCCCATCCTAGATCAGACAACCTCAAATAAACACTTATTGTTGAGACTTTGTGGCTATTGGTTACACAGAAATGTAGTACACATATTAACAATTATTTCACCCTGGATGTTTAGTGTGAGTTAATCCTAATAACCCTTGCCAGTAACTGGCTTCAGAATGGAGATGTCTAGGCTCATCACAGCCAACAAAATATAACAGCAATTTGCTGGAGTCTTCAGGCGAAATGATTCCTTTCTTTTGTAAGACATACCAAGTCCTCTCTCTTGTTCTCTTCCTTACTTCTTTGTGAACAAGAAAGTACTGTAGCTCTGATGGCCCATAGCTGCCATCCAAAGACCTCTAGGGGAACTAGCCTGAGAATATAATCAGTAATAAAGGAGTACAGAGCTACGACAACAGCAGAAAAATAAAGCAAAAGGCTTGATCAAACCATGCCTGAAGTCTGACCTACCCCTGGATTTTCATGATTCAGTACATGTCCTTATTGTTTAAGCCAGTTTGAGTTGGGCTTCTTACAGCTGAAAGCATTCTTACTAGGTAATTCAGACCATTTCTGAAGTCACTTTAGGATCCTCTTTCCATATTATTTCAGGTTTAATAGGTCTAGTCTCTGAGTCATCTGATATCAAGTCCAGGCATAAAGTTTATAATCATTACTGAAAGTTCCACACTCCTTCCCTCAGGCTTTCTCCATAGAGAGCTTCATGTGGCCTAACTGCCTTTGCAGATGGTGTCTCTCTCTCCCTCTATATGTGGCCATAATTATCAAATAACTTCTCACCTTTCCCATGCTATTGTTACTTTAAAATGGAAAACAGAGGGAACTGATGAAATCAATTATGGTATTTTTATATGATAAAATATTACATATTTTAGTATCCATTAAAAACAGTTTATTTGTTAATTCGGCAAAAACACCTACTCTGTTTCAGGGACTGTGCTAGGGAAGAATACTTGATGATGGGGGAATGTTAAATATAGGCCAGAAAAAAAATCAAGGTATAAAACGTACTTAAACTACCGATCTTAAATACTTGAAAAAGGAGTGTGTGTACATACCTACATGGAAAGTAAGACTGGAGAGGTAGTCTAAAAATATTAATAAGGATTATCTCTAAATAGTGGAATAATGAACAATTTATTTCTTCTTTGTGCTTTTCCATATTTATCACATTTTCTATGATTAACTCCTATTACTTCTGTAAACAGGAAAAACACCAGAAGAAGGAAACAATGCTCCTGTCCTAGATAAATTTAATAAATCCTGAGGTGTTCCTTGTCTAGATTCATTAATATTTCTTCTTTCAGTGAGCCTTGATGTTTAACATACATTTACACAAGTTCGCTGTGTGTATGAACTACAGACAGAACAAAGGAAAGGGATGTTTTTAAGTAATCAGAAAGTCATATGGACATTTAGAATTGCCTCTCTTTTCAAGTCAGATTTGAAATTTGGAAAGAGGAAGAAGAACCAGACGGGTACTGCAGACCACGTTCATTGCTCAGGCCTCCTCAAAAGCCTGGGTACACTTCCAGGGGGGGCAGGAAAAAGGAGAAATAGAGAGAGCGTCATGAGACTCAGCAACCAGAGGGTGAAGAGTGAGTGAGGCTCACTCCTTCCATCCCAGCTCGCAGGAAGCAGCTGACTACCTTTAACTCTCCAACCGACTAGCATGGGGAAAACCCACATTACGCTGAGATGCTTCCAGGGGCTGGCTGACTACTATTTAAAAGAAAGCAGTTTCCAAAAAGAAAGAGAAGTGGAAAGGAAGATGAAACATATTTATGACTTAAATGAAAATACAATCATTCATCTTAAAACAGAATTCAGTAACTCCATCTCAAAATGATGGTACAGCAATTCTAGAGGAATTGGAATGAAGGAAAAGAATTTGGAAGGATTAAGACTGAAATGCTCTACTTGCCTATAGAATTTAATATTAAAAACTCTACTCAAAAACTATGTTGTATTATTATAAACTACATTGTTTTGTTCTTACTCTTTTATAAAAACTCTTTCACGTATGTCATTGCATTTGATCCTCACAACCTCCCTATGTGGGACCTAAGACAAATATTCTTCTCTCCATTCTTTTACAGTCTCCCTATAAATGAGACCCCCAGAGACAGGACTAGGATGTAAGCCCAAGTTCTATACGATCAGGGGTCTCTTCTACTAAATAACTCAAATTATTCTGCAGATGACATCTAGAAAATATCTCATTTGCTTTTTAAAATATGTTTATTGGACTAGAAAAACTAATTACAGGGGGTTAGATTTCCCAGGCATGGAAGCACACTGTACACTCTCCATTCAGTGGATGTTCCAAAAATATAAGATGACTGACAAGCACTTGATCTTAATAAGGAACAGACTTCTTTAGAAAATTATAACCTTTATATTAGATTTTTCATTACTCTTTCCTTTATTTGAAACTTGCCTACATGCTACTGAAAGATTGCGTCCTGGGGGATTAAAAAAAAATTGTCTCAAATATCAAAGGACTTGAGGCCAGAGTCTCTTAAGGTAGTAATTTCTTGCTCTCTCTTTTTTAATCAAGTCAGTAGAAATTAATTTGGACCATATTTTTAAAGAAAACCGATCTGGATCCTGAAGAGTTCACGTGTAAAATGAAAAAGAGTAAAGTTAAAAACCACGCATCCATCCCCAAATTTTCCTGCTAAGAAAATTGCCACAGTCAGAATGGTTTGCTGCTAAGAGACAAGTTGGTTTGGGTTTGGTAAAGACTGAATGCTCCTCTCGACAGACACTGTCTGTGGCTGGGCGGTTTACATCTGCACGATAAATAAGAAACACGTCCACGGAAAGGGAAAAGTTCAATAAACCCTTCAGATGGTTTCAAACACTCAGAATATTTAGGCTCATAGGGCCAGTCTCAGCAAACATGGGAATTTTTCACATTTCCACCTGATAAAGCTTTCAAAACATGTCTTCCTCTGGGCCATGGTATTCTGAACCCACTGCATGTGCGAGCATTGTAAACCTTGTATGCCAGATGGGAAGAAAAACTTCCTAAAGACTAGGAACTCTGTTTCTTTAAAATGACTCTTCTCATTCCCCACTGAGAACCGACAGTGTATGGACAGGATGCAGCTAAGGAGCTTCCAGCCTCCCAGAATCTTCCAGGCTGGGGCAGTCAGCATCCACGAACCTCCTGCCTCAGAATCACCTGGTGCTCGCCAAGAATGCAGGTCCTTGGGCCTCACCCCAGACCTTCAGAGTGAGACTCTCTGGGGACAATACCTTGGAATCTGCATTTTAATAAGTGTCCCTGATAATTCCCCTGAAGTTTGAACACCAGTGACCTCCTACCTACTGGAGCAGCAAGATAAACACAGAGAGGGCCAGCGAGGGTGGGTGCAAATGATGGAATGATAACACGGGATTGGACTGGTCAGGCCAAACACTTAAACAAATGCTAGACAGACAGAGTTCAAATAGTAATGAGGAACAAAGGAGCAACCTTGCGCCTACATGAGAGAAAACTTAGCTCCCCGTCCAGCCAACGACAGCAGGTAGGGAGGTCTTGACAGTACTGGGAGAACTGCCAGATGGTCCTGATGCAAGTGAAACTTGCCCCTTCTCCAGCTACAGGGCTTGAGATCCCACGGGTGCAGTGTTGCCACACAGTGTTGCTGTGTGTATAAACTGAAGGCAGTGAGTCTCTCCCCCGCTGGTGTTAATGGTTACTATTTAACAGCAGGGTCTCCAGGAAAAATAAAACCCTGACTTGTAGCATTTGCCAATTTCCATGGTGTAAATTCTCCCACCATGGCTAATTTCAAGCCATTTAACATGAGATGTCATTGAATGTGGATTTAGGGAAACAGGCACATAATGGCTCACATTGGCTAATACTAGCCAGCTGCAGCACACGATGGCCTCCACACACACACACACACACTCCTCACATAAAGACACTCTTCACCTTTATACCATTTTTTCCTTCTCATACTCCTATGTCTAAAAGAAGGAATGTGTCCCCTAACTATTCTTTGCTAATAATGTACATATTAAGATGGCATCCATTTTCATGCAAAAGATGATTTTCCTTAATTAAATAAAAAGTTTGAATCCAGAAAATGTTCATCACAGTTAACTTACCTATTTTTGTTTGGATTAAGAAAGTACCATGTACCTGTGTGAATAATGGCCCATAATAGGCAGAATAATGCTCCCCCCCAAGATGTCTACCTCCTAATTCCTAGAACCTGTGCGTATGTTAAATTACATGGCAAAGGGGAATTAAGGCGGAAGACGGAATGGAGTTTGCTAATTATCTGATTTTAAGATATATGAATCTGCATTATTCAGGCAAGCCCAGTGCTTTCACGAAAGTCCTTAAAAGTGGAAGAAAGGCAAAAGAGTCAGTGTCAGAGGGGCGTGATGTAGGAAAGACTCAACGGGCCATGGCCGGGTTTGAAGATGGAGGCAGAGACCATGAGCCAAGGAACGTGGGTCCCTCTTGACCCTGGAAAAGGCAAGAAAATGAATTCTTCCCTAGAGCCTCCAGAGAGGAACAGGCGGCTGCCCACACCATGACTTTAGCCCAGAGGCCCATTTTGGACTTCTGACCTCCAGAATTTATTATTGAAGATAATAAATCTGTATTGTTTTCAGCCACTACGTTTGTGGTAATTTTTGGCAGCAGTAAGAGGAAACTAATAGAGCCTGTTTTTCAGGAAAGAAGCAACACAAAGCAAGAAAAATGTATACATGGAAAGTCATAAATGGCCCTAGAAGCGCTGACGACATTGGCCTGTAGAGCAGACAGGGAAAGCCTGTCCATAGTACTCCCTGCACACACATACACACACACACACACACACACACACACACACACACACACACACACACACACACACACACACACACACACACACACACTATGTCATTTGGATTCCCTAAAACAAGATCCTTAGCCTGAAGTTAACACCTGCACAGCAGTCAGAACTGGCACTGGCCACTGCTCTCCCTGGTCAAAGGCAGGACATTCAGAAATCTCCAGAGGAGTCCAGCAGCCCGTCCTACAGATGCTTATTCATACAAGGGCGGGAGAGCCTCGAGGTATAAAATATATACTCCCTCAAGGTCTTTAAAAATTCTCCACGGTGCTAAGAGGCTCATTAGTCAAACATCCCCTTTTTGCAGACGAGGAACAAGAGATGAAGCAAGAGGCCCCTAAGTCACCCCCTGAGTTCACGGGCATCAGAACCAAGACCACAGCCTGGCCCCGCCTCCCAGCCCTTGTTCTCTCCACTGCAGCCCTGACTTGGATTCTGCGATTCATTCTATACTCAAGAGTCAAAGAATAGATATCACCGTTTTGAAAAATAAGCAAGTTATATAGGATTACATAAGGTAGGGAGGAACTCTCAGTCCCCTACCCCCTTTCTCTGGCCTCTTTACCTACCGTATTTCTCAATCTTCCCCCAAGAAGACACAATACTAAGATGGCTTTCAAATGCAAACTTGGACCAGGCCACATTTGTCCTGGGAAGGGAATCACTGGATTTTAAAATGTCAAACATGGTTACATTCTATTTTCCATATGAAGGGAGAAATAAGTAGCCCAGGACCCACCTCTTCACTGAGACAGACCCTGGCATCACTTTCCTTTGCCTGAGCTTTCCAGTCATGGCACCATGTAGCTGGCCAGGTGATGGTAAGTTTACTGTGTGGGTTTGGGATGGAGGAGAAAGGTGGGACAGAGGCCTGACCCAGTATGAGCTCCAGCATGGACTCATCAGAGCTCTGCTTTGGAGTGGGTATGTGGGGTAAGAGGTTTTACTGGAACTTGCTTGGCTAATTGTAAAGTAATGCTGACTTTTAAATGAACTATTGCTACACACACACAGACAAATCATACCACAGACCTTACATTGACTGGAAGAAGCCAGACACAAAGGAGCATTTTCCACTTACATGAAGGTCAAGAACAGGCAGAACTAATTCATGGTGACTGATGTCAGAACAGCGATTACTGGGGAAGAGCATGAATGAGTGGGGTGCTATTGACTGGGAAAAAAAACACAAGGGAGCCTTCTGGGGAGCTGAAAACATGCTCGACTTTGATTTGAGTGGTAGTTACACAGGTGTATACACATGAAAGACATTTATGGACCTGTGGTTAAGAGTTGTGAACTTTACTATGTGTATGTTATTCCTCATTCAAAACAAAATCCTCGTTTGCCACATAAAATGCATAATTTCCAAACAGTTCTGTAAACGAAGGTGTATTTCTATTTTTAGAGCTTTGAAATCCTAAAAATTAGAAATGTAGAAGCTATATTTACTCTTGATTAGGTTGAAAAGTATTTCATCTAAGTCATGTTTAATTACAATTCTCAACTTGAATTTTCTTTCTAATTAGAAAGATGAGTGGAGAGGCCCTATAACATCCACTCTCTCCAAAGGGGTCCTTTTAAAGGCAAAGCAAAAATCAGATATTTTAAGAGTTACTACATTTTGGTTCTTCCACATTTTTACCTATAGAAAACCAAAATCTTTGCTGGCATTGGAGATTTTTCACAGTGTCCTTTCTACTGCATAAATTTAAAGGGACATGAAGAGACGTATAAAAGTAGTTTCAGGGACTTCCCTGGTGGCACAGTCGTTAAGAATCTGCCTGTCAATGCAGGGAAGATGGGTTCGAGCCCTGGTCCAGGAAGATCCCACATGCTGCAGAGCAACTAAGCCCGTTCGCCACAACTACTGAGCCTGCACTCTAAAGCCCACGAGCCACAACTACTGAGCCCACATGCTGCAACTACTGAGCCCACGTGCTGCAACTACTGAAGCCCACGCTCCTAGAGCCCATGCTCTGCAACAAGAGAAGCCACCGCAATGAGAAGCCCGCGCACTGCAACGAAGAGTAGCCCCCTCTCTCTGAAACTAGAGAAAGCCCGCGTGGAGCAACAGAGACCCAACGCAGCCAAAAATTAATTAATTAATTAATTTATATATAAAAAATAAAAGTAGTTTCAGAGAGGTGACTATTTTGGTATACAAAAATTTTTTTAATTATCTTGTTGAAGAGTTTAAAGGAGATGCTATAATATGCATTTACTGGTATTGGAATAGATGACAACATAATATTTTAATTTTTAAAGATGAAAAGAGCTATTTTAAAAAGCATGTGTTTTTCATAACATACTTTACTTTATACCAATGATTCTAAGGTTTCTATTAAACAGAAAAACAAATTACAAGTCTGGCAACCACAAAGATGAAAGAGAGAGAAGTCTCCGTAAGTGAAAGGGATGGTAACCAATAGTAAAGTGATGACAAAACACCACGGCATATCGACAGCATTGTTAAAGCTCCAAATTATATTTAATGATAGCTAACTGATGTCTGGGGGTCCGAGAACCCGTGGATGGCTGACTGGTGGCGAAAAAAGGAAAAAGAGAAATGAGGCATCACGTTTCCTCCAAAGAACAGCTAAGTTAAACTGATCCAGCTGAGACACAATAGCTTCCAAGGTAAAATAACTTCTGTCCTAATCAACTGCACGGACTGAGCCCACCCCTCCACAGCAGGCACAACCCAGGCTACTTTATCATTCTGAGGGGAATACATTCAGCACCCCGACAGCAGCTCTGGATCCAGATTCCAAAGACACCAGTTCAGGTCAGGACTCTTGTCTCTAAGCAGGTGGAACTTTGCTTGTCAAAGGTAATTTATATGTGATATTGAGTATCAGTTGAAGCTCAGTGGAATCTGTGTTCCTTGAAGAAATGTAATATTTACCAAGAAACTGTTAGCTAAAGAATCCAGGTTGGGTGGAAGGGTGTGGATGTTTAAGGGTGTCTAAACTTTTAACAGAGACATTTGACAAATGCAAAAGCAAGAAGATTATTAGACTAACTGATAGCCACATTCACATGCCAAGCATCAAATTCAGCCACTATAAGGTCTGCTTTTCTAGGTAAAATTTTCAAATGCTATAGTTGTCACCTGGCAAAATAAATTCTGGAGCTAATGGCGGGAATTCGAGAGGACTACGTTCCGTGCTGAATAAAAATCCCTGCCTTTTGGGGAAAACAACAGGACATCAAGAAGTAGCAAATCCACATCACTATCCGTCATTTTCAACATTAACCATTAGCTTCCACCATGAATCTGTCCCATAAGAAAAAATTAAATCCAAGAGGAAAAAAACTGAATTTTGTATCTAACACTTACGATTCTCTTAACTCTTTTTAAAAGTTAAATATTCTTTTGTGAAAGAAACATTCAACTGATCAAATTTTAATTCTGTATTTTCCTCTAGGGTTCAGACAAAGCATAAATGTTGCAAAGATTATTAGACAAGAAGTTTTCATAATGAGATCTAATTTTCAGAGCTGTTAAAATATTGTTGCTTGTTCGTAAAAAGGAGTCATGTTATAGCTGTTACAGAAAAATAAAAACAGATGTTTTTAATTAGAAATAAATGGGTCGTTATCTATATCAAAACAGATTTTTTAACCTAAATTTAACAAATTACTATCCAGACAGAGAAACCTCAATTTAATCTGGCTACCTAGTATGCACAAAACATCATGTTAATATTTTGTGGGAGCCAAGATTTCCTAATCACCACCCTGCAGGAATTTATAGTATGAAAGCTGTGTGTAGGCAGTGAGTTCAAGAGGAACTGGGTCAAGGGAGAAGTGTCATTTTAACCAAACCAAAGGATTGGATAGGATACCAACCTATGGAGATGGACAGAACAGTCCAAATGAATGGCATGAGCAAAGTTTCCCCTAAATGGTGAAAACTAGTCCCTCCTCTGCCCTGAAAACACAGAGTAACTTAAGAGGCTTCTTCACTTCCACAACCCCAGGCATACAATTTCCCTAAAAGGAATTGCTAACAGCTCTTATGGGACATGCCAGCGGTACTCATACCCAGGAGTTGTCCCAAGCCTTCCGTAGCGGACACGCCTCGCACACGGAGCCATCTCTGCGGGCTGCTTGGTAGGCAGTCAGTTCTGGGGCACCAACCAGATCTCTTCTTGACTTCGGAAACTGGAGAATCTGGCAAGGTTGTTTTCTTCTTTCCATGGCATATTCCCAGCCTGCCTCTTGCCAGCTTCAAGGGAGGATCGAGTGAATGTTTTTCAGTTTGTGCTGAAGGCGATACCTGTCCTGCATGCCCGTCATGGGAATTCAGAAATGCAAAGGCAGGCACTGTGGGCTGTGCTGGCCCGAGGGCCCAGGGGAAGGGGCAGGTATTTCCTGGTGTGAGCCTCCTGGACAAGGAAGAGGGACGAGGCCCGCCTCTGGGCTCCTTGGCCGGGCCTGGAGGCCTGGGGATTCCCTGGCCTCACGGTGAGGCCGGAATGGAAGCACCCACGCTTGGTGCAGGGACTCTTGGTGACCACCAGCGGGGGGCCCAAACTCTACTGTGAAGAGGCAACATCTGCCCATTCTCCGCAGGAATGTGTGCCAGGGTCCCCAGCAGAGGGGCTTTATGAAAACAAAGACCAAATGAAATGCGACTTCTAACATTAGTGGCTAATAATCGGTGACTAATGTTCATGGCTAACAGAAGGAGCAAAGCAGTCCTCATGAGGGGCCTAATCGAAAACTGTAACACTGTGTGGGGAGAGAGTTCTTATTCCACGCAGTGCAGTAACCGCTAAAGACGCGGGGAACCAGGAAGTAGAGCAGGAAAGCAAGAAGTGACATAAACATGGGTGACTCTGCAGAGACGGTGACAGGAATGATGTTTGCATCGCAACCACATCCCATGACCCAGCAAGGTGAGTGCAGCAGAAAACTGCAGAGGCCAGGAGGAGTGGATCCAGGGTGCATGGCATTGGCCTTGGAGAACAACTTAATGATGTAGGGGAGGAAACTTTTCCCTTTTTCCCTTCTTGGTTCTTTGGCTAGTCTAATAATAAAACAGATTAACAGGAGAAAAACAAATTTAATTTCCAGTGTTCGAGAACTCATGAAAATATGAGACTCAAAGAAGTGACCAAAACAGGCAGCTTATCAAAGCTTTCAGACAAAGAAACAATATGTTTTTGAAGAACTGACAAGACAAAGAAGTTCGGGCTTGGGGTAGTAAATTAGTGAAGTAACACGTCCTGTTATACAGCCTTCTCGGCCCTAAATTTCCCATCTCTGATGATAAGGATGTCTCTCTACCTCCTGGTACAAGGAGGGTACCTTTCTCATGGGAGATTTATTTCCTGCTTTTAGGAGGGACAAGGGAGGGTCAGAGTGTCCTTTTTGCACCAGCTGTTTCTTACGTAACTTTAACTCAAAATAATCAATATAGGGCTTCCCTGGTGGCGCAGTGGTTGAGAGTCCGCCTGCTGATGCAGGGGACACGGGTTCGAGCCCCGGTCCGGGAAGATCCCACATGCTGCGGAGCAGCTGGGCCCGTGAGCCATGGCTGCTGAGCCTGTGCGTCTAGTGCCTGTGCTCCGCAATGGGAGAGGCCACAGCAGTGAGAGGCCCGCGTACCGCAAAAAAAAAAAAAAAATCAATATATTGGAGTATGAGGCTTTGGGGTGACATATTCTGCTCTCCTTTGAAGAGAAAGAGAAACGTGAGCCACTGCAGGGAAGCTGGGAACGTGGCCACATTTCCAGCGGCTGCCATGATAGAGGAAGGGTTAGAAGGATCAGAAAGCTCAGTTGCTTATATTTTGTTGTTTTTACCCAAACATTTCACATCAGTACAAGCTGGAGTGGCTTTGGAATTTAGGAGATACTTATCTTTAGAACTGTATCATTTCTAAATCTAATTTAGACAAATTTAGTGAGCTGGAGTCTTAAAAAGAGAGAGAGAAAGAGAGAGTTTTGACTCATTTGAAATGATGCTGGAAAAATGCATTTTAATGACAAGGGTTCAGAATCCTTTTTTTCAAACACAGCAGTTTCCAAGGTTTACAATTTTGTGGGTCTCTAATGGCAAAGACCCTACAAAGCAAAACCAGCTTTGCCAGCGTTCTTTTAGAATGTTCTTGGAATTTGGTTGAGGTTAATGATGTTTCCATAACGTAAGTCTACACCTTAGCTGTTTTCCAACATCCAAACATCACTGCTAATGGGACGGCTTCTCTTTTATTTTGCTGTGGCCTTTCTCAGCTTCCCACAATTGGGATAGTATTTCATATCCACAGGAATGGAAATAATAACCAATAGCTCACTTTCCTCTTCTGTGGTTTATGTTTGTGTTTTTGCTCCTGCTTCCTTGAGCTTCCTCAGCCCCTCTCCTCCCCAACCACTTACCCCTTCAAGCACTGCTCCACTCAGCATCTTTACTGAAAGTGAAGTTTTGGGAAGAATAAGATAAAGGGAATATAACAAGGGCTTGTGCCTAGAGGCTGGTTTCTACAGAGCACTGAACTTGGAGTCGTAAGACCAGGGTCTAATGCTAACGTTGCAAGCCTCACACAAGAGTCTTCCAGGGTTCCCTAATGTCTATATAAGGTATGGCTCCTTAACCTGGAATTCAGAGTTTTCCACAATCTGACACTGACCCGCATCCGTCTCCTACCACAATACCCACATAAATTCTCTTCTCCAGCCAACTGGGAAGTCACTCCCGAACAGGGCACGCTCATCCCTGCTCTCTCTGTGCTTTGCTCTGGGCCCTATTGGATGACAATGGCTGCCACGTCCTTCCCTAAAGAGATTCTATTGACCTGAAGCCCATTCATAAGTGTTACAATGCGTTACCACACTCAAACTCAGAAATAGGGTTATACTCTCATTACAAGTGAGATGTATTAAGTGATATTAGCTTTCAGTAAGTCACCTTGAAAGATCTTTAAGACATGACACCATGAAACTCTTAGAAGAGAACAGAGGCAAAACATTCTCTGACATAAATCATATAAATGTTTTCTTAGATCAGTCTCCTAAGGCAATAGAAATAAAAACAAAAATAAACAAATGGGACCTAATCAAACTTACAAGCTTTTGTATAGAAAAGGAAACCATAAACAAAACGAACTGGGAGAAAATATTTGCAAACAATGTGACAGACAAGGGCTTCATTTCTAAAATGTACAAACAGCTCATACAAGTCAATAACAAAAAACAAATAACCCAATCAAAAAATGGGCAGAAGACTTAAATAGATATTTCTCCAAAGAAGACATGCAGATGGTCAATAGGCACATGAAAAGATGCTCGTCATCACTAATTATTAGAGAAACACAAATCACAACTACAATGAGGTATCACCTCACACCGGTCAGAATGGCCATCATCAAAAAGTCTACAAACGGGCTTCCCTGGTGGCACAGTGGTTGAGAGTCCGCCTGCCGATGCAGGGGACACGGGTTCGTGCCCCGGTCCGGGAAGATCCCACATGCCACGGAGCGGCTGGGCCCGTGAGTCATGGCTGCTGAGCCAAAAAAGTCTACAAACAATAAATGCTGGAGAGGGTGTGGAGAAAGAGAATACTCTGCACTGATGGTGGGAATGTAAATTGGTGCAGCCACTATGGAGAACAGTATGGAGGTTCCTCAAAAAATTAAAAATAGAGTTACCATATGATCCTGGGCACTGTATCTGGAGAGAATTATAATTTGAAAAGATACATGCACCCCAATGTTCATTGCAGCACTATTTATAACAGCTAAGATATGGAAGAAACTTAAATGTCCATCGACAGATGAATGGGTAAAGAAGATGTGGTACGTATATACAATGGAATACCACTCAGCCACAAAAAAGAATGAAATAATGCCATTTGCAGCAACATGGATAGACCTAGAGATTATCATCCTAAGTGAAGTAAGTCAGAAAGAGAAATACCAACATGATATGATATCACTTATATGTGGAATCTAAAATATGACACAAATGAACTTATTTACAAAACAGAAACAGACTCACAGACATAGAGAACAGACTTGTAGTTGCCAAGGGGATGAGGGGTTGGGGAGGGATGGATTGGGAGTTTGGGATTAGCAGATGTAAACTATTATATATAGAATGGATAAACAACAAGGTCCTACTGTGTGGCACAGGGAACTATTCAATATCCTGTGATAAACCATTATGGAAAAGAATATGAAAAAGAATGTATATATATGTATAACTGAATCGCTTTGCTGTACAGTAGAAATTAACATAACATTGTAAATCAACTATACTTCCATAACATAAATTTTTAAAAAAATCTTTAGGTCAAAAGAATAAATGGAACTCAAAATATCATCTGGTGTTAATCGAACGCAAAAGAGAGCAGTAGTCAAATTCATGTGCAGAAAGGAGGATGGGTGAACAAAAAAAGGATTGCCTGTGTGAAATCTAGGAAAGGGGAGCCCACAATTGCCTAAGGAGTCATAGATTGTCCATGTTTCTGTGTCACTCTCCAGGGCAGAGGGCATCCTCCCTGGTTAACATGATTGTTCTCATCCACTTGGCAGACTGTCCCTCAGCAGAGATGAGTATGCTAGAATATCATAATCTGGTCACCTCATGAGCTGCTGAGACCGCCGACTCTGCTTTGCTCAGACTTCATGCTGACTAAGGAAACTTTGGTCCCATTTGAATTCCTATGTAGGTTTCCTTAGGGAAGAGAAGGGCTAACTGGAGAGCATGAATATCCCAAACCCACATCATCTAACAAATGGTCATTCGGTTTGTACTCCACACCTTCATCTCCCAGGACTTTGTTTTGCAGCCATCCATCGCTGAGAGCCTGACCAGCTCGAAGCGCACTGACCAAATAGGGTTTTTGACCCTCGCAAGCCAAGAACCAGAGCACAGATGGAGTAACTGTCAGAGGTAGTGCCTCCTGAAAGCCCTGTGTGGGAGGGGAGGCCAGCCTGAACCCCTGGGACACCACCCTACTGTCCCTGTAACTGACACAGAGTCTCCCCTTGCCTCAGTCGGGGACTGGTTAAGCGTGGGAACCCGCACCAGTTTTCTTAACAGAGAGAAATTAATGTAAAGAATTGGGCACTAGGTATCGAAGAAGCAAAAATGCAAAAGGGGAATATCAGCACTTCATGGAGATAACAACTGCAAGAAGTTTCCACTTCTAGGGCTGGGGTAGCAAAGAGAAGAAATTGTAATTATTAAAATATAGAAGCTGGGACTTCCCTGGTAGAGCAGTGGATAAGACTCTGCGCCCCCGATGGAGGGGAGCCTGGGTTCCATCCCTGGTCAGGGAACTAGATCCCACACGCACGCCGCAACTAAGAGTTTGCATGCCACAACTGAGGAGCCCACATGCTGCAACTAAGGAGCTGGCGAGCCGCAACGAAGGAGCCCGCGAGCTGCAACTAAGGAGCCCACCTGCCGCAACTAAGGAGCCCACCTGCCGCAACTAAGACATGGTGCAACCAAATAAATTAATTAATTAATTAAAAAAAATAAAGTTAACTGTACTAAAAATATACACATATAGAAGTTGGAGTAGTGTTATGGGATCAATTGTGTTCTCCCCACCCCACAAAAATCCATATGTTAAACTCCAGCACCTCAGGACATGACTGTATTTGTAGATAGGACCTTTAAAGACATGAAGTTAAAATGAGCCATTAGGGTGAGCCAAGTCCAATATGGCCAGTGTCCTTATGTCACCTAACTACACTTGGGTCCACTCACCCATGCGTAGTAAAGGCAATCTACTGACACCAGGTTGTGGCAAAAGAAAGTGCAGTGTTTATTGCAGGAGTCCGGGACAGCTAGTGCTCAAAAAGCCTGAACTCCCCGATGGGTTTCAGGGAAAGATTTTTAAAGACAGGGTGAGGGAGAGGGTTGTGGGGCGTGATCATCTCACAGACAGTCTTCTGACTGGTTGGTGGTGAGGTCATAGTGAGTCAATATCATCAACCTTCTGGTTCCAGCAAGTCAGGGTCTACATGCTTGTGGGCAGCATACAGTTAACTTCTTCCACCTGGTGGGGCTTTCAATATCAGCATAACAGCTCAAAGGATATGACTTAGAATATCATCTTTAGCCTTTGAGGAGGAACCAAAGGCCCTCGACTTTGTTTAATGGTTAAACTATTATTATTTTGACTTACTTGACCGTTTTCCATTGTTTTTGCATTTTCTCACTTCTCTGATCAAATTTATTCTTTGGAAGTTGGGAAAAGCCTAGGGGGCTAAAGTTTTACTACAAACAAGAGGCAGACAGAGGACATTGTGGTGGGGAGGGTGGGGTGTCTGTCCAGGGAAGGCCCCAGAGGGTCCTGCTTGGTTATACTTATAAGAGGAGGAGATCTGTACACAGACGTGTACAGAGGGAAGACTGTGTGAAGACTCAGGGAGAAGACAGCCAACTGCAAGCCAAGGGGAGAGTTCTCAGAAAAAACCAACCCTGCTGACACCTTGATCTTGGACTTCCAGCCCTCAGAACTGTGAGGAAATAAATTTGTTATTCAAGTCACCCAGGCCATATATAGTACTTTGAGATAGCAGTCCTAGCAAACTAATATTGTACACATAGGAAGGAGGGGATCCCTGCAAAGCTGGAACTCAGACAACTAAGGGGACACCTACCTGCCGCTGGTGCTGATGTTTCTGAGGGAAATTGATGAGACTAGCACTGCAGAGAAAAGAGTGTACATATCCCTTCTTACTCTTCCTGTAGTCCGAGTTCTCTCTGGGGCCCCCTATTGGTATGACCTAACAAGGATACTGCAGGAAAAGCAGAAAAGTATCCCAGCTCCAGCATCATAAAGCAAAAGAAGGATGGTCTGGAACTAAGAAAATAGCCTAATAACTGACATTATATTGTGTATACAGATTTTCGTTCATTGTCTCTTTCCTCCACTTGAAAGTAAGCTCCAACAGGTTAGGGATTTTTTTTTGCTCACTGCTACACCACCAATGTCTAGAATAGTCTCTGGCAAATGGTGAGAACTCAATAAATATACATCAAATGAATAAGTGAATTAGTATCATCATCCAAAACAAAAGGTGAAAATCAAAGGCTATAGAGAAATATACTCGCCAAAGGATATCATAATCAATGTATTAGTTAGACTTAGGTTAGCTTTAACTACCAGGAAAATCAAAATGGTAATGACTTAAACAAAAAACACTCACAAAAAAGGTCATCAGTCCAGGGCTGATGTAGCCCTCCATGGTGTTAAGGACCCAGGCTCCTTCTTGGTCATCGTTCTACCATCCTCAGTTCCATGTTATGGTTCAGGATGACTGCTCCAGCTCCAGCCATCGTGTCAGCATTCCAGCCTGGAAAAAGAAGAAAGGCAAGTAGAAGTGCTGCCCTTTCTCCTTAAAGGGCATTTCTCAAGTTGCTCACTCTTCCTCCTTTTACATTTAGTCATGTGGCCCACATGCAGCTGGGCAAAATGGTATTCTGGGTGGTCATGAGCCCACCTGAAAATAATGGCTACTATTTACTAAAGAAGAGGGTAAGGATGAATGTGAGAGATAACTGGCTTTCTCTGCCACAGGGAGCATTGCAAAATTCTTCTCTCTGTCACATATATAAAAGGAGCAATGGTTCTCCAGGCATTATTTGAGAATACTACATTAATCCCAGTTGCTCCCAGGATTTGTCCAGTGCGGGATTCTGGAAGTCATCACAGGTAGCACCCTCTTACTTCCACGTCCAGTTGTTCTTTGAGTCTCTGTCTTGATCTCCCTCTACAAATGTTGATGAAAACGGTAGGAGTTTGCGTAGCACAGGGTCACATGCATGAACTCTGGAGTCAGAAAACCTGGGTTCAGTACTAGGCCCCAGTACTTGCTAACTATATATCCTTGAGCAAGTTACTTAACAACTCTGTTTCCTCACTTGTAAAACGGGGCTAATGATGGTGTCTGCCCCACAGGCTATGGTGAGATTGTCGAGCACAGGCTAAATGCGCAATAAATGTTCCTATTATTATAATTATTCACTGACGGTTCTAATCCCTGAACATCTCTCAAATCTCCTCCCTCCTCTCCACTCACAATGGCAGAGCTTCCATTTAGGCCCTTATCAATTCTCAGCTGGATCAATACTCTCAGGTAGTTCTTATTGACCCTCTTGCCTTCATCCTATTCTCTTCAATCTACCTTCCAGTTATAGCCAGAGAGATCTTTATCATTTACATTTTTGATTATGCCATGCAGGTCCTTAAAATTCTTCCTGATGCGCCTTCATGACCTGACCTTTTGGGCTTCACCTGTGGTCGCTACAGTTCTCACGGGATATTCTTTCTGGTTTTGGACAAGTTGTTCCCTCTGCCTGGGATACACTGTCTTCACCTGAATCTCTGATAAGTGATTCCTCACCTTTCATGATTCAACTCAAATGTCACTTCCTCCAGGAAGCCTTCCTTGACCTCCACAGGTGCAAATGAATTAATATATATATATAATGTGCTTAGAATAGTGACTGACATGGTAAGTTCTCAATAGGTGTAAAGTTTTATTACTGCCATTTTACCTCTGTGTTTGCAGGGTCCCTTATATTTCATTAGAAACCTGTAATTGTTCTCAATTTTCTCAATTGTTCTCTGTTTTTCTCCACCAGGCTTTTTTCTACCATGTATCAGAAACTTTTTTTTCCAAAAACCTAGCACAATTCCTGGTACAGAGTAACCACTGAATTGTTGCATGGATGATGAGGAAGGAAGGAAGGAAGGAAGGAAGGAAGGAAGGAAGGAAGGAAGGAAGGAAGGAAGGAAGGGAGGGAGGGAGGGAGGGAGGGAGGGAGGGAGGGAGGGAGGGAGGGAGGAAGGCTCTACCCTAAATGGGCACTACATGAATTTAAGAAGAGGAATGAGAAAAGAAGTAGGAAAAATATCTCCTGTGATGCTTTATCACTGAACAGGGCTTCAGGATGAGTTTAGAGGCACAGAGCAAACTGCCTGCCACCGTATCTGAATAAACAGAAAAATGTCTGCAGTGATGTTTGTCTAATGTGGTGGGAATTTGGGGTGATACTTTCTACTTTGTATATCTCCACATTATTTGACTTATTTATTGTAAGCATGTGATTTTCTTTTTAAAAAAATCCTGAAAACAAACATGTTGCATAGTTCATTCTGAGTGGTAGAAATATGGATGACTCAATCTCTTCACTGTACTTTTTGTGATTCTTAAATTCCTTCTCCCCCCACCCCCCCAAATTTTTGTTTAACGAGTCTACAAATTTTGCCTCTTCATTCTTGGATTCGTTTTTATCCCTTCAGATAGTACTGGTTAAGGTAGCAGGCTCTGGAGCCTGACTGTCTGGATTCAAATTCTGTCTGTATTATTCACTAGCTGTGGTTCCTTAGTCAAGTTATTTAACCTCTCAAAATCCTCAATGTCCTCATAAATAAAACAGATTTGTCCTTCCACATAGGATTGTTATGGTGAGTATCTGGTGGTAAGGCTGTTACTATTATTCCCTAGCATATGATATATTTGGTCTTGAATACTGTTGAACTGAGCTGGGATTTTTTTTTTCAAGTACATTTTTCATGGTACTTGCTCCAGGCCTCCTCCAAACTCAGCCGTGGTTTTGCTTTATCTCCGTGAAGAGTGTAAAGCTCCCACACCGGAAGCACATTGGCTGCCACTAGCTGAGGAAAGATTCTCCCTCTCTGAAGGGCCAAAGGGGAAGCTCTAGTGTGGGAAGAGGAGGAAAATGTTCCCTTCTTCACCTCTGAGAAAAAAGAATTTTCTGGTGCTGTTTTGAATGTAGAGAGGATAATCTACCACAGTGATTATAAAAACAAGTCTTCCCTTCTGCATTTAAAATAAAATATATGCGTCTGTGATTTCGTCTATCTGGTTATCCATAATTTATGATTTCTTTATAATGAACATGTACTGCTTGTGTAATAAAAACTTTAAAAAAGAAAAAAAGCACAATACAGTAGTTGTTTCCAATTCTCATGGTTACAGAATGAGTCAATCTTTTTAACGTCAAAAATTTTTTTCAGAGAGTGACCTAGTAGACGGAGCATGCATCTGGGAGCTAGACACTTCCAATTCCTTATCAAAGCATCAAGAGACCCTCACTGTGAGCTTCTGCAATTCCTTTAACCTCTCTGAATCTTAGGTTCCTTGGGCAATAAATAAGGATACTCAGGACATTGGAAAGTTCAACTTGTTAACGTTCACCAGGTCTGTAAAGCCATAACGTGTTGTTTTTATTTAAGATAGGTCAAGAACTGAGTCAGATGCTTGACACCTAAGTAAAATCTGCTTTTGTTAGTCTCTCTGATGTGAAAACATGGTGCATCCCCTGAGAATATTGTAAACATCAGAGTTTCAGTAGGCCCAAGTCTCACAATTTGGGACCGGCTTTGGTTGACCTGGAGGGAGAAGATTAGAATATTCTCGGTTTACTTCACTCATTTGCCAGGCATTTAATAAGAGCAAACGTTAAACGCAAGTCATTTGTAGTAAAGGTACCAGCCATTGCCTGCCCACACTCCATCATAAAGAATCTAATGTATGCCTGTAGCCCTGGTGCCTCTGTTCTTCATAATATGACCTCTCTCTGGCCACAGCTGCCTGCGCTGAAGTGAAGAACTAACCCATGAGTTGCTGGGCTGGCCAGAATCTGTCTCCTTTGAACTGAGATTGAGTCAGGGGTCACTTAGGACTTGGGGGTGGCTGCCATGCTGGGCCACGTATAAGCAGAAGAGGCTGGGGTGCAGCGAAGGCAGAGGAGCTTGTATGGATACAGCAGCAAAGAGGAGAGACCTTGTTACAACGGAGAGAGAAATGAGGGAGTGGGTGGGGAGAAAGCTGCCTGAGGCGTTCTTGTTTCCCCAGATCAAGAAGAGCTCTTGCATCTGGGTTCTACAAGAGTCCTCTCTATCTCCTCATAAACTCCTTTCCTGATATGAGTTGAGTGGGTTTTATTTTATTGCACCACAATCCCTGATTAAATCTATAGAGCCTGGCCTTCTAAGGCAGTGCATCCTAGGCTGAGATTACATATACCAGGAAGATGTCCACCAAAAATCTGGGATTCCGGTAAAAAGTGGCCAACTCATTACTGTGCCAAATAAAAACCAAGAAATGTTACACTATACAAGCAACAACATAGTGCTACAAGTTACAAAGCATGTATAATATGTAACATTGTAAAACTGAGTAGTCTTATTAAAAACTTACCACAAATTGGGCTTCCCTGGTGGTGCAGTGGTTAAAAATCTGCCTGCCAATGCAGGGGACACGGGTTCGAGCCCTGGTCCGGGAAAATCCCACATGCCACAGAGCAACTAAGCCCGTGCGCCACAACTACTTAGCCTGTGCTCTAGAGCCCACGAGCCACAACTACTGAGCCCACATGCCACAACTACTGAAGCCGCGCACCTAGAGCCTGTGCTCTGCCACAAGAGAAGCCACCACGGTGAGAAGCCCATGCACTGCAACGAAGAGTAGCCCCTGCTCGCTTCAACTAGAGAAAGCCGTGCACAGCAACAAAGAACCAAAGCAACCAAAAATAAATAAATTAAATAAATAAACTTTTAAAGAAATAAAAAATTTAAAACTTACCACAAATTATTCTTCTTTTCCATTTTTTAATTAAAGTACAGTTTACATACAATAAAGTTCACCATTTTTAGTGCACAGTTCTTCAAATTTTGACAAATGTATAGAATTGTATGACACCACAACAATGGAACAGTCAAATAAAACAGTTCCTTTACCCTAAAAAATTCCTCTGTGCCCCTTTGCAATCCAGTCCTATCACCTCCTCCAGCCCCTGGCAACCATTGATCTTTTTCCGTCGTCTGATCTGTAGTTTTGTCTTTGCAACACTATCATAGAAGGAAATCAGATAATAGGTAGACTTTTGAGTCTGACTTCTTTCACTTAGTATAATGTATTTGAGATTTAGCCATGTTGTTACATATATCAGTAATTCATTCCTTTTATCACTGAGTAGTATTCCATTACATGAATGCATCACATTATGTTCATCTATTACCCCACTGAGAGACATTTGGTTTGTTTCCAGTTTTTGGTGATTATGAATACAGCCACTGCAAACATTCACATACAGGTTTTTGTGTGAACATAGGTATTCATTTCACTTGGGTAAATACCTAGGAGAGGAATCGCTGGGTCATACGATGTGTACCTTTAACTTTACAAGAAACTGCCAGACTGTTTTCCAAACTGGCTCTGTCATTTTGCATCACACCAGCAATAGATGGGGCACCGGTGGTTACTATCCTAGACAGTGCTTGATAACATCAATTTTTGTTTCCTTTAACTATGCTAATAGGTGTTTGATGGTATTCGTGGTTTCCATGTTCATCTCCCTAATGATTAGTGATGTTAAACACCTTTTTATGTGCTTATTTGCCAACTATATATCTTCTTTAAGGAAATGTCAGTTTAATTCTTTTGCCCATTTTTAATTGGCTTGTTTGGTTTTCTTATTATTGACCTTTGAGAGTTCTTTTTATATTCTGGAAACAATTCCTTTGTCTGCGGCTTTTCTTTTCCATCTCTTAGCTACTGCATTATTCTTATTTTTTCATTTTGACTTGGACAGTTGAAAATATTGTCGAGAATGTCATCGGCATGACAGTGTTTGGGAATTCCTACTATACGGAACACAGAAAATGGACAGGGATGCAAATAATTTTATTAGTGAGTTAGTATATACTGTACACAGCTTAAGCTTACTTAAGGATGGGTAGGCAGCTCTACTCCATGGGGTCATCCCGGAACCCAGGTTCTTTCTATCTTGTGGCTCCATCATCCTCTAACATATTGTCATCATCTGCTTGGTTGAAGTTAATTCACCATCATTTTATCTGCATTCCTACCCTAAGGAAAAGAGGAAGTAGAGGGCAAGCCACTTCCTTTTTAGGAAATGAGCCAGAAGTTACTAACATCCTCTTGGCCAGATCTTAGTCACTGACCTACAGCTAGCTGCTAGGAAGGCTTGAAAGTGTACTCATTAGCTGGGCAGCCAAGTGGTTTCCTTAAAACACTATTACTATGGAAAAGGATATATTGGGGGACAGTAGAGTCCACCAGAGATAGGAAATGAAGCTGTCATACCGACAGTCAGATCTTCTTCCTCACACTTATGGACAACCAGAAAGCAGAAGTTGCAAAAGGCTTTGCTTAAAGCCATTTCTGAGGTTAATGGAAAGTTGAACGTGATTTTTTCCTTTTGCTTTGGAATTTGCAAAGAGTTGGAAAAAGCTGAGTAAAAAAGGGAGCCAAGACCAACTGTGTCAGTATTGGCTGACACAAAACCAATACCACACACCTCCAGCCCCACCCTCAACCTCCCAAAGGCTGAGCTGGTTGAGAGGTAAGAGGAAGTTGTTGAGTAATTGCCTTGTGGGGAATGTAATTTTCTGTGGTAAGAGATAATTCCTTCCTCATCCTCGGAGAAGGGAAAAGCATTTGTCCCTTCTTGAAGCTAAGTGAGCAAAGTTCAAGAAAACTACTCCTAAAAGACAGAGCAGTGTTTCTCAACCAGGGGCAATTTTGCCCCCCAGGTGGGATGACCCACAATCCTGGTTTGGGTTGGGACCAAGGAGTTTGTGGGTGTGTTTGTTTCCTATTGCTGCTATAACAAATAAGCATAAATTTAGTGGCTTAAGTGATGCAAACTTATTATCTTACAGTTCTGGAAGTCAGAAGTCTCCTTAGATTAAAATCAAGGTGTTGACAGGGTCGTGTTCCTTCTAGAGGTTCTCAGGGAGAATCTATTTCTTGCCTTTTTCAACTTCTAGAGGCTGACTGCATTCCTCGACTCATGGCCCCCTTCCATCTTCAAGGTCAGCAATTGTATCACTCTGATCTCAGCTCTTATCATCACGGTTCCTTCTCTGACTTTAGCACTCCTGCCTCCCTCTTCTAAGGACCCTCGTGATTGCAGTGGGCCCACCCAAATCACCCAGGATAATCATCCCATCTCAAGATACTGAACTAATCACCTCTGCAAAGTCCCTTTGCCATGGAAGGTAATAGAGTCACAGGTTTGGGGGATTTGCATGTGGACAGTTTTGGGGGGACAGTACTCTGTGTACCACATCAGGACATGGGACTTTCAGGCCTACTGCCAGGAAAGTTGGTCGCCCTATCACCAGGAGACCTTTGGCAATATTTGGGGCCGTTTGTGATGGTCACAACTGTCATCTAACAGATAGAGGTCTTAGAGAAGAGGTGGCAGGGAGCAGCATATGAGTTTCTACTCTTGGCCTAGAAGAGATACCTGAGGCTCCTGTGGCTTAGATCCTGTGGAACAGATACTTGAGTGGCTCTCGTGGACGGGGGCTGAGAGGAATCTGCTCTGTAGTGCTGCACTCTAAAGATCTGTCTACCAAGTGAGTGAACTCTACCGTCAAGGGCAGACTGCCAGGGCAGTGCTAAAGGAGGCTGGCAGAGGTTGGGCCAGGGCCAGACGTTCCAGAAAGGGACTTGTGCAATGAGGATGCTTCATGTGCTGATTTATACATTCCATGAGAGAATCAGCCTTTGTTCACCTGGCACCGAGCCAGTATCCATGGCCCATCAGTTTAGCAAAAGAACCAGCAACAGTCAACACGAGGAGGTGGACCTTGTGCCTCCCTTTGTCCCTGATCCCTCAAAAAGAAACAGGGAAAGGGAACAGAAAGGCAGACCACATAGCTTCCTTGTTCAAAGTCCTTTAAAAGTCTGACCTGTGATGGGGAGACGGAAGCTTTTGAATGTGATATGTGATTAGAGTTGAAACTGGACTAATTTCAATAAATGGGAAGTGACTAGAAAGTAAAAGAATCTTAAAAATTTGCTACTTAATAGAACAAAAAAGAGTAGACAGACGGCAGTTGGAAGCAGTGATTGGAGAAAATAAAAGTTTCGGCTTGCACCTCACGAAGTTAAATCTCTGTTAGTAATCTAGTTTTATGTCTTAAAAGTATAATATTTCCATTGACCAGTATCATTGTTGGAAACATGATAGGACCTCAGTTCAAAACTCAAAAGCATGATGGAATCTTGCATCCCGGGCCCAGAACTAACAGTTTTCTATGTGACATAAATAGCAAATGCATTAGAATTGCTGTGGCTGGGTGATCCGGCCTTCTATCATCCAAAAGTCTCATGGGACTAGGCACCCAGTTAAGGGATCCCATTGCTAACGTGTATGGATGTGACCTGAGCATTTTGTTCTTAAGAGTGGAACTGTAGACTGTACAACCTCAAAGTAGAAAGTGTTTCTTTTGTCTCGTAATTCTAATTGAAAGCGTTTTATTACCTTGGCTTTTCAAACCCACCATTACTCACTTATAGGAGAAATGTACTGAAATATTACCTTATCTTTGCTCTGCCTGTGTTTTCCCCCTACCACCATTTCAAGCAGGTAGCCAGACATTTTTTGCACCCTATAATAATGGGATGTCTAAGGAGGTTGCCTGAAAAGATAATTCCCATTCTTGCTTTTGAAAAAGCTTTAGTCCTTTAAAGAAGCTGCACTTATTGTCCTGGAGGGAATGGGCCTTTGAAAAGTGTAAAAAAAGAGTGGAGATTTGGGCCTGGATTGGAATAGGGAAAGAAGTCGGGGTTCCAGAGAAAGTGAGGACCAGGGCAATGCTTATGGAGGGCCCCAGGAGGTGCCAGACCTTGGTGGCCACACACGCACCAGAGCAGGACCCTCTTCTTACTGATGAGTACCCCACCTCATGTGTGGCACAAGGCATGGAGGCTTAGGACCCCTGTGAGCTCCCACCACAGGCATCTCAGCAGCAACCAGGGCGGAAAGACAACCCGTCCCAGTGCCAAGGGGCTACACAAGACCCCTGGACCTTTGATAGCCCTGAGGCATGGGGCCCCAAGCATGTTTGAAATGGAATTTCTTTCTACCTCCACAGGATAAGACTCAGAGCTAGATATAAGTTGATTTAAAGGAAAACAAAGAACTTGAGTTGTGGACTGATATTCATACCCCATACATCTCCCCAGTTTTCAATGGAAACCTATACTCTGAAGTTACATAATTAAAATGATCATTTTCTATTTTAAAAATCCTACCCTTGAAGAGGTTAAAATGATCCATGTGATAGTGGATTAGAGTTAGAGACGTCAGTATGATTGTTAATTGGCTTATACATTTGTGCATTGGTTTGTATTCTATTGGGAGCCAAAGAAAATATTATATAACATGAGATATTAACAGTGGCAGATGTTTGAGGTGGTACTCAGTGATTCTGAGAAACATTTATTGTCTTTAATAGGAATTTTATGGTTAAAAATGTTTAAATTATTTGAATTTTTCCTTCTTTGATTTCCCTACTTTCTCCAAAGTGTTTTCTTGAGATTCAGTAAATCAATCATACACTTTTTAAAATTCTACCCTCAGCTTTTAAACATTTGAAAAGCTATTCAACCTCACTTATCATAAGAGATATATAAATTAAAACCGAGATAGCATCTTTTATCACATAATGTATACAAAAATCTAGAAGTACACTATGCTGGCAAAGCTGTGGGGAAACAGTCACCTTCCCACAATGCTAATGGGAATGTAAATTGGTAAAATCCCAATGGAAAAGAATTGGGCAATATCAAAATTACAAAGATTATATCTTTGATCCAACAATTTCATTTCTAGGAATTTACCCTACAGAGATACTCACACACATGCAGATAACGTTAGTACAAGTGGATTCATTGCAGCATTGTACGTAATAGCAAAAAAATTGAAAGGTCTATGAATTCAAGGTCTGGTTAAATAAAGTAAGATGCATCCCTACAATGGAATGCTACATAATTTTTTTTCAAGAATAAGCAAGTTCTTTATATATTGATATAGAAAATCTTCAAAATATATTAAGTTAAAAACACAAGATGCAGAGCAGTAGATGTATCATTAACATATATAAGGAGATAGGAATTAGCTTGTAAATGTATTTTTTAAGTCCTTGGAGAGATAAACCAAATATTAATAACAGTGATTATCTAGTTGGGCATAAAGAATGGGGGTGGGTGTAGGAACTGGGCAAATGGGAGACAGAGGTAGGAGATTTTCACAGAATACCTTTTTATACCTTTTGATGTTAGAACCACATAAACACGATACCTATACAAAAAAAGGAAACATTTTAAAACTCTACCTTATGAGAAATAGGAGGCTGCTGTTTATGATTCAGAATTCTTACTCACATAACAGAGAGTCTAAATGCACTTACTTAGAATTCAAGTTAGTTATTACATTTTCTATTTCCTTTAAATGACTCATAACAGAAACAGAATTAATGCATGATATTCACGATTTTAGTATTTGCTATCATTTTTCCTTGAAAACAGCCTAAAGGTAGTTTTAGAACCAGGATTTATGATACATTTAGTCCTAATTACAGCACTCTTTGAAAATATTTTAATAATATAAAGTTAAATGATACCAAATGGAAATATAGATCTACACAGAGGAATGAAGAGAATTAAAAATGGTAACTGCTGGGCTTCCCTGGTGGCACAGTGGTTGAGAGTCCGCCTGCCGATGCAGGGGACACGGGTTCGTGCCCCGGTCTGGGAAGATCCCACATGCCGCGGAGCGGCTGGGCCCGTGAGCCATGGCTGCTGAGCCTGCGCGTCCGGAGCCTGTGCTCCACAACGGGAGAGGCCACAACAGTGAGAGGCCCGCGTACCACAAAAAAAAAAAAAAAAAAAGGTAACTGCTTAGGTAAATATATAAAATTTTTTTCTATAATTATTTAAATCTCCTTAAAAGAAAATTAATTTACTGTTTAAATGAAAATCATAACAATGTAGCTGAAAAGTTGTATAAAGATATATAACAATAAGCACAAAAAGAGGGAGGAATGGAAGTGAAAGTATACTCTTGTAAGGTTCTTATACTAATTTGAAGTGATAGGTAGACTGTGATAAGTCAAAGATGTATACCATAAACCCTAAAGCCACCACCAAACTAACAAAGCAAAGTGTTATAACTAGTAAGTCAACAAAGATAAAATGGAACCATAAAAATACCTGATTAATTCAAAAGAAGGCAGAAAAGAGAAAAAAAAAAAAGGGAGGGAATAAAGAACAGATGGGATAAACTGACAACAAACAGCAAGGTGACCAATTTTAACCTAACCTTAGAGGTAATCATATTAATGCAAGTGGGGTCTAAACACCACAATTAAAAGTAAAAGATCATTCAGAATGGATTAAAAAGCAAGACAACTATATATTTCCTATAAGAAACCAACTTTATATATAAAGACATAAAAAGATTAAAAGTAAAAGGATGGAAATAATATACCATGCCAACACTAACCAAAAGAAGGCCAGAGTGGCTACATTAATATCTGGCAAAATCTATTGCAGAACAAAGAATTTTACCAGAGATTTTTTTAAGTCATTTCTTAATGATAAAGGTGTCAATTCATCAGGAGAACAGAATAATCCTAAACGTTTATGCACCTTACAACAAAGCTTCAAAACACATGAAGTCAAAAACTGACAGAACGGCAAGGAGAAATAGACAAATCCATAATTATACTGGAAGAATTCAATAACCCCTCTCAATAATCGACAGAATAGAAAATCAGTAAGAATATAGGAGTCAAACGGAATTATCCACCAACTTGACCTGACTGACATTTTTTTTCATAATTTTAAAAAATCATTTTTTTAATTTATTTTAACATCTTTATTGGTGTATAATTGCTTTACAATGGTGTGTTAGTTTCTGCTTTATAACGAAGTGAATCTGCTATACATATACATATATCCCCATATCCCCTCCCTCTTGCGTCTCCCTCCCACCCTCCATATCCCACCCCTCTAGGTGGTCACAAAGCACTGAGCTGACCTCTCTGTGCTATGCAGCTGCTTCCCACTAGCTATCTATTTTACATTTGGTAGTGTATATATGTCAATGCTACCCTCTCATTTCATCCCAGCTTACCCTTCCCCCTCCCCGTGTCCTCAAGTCCATTTTCTACGTCTGCGTCTTTATACCTGTCCTGCCCCTAGGTTCTTCAGTACCTTTTATTTTCAATAGATTCCATATATATGTGTTAGCATACACCATTTGTTTTTCTCTTTCTGATTTACTTCACTCTGTATGACAGACTCTAGGTCCATCTACCTCACTATAAGTAACGCAATTTCGTTTCTTTTTATGGCTGAGTAATATTCCATTGTATATATGTGCCACATCTTCTTTATCCATTCATCTGTCGATGGACACTTAGGTTGCTTCCATGTCCTGACTATTGTAAACAGACCTGCAATGAACATTGTGGTACATGACTCTTTTGGAATTATGGTTTTCTCAGGGTATATGCCCAGTAGTGGGATTGCTGGGTCGTATGGTAACTCTATTTTTAGTTTTTTAAGGAACCTCCATACTGTTCTCCATAGTGGCTGTATCAATTTACATTCCCACCAACAGTGCAAGAGTGTTCCCTTTTCTCCACACCCTCTCCAGCATTTATTGTTTGTAGATTTTTTGATGATGGCCATTCTGACTGGTGTGAGGTGATACCTCATTGTAGAACATCTCCTCTCCCCTCCGCCAACAACAAAATAGACATTCTTTTGAAGTGCATATGGAACACTTACCAAATTAGATTATAATCTGAGTCACAAAACAAATTCAAATAATGTTAAAGGGTTCAAGTCGTACAAATTATATTCTCTGACTACAATGGAATTAAATTAGAAATTAAGGGAATGGAAGGAGAAACCATTGAGATTATTAAATGTGTGATTAAAAACCATTACTCACTGCATTTTCAGATCATAGTTTAGGACAAATATCAGAGCAAATGTGAATTCAGCCAGAACTGATTCTCTCTCCACAACAAAAACCAAGACTGTGACTGGGTCACATGAACTAGTCACACACTGAAGGAGCTCTGGTTGCCACCACTCTTCAGGGAAGCAGCTCTTGCTACATACAGGCAAAATAAAATATTACCTACATTAAAAAAAAAAATCTCTTCCCACCCACCTCAGGTAATAACACATCACAGAAGAGCATTCTTGGCTGCCGGTTCATAATAAATTGCAACTAATTGGAACAGCTTAGGGGATTTGTTGGGAAGGGTGGACTTAAAAAAAAACTTTTAGCAAAGACTGTATTTCCTACCTTAATAAACAAAAGGTTGAATTTTGTCACTGTTTTGTCACTCTAGAAAGAATAATCTCACAGTTATCTAATAAATTAAACGTCTCTCCAGTTAGTAGACTTGAGTAGTTCTATCATGGCGGGCTCCCTTGGCTGGAACCTCTCAGGAGCAACTCTCTCCTATCCCACTCTGTTTGCACCACTTGGTTGATGCTAAGTGGGTGTAGATAGGTAGAAGCCAAGGACTTCAGGTCATGACCTATGTAAATAGATCAGTAACCAACAGAGGAAATTTAAAAAGTAATATAAGTATAACGGAAATATGGAAGAAGGGGAGAGGGTATGTCATATCTTCGTATAATGTAACAGGAAGTTCACTAGAATCAATAAATCACAAATTAGGGGCAAAAGAGTCTCATTTGGAGGTGTAGAAATAACTGCAAGAAGAAACAACTCAAAGAGAAGTGGTGGCTTTTGCCCAACAGGACTAGAGTTGAATAAAGGAGGGCAGGGCACTACAGCTTATAACTGGGCATGTATAACTTTGATTTTTAAAAACATTTTTGAAATATAATAAAAATCATTAAAATTAGTAGGGCGAATAGTTCAAGGTTTCGGAATACAAATAACAACAATCTTGTAGGTGTGTTATCACTAGGATCTGACCTTTGGTTTCCCCAAACTTAACACTCATTTGCCAGCTTACACACTTAAAGTGCAAGTTGACCTTTGTCAATTTCTCTTCCTAGCGCATTTAACAGCCTCCCACTTGCTACATCCCCACTAGTTCACAGCACCAAAATGCTTCAGCTCCCCACATACCCAGCCCAAGTGCCTCTAGCCATGCTCTCTACCCTGACTTGTATCCTTTCTCCAAGAGTAAGCAACACCTTACTTGCACCACAGGCAACCCTCCTCTGACTGCCCCCAAGCTGAGTTGGGTGCCTCTTCTCTTTCCCATAATTCTTTGTGAACATCTCCATCACTGTTTCAACAAACTTATATAGTGTTGTATCTTTAGTTTCCCTACTAGAGCCTTTCTTGAAGTCAGTCTTTGTATCCCAGTGCCTATTGCTGAGCTTTAGTAAATGCTCAATAAGTGTTTTTTTTAGTTAGTTCTGAGAATGCAACTCTCACAAAGACTAAGAGGAGGAAGCATCTAACAAAAATTAGAGCTAATTTTCACCCTGGGTTAATCTGTGTCTGCCACACAATGATCCCTTTACACACACACACACACACACACACACACACACACACACACACACACACATTCCCAAAGCACATGAACAATCTGTCCTTACTCATGGTCAGGGTAGGCAGTTGCCTGAAGGGCATGATTTGAAAAGTTACTAGAAAGTTCCCCTGAATCCACTCCAAAATACCTACTCTATTAGCTGCTATACTGCCAGAGAGGCCACCCGCAAATGGTTAACATCTATAAAACTGCCTCTTCCTTTAAGTACAAACAATCTTGAAAGAGGTTACCCTGAATTGTGCTCACTATACCCTTGGAGCTACTTCCCCACGCCCACTGCCCCCACAGAGCCAGGAGCATCTAAGATCACGAGTGAGAGAGTGGAGCTGGCTAAAGGCAGGAGGAGGGCAGTTCTGCAGCCTGGGGCGCTGCCTAAAGACATCCCATCTGGGCCACCGCTCAGAGACGAAGAGCACAGCTGTCGGAATCAGGAAAGTCTGGTTTGACTTGCCTCCGACTCTTACACCTCTGTGATGTCGGGCAGGTTATTTTACCTCTCTGAGTATTAGTTGCTTTTAAGAGGTCACATTCTCCTGGTGTGGTTGTAGGATTTCATGATGCAATGCCCACTGAGCTCTTCAAGAGGGTGCGGGACAGGCATTCCATAAGTAATAAGTTAGTTACCACTCACACTCTTGTAAGTGGGTAGATGGAAAGCATAGACCTGGGGAGAGAAAGCCAGAGGGCACTGAAGACAGCTCTCAAATATTTTACAATTGTGCCTGGAGCCTAGAGTCTTATACATTTCCTAGAATCTCTTTACAGATCTCAGGGGTAGTACTCCCAGGGGTAGTACTAGGCCTATCTTAAACAGTGAGCTACTTCCTCCTCTTAACTTTCTCTCCATTTCCACCTATTATCCCTATAAACTCTGGGAGCAACAAAGAATCCTTCCTTCTTATGAAGTAAGAAGTAGGGGGAAAGTTCTAAGATGTGTATTTTAATATACTTCTATACCCGCTTCATCACATACAGACATGTACTAATTAAGCACACTGAGTGACTTCCCAAACACTTGTAGATAAACAAAACCTGGAAGGCAGAAATGTCCTTCTCTATGTCTAACCGGCTGCTATCTCGCCTCAGGTCATGGTAGTTGGGGAAATGGACAAACTGATTTGCTTTTAAACCCTAAATCGGTGGTTCTCAACCTTGGGGATGCATCAGAATCATCACATGGCTGGGAACTATGCTCAGAGGGTCCAATTATTAGGCCTTAGAGTCTGAGAATTTGAATTTCTAGCAAGTTCCCAGGTGATGCTCCTGCCGCTGGCCTGGGGACTCCACTTTGAGAACCAGTGCTCTAAATAATACTGTGTATGGCTTAAAACAACTAAAGTCCTAGTTTTCCTTTCAGGGAAAGAAAGGCACTGAAAATATACTTCACAAATTCTTCTAAGATAATTTACTCCTTTTTTAAAATGAGGTATATATTACTCAAAAAAAACCTCTTTTTAATAATCTAGTAGTTCCAATCCAGTTTCTCAAACTTAGTTACACACTACTATTTAATTTTTTCCAATGCCCTGGTCTTAAGTCTTAGAGTTTAGAAAAATCCCAGCTGCTATCAATGGACTTTCATATCTGACATATGCACAAAACATGAAGAAAAAACAATTTTCAAATATTATTATACAGTGTACATTTCTTACAAATTACTTCTGTATATCTAAGACAATAATTTGCTTTTATGGCTGTTTTCAGTTTTCTAAGTTATTACCAATACTTGATGTTACTCTACTTTGTTATTTCAAACAGCATATAAACAGCATTTTTTAAAACCCTCTAAAAAGGAAAAAATGTTTCTAAAAAAATATATGTTTGAAAGTGCATGGTACTTTGAAGTCCCGTGGAGGGCAAACTGGTTCAATCCTTCTGGAAAGGGCTTTCCCAGTACATATCAGAACCCTTAGAAGTTTTCACATGTCTTGACCCATTCATTCCTCTTTCAGAAACCAATCTTGAGGAAATAACCTGACAAAAGGTTTATATACAAAAACGTTCACCACTGCATTATTTATTATAGCAAAAATCTGAGGCCCAACTATCACAATAGGGGATTAATTCAGTAGACTATGATACATCTGTACACTGGTATATTTGACAGCCCTTAAAATGAAGGATTTTTAGTAGCATAGGACAATATTTATGATATAATGCTAAGGGAACAAAACAGGCTAACAATTGTATATATCATTTAACTTTGCCTTTGTAACCATAAAAGAATGTATTTTTTAAAAGACTGAAAGCAAAACACGAAATGTTGACAGATGAACATTTCTTTCATTTCTTCAGATGAAAGGATTATAGGTGATTTTCTTTTCTTTTTTATATTTTCCTACATTACACATGTATTAATTTATAAATAGAAAACAATAAACATTGTTTTAGCAACAAGTATAAAAAGGGTAGAAGCCCCTGAAATGTATAAATTTATGCCCAAACTGCAAATGTTCCCAGAAATATTAAATGGATAGAAAAAATAAGCTTCCCCTACATATTGGAGGGACTATTAACAAGCAAACTTTGTTTTCTGGGTGTCTTTTTTTTTACGAGTAGTAGGAAGTTGTACTTTTTCCGAAGGAAAATGAAATCTGCTTATTAAAAGTTGTTGTAAAGGTATTTCTTTTGATACAAACTACTCATGTGTATACCAACTTCCTTTCCAGCCCACCAAGCACAGGGCCACTCCATCAGCCTGTTCCAGAATTTGTTTTCAATGTGGTACTGTGCTGGTTTTATTTTTTATATGTGTTAAAATAAAGACATTGTGTAAGAAAAGAAAATGGTTCTGAAGAACATAGGGGCAGGACAGGAATAAAGACACAGACGTAGAGAATGGACTTGAGGACACGAGGAGGGGGAAGGGGAAGCTGGGACGAAGTGAGAGAGTGGCATGGACATATATACACTACCAAACATAAAACAGCTAGTGGGAAGCAGCTGCATAGCACAGGGAGATCAGCTCGGTGCTGTGTGACCACCTAGGGGGTGGGATAGGGAGGGCGGGAGAGAGACGCAAGAGGGAGGGGATATGGGCATATATGTGTACGTACAGCTGATTCACTTTGTTATGCAGCAGAAACTAACACACCATTATAAAGCAATTATACTCCAATCAAGATGTTAAAAAAATAAGTTAATAAATAAAGACATTGTGCTCACTTAAACTGCCAGGTAACACTATTCCCTGTAAAGAGAAATTCAGGAAAAAGCAGGTTAGTTCTGAGCACTCTCTAAAGTGGACAAGTAAATAAAAGTCCCCAGAACTTAGGCATTGGGCATAATCTTTACAAGGAGGTCTTAAGCATTCATTTCAATTGCTCCACAAAATTTAGTTTCCCACTAAATAATATCTGGAGTTTTGATGCTCTCATAAAAATGTGCAGCATATTTAAATTCAACCATCAAATTACTGTCATGCCAAAGAATAAAATTATGGTTATGATGAATTAGTTAATTGTTTAAAAATATCAGCAACAAACAAATAGCATGATGACAGTAAATATTTTGAAGTCCTTGCTCTGCTCCTGCTACTGTGCAAAGCACTCTACGTGGATTACCTCACCCATCCCAAAATCACTTTATAAGGTGGGCACTGTTATCTCTGAATGAGGGGCAAAGATCCGAACACAGTGGTCCCTGCATCGTTTCCATCTCACACCACGGTCTGCTCAGCAGAGTGGATGTGTTTCTCACTCCCTCTTCTTTTACTCTCACATCTCTGCGGACCAGCGGAAGGTAGACAGTTACAAACTCACAGAGACAACCAAGGGTCCTCTGCCCCGTCTGGGCTCTGTGCACCTCAAGGCAAAGCCTCAAGCAAACGCAAGCTGCCCCTGTGGCCACATCACCACCCTACCAGCTCCTTTTCCTCTGTTCCTGCTCATCTCTGGGGTCCCCGAGACATGAGTGATGAGGGACAGGGATATGCCACTGCCGGTGGAGAAAGAAAAGGGCCTTCTCTTTGTCCAGCAAAACGTCTCCAACCCACACCATTGCAGAAAAAGCTAATCAAATTAGTGAAAACTTTGATTTCCAGCATACTTTTTGAATGATGCAATTGTACTACGCACAAAGGAACTTGTAATATACTTGGTTTATTAGGACCAAGCAATACTCGATAGTGGAACTTATACGATATCTGATGATGTCCTAATAAGAGTGTCTTGAACTCACGGCAGTTCTTTGTAAAACTGCACACAAATAGCTTTTCTTAAGTCAATGGTTTCCCTACTTCTGCACTTGCACCCCAACACAGGAATCAAGGGAATGCTTTTTAAAAGATAGATCATGTCCTGTCTTTCCTCTGCTCAAAACCATCCAATGACCCTCACCTCACTCAAAATAAAAGCCAGAGAGGGAAACTTAAGTCTCCATCGATGGATGAATGGGTAAAGAAAATGTGTGTGTGTGTATATATATATATACACACACACACATAATTCAACCATAAAAAAGGAAATCTTGCCATTTACAACAACATGGATAGACCTTGACACCATTATGTTAAGTAAAATAAGTCAGACAGAGAAAGACAAATACTGTATGATCTCACTCATAAGATGTGAAAAAAACGGAACTCATAGAAACAGAACAGACCGGTGGTTACCAGATGCAGGGGTTGAAGGGGAATGGGTGAAGGTGGTCAAAAAGTAGAAACTTGGGCTTCCCTGGTGGCGCAGTGGTTGAGAGTCCGCCTGCCGATGCAGGGGACATGGGTTCGTGCCCCGGTCCGGGAAGATCCCACATGCTGCAGAGTGGCTGGGCCCGTGAGTCATGGCCGCTGAGCCTGCACGTCCGGAGCCTGTGCTCCGCAACGGGAGAGGCCACAACAGTGAGAAGCCCGTGTACCGCAAAAAAAAAAAAAAAGTAGAAACTTCCAGTTACAAGATAAATAAGTCCTGGGGATGTAACGGTGACTATAGTTAACAATACTGTATTGTCTATTTGAAAGTTGCTAAGGGAATAGATCTTAAAAATTCTCATCGTAAGAAAAACAAATTCATAACTGTGTAAGGTGATGGCTGTTAACTAGACTTACCATGGTGATCATTTCACATTACATACTTATATCGAACCGTTATGCTGTTCACCTTAAACTAATACAGTGCTGTCTGTGAATTATACCTCAATAAAACTGGGGAAAAAAATTTTTTTAATAGAAACACAAGCCCAAGTTCTCATCATGGCCTTCAGTGGATCAACTGAGGAGCCTTTGAAACCCATAGTCTCTGGTTTGGGGCCTGAGCCTGAGTCCTTCCAGCTCACAGGTGATTTGTATGTGCAGGCAGTGTGGCGAACCAGTTCTGCAGGATCTGACCTCATTTTCCACCACTCTCCCACTCCAGGCCACTGGGCTGCTTTCTGGTGCCTGTGCCTGGCCGGTACACACCTCACTGCTTTTGCATTTGCAGGTTCACCCCTGGCTCAGCTATCACCGCAGCACGTCTTTGTTCAAACAAAGGGCACTTACCTAACCAACCTCTGTGTCCTCTCCCTTCTCTTCATCTCTATCCTCCCACCTTGCTTTATTTGCCTCTATAGCAATTGTCACTACCCCATATATTTACTAATTTTTAATTGTATTTCCTGCCCTACTCCTCTCCACTAGAATGTAAACTCCATCAGGGCAGGAATACTTGTCTGTTTTGCTTTCTTATACATCCCAGGAGCCTAGAAGAGTATATGATACTTAGTAGGTGCTAAATAAATAGCTGTTGAATGAAGGAATGATTTAAAATTCCCTCACCTTCTCCATAATTTACTAGATAAACCCCACTTTCATAGCAAAAACAAAGATATGCTTCAGCCTGAACCTTGTTTGACAATTTATCACAAAATCTAAAATAACAGGATCCAGATTAAAGACAGTTTCTTCCTGGGGCGGGGGGGAGGGTTGTGCCATTTTGTTAAAATCAAACACAATCCCTGAGCTCCTGCTGTATGCAGAACACCACACAGTAAGCTCCTGTTTCTTCAGAATGATTGGGGAATGCATGCTTTGTGAACCAAAAGTGACCGCATACATTGACCATTCAGGGACTGTCGCATTTCAAAAAATTAGAGTCTATCATGAAACTCAGTTTAAACTTCCTTTGATTATTCAGAAACCACTTCAAAATTTTACTGTGACTAGATGTCATCATTAGGAGTATTATTTGAGCTTTCTAGGTGAATACGTGCTAATCTCGGGGACGTTGCTGATCATATGAGCAATAGAAGACAGTGCCTGTCCTCAAGGGTTACAGTCTAACTATGAAGACACATCATAGGAACTAAATCATTAGAAAACAAGTCATAAGGCAACATACCAATGAATGTTCATTAAAATGACACAAATTAAGAATATAAATGAGGAACATAAATGGGTAATCTTAGCAGCCTTCTAGAAGGAAGTGATTGGCAACTGGATTTTGCAGAATTTAAGAGTAGGAATGGCAAGCAGATTGAGTCACTAGACAGAAGTATGGTGCTTTGGTTAGCACAACATTCTGGAAAGAGTAAGTGTTTTGGTAAATTTTTGACAACACAGACTGATTAATCTCATTTCCCAGTGCTTTGGACCACAGATTGAACTCCATCCGTGCTGGCATCAGAAAACTGTTTCTTAATCAGGAGTCCATGAGCACTGAACAAGTCAAAATAAAAAGCACAATTTTAGACTGAATGATTGATGCAATTGAAGTTATTAGTAAGTAAGGACCTAGCTATAAATATAGAGCTGCAAGTTCAAACAATGAGACTATGCCCGGTAGCACTTCTAGAATTTTTGTTTATTTTAAGAAAGAGCATAAAATTAACTAAATAGATTTGTTTAAATAGAGGAAGAGCTAATCATTAAATTTGTTTTTGAAAGAACTGAACTGTTATTGACAGTGTTCCAATAGGTAAATTAAGAAGCATAAAATTTACATATCAGTATTAAGAAATCCAGCGTATTTCCAACTTGTAACAAAAGCACCCCTGAAGTTTCTACAAATCAATGTACCTTAATTAAGCAACAATGAGCTTATTCAAAAGTTAAAGTTATTTCATAGCTAATCATATGACCTATTTCCTTGACATCCCTAATTAAATTCCTTTGTTTTTCTTTAATAAAAATATCATATAACTCAAGCTAATTACAAAAGTTTTCATTGTTACTCAATATACGAAGATTGAATTAAAATATTTTGACTAGATGAATAAATTAACTTTTCCAGGCACATATCTTTATTAGTTCCCCTGACTGAAAAGCTGACAAATTGGGAGTTTCCAACTGAGTTTTGCTTCCCAATGAAAATAACCCTGTGAACTCCAGAAATTGCTTTCTTGGGCCAGGCTTCATGACCAACAAGGCCTCTCGTTATGGGGCTTACTACTTACAATAGGACATTAGAAAACTTTTGAATTGTCTCTCTTCTTCTTCATTTAGAATTGGGGACAGGGGATGGGGGGATGGAGAGAGGAGAAATTTGTAGTGAAGTGTAAATGGAATTATTTTATTTTGAAAGATCATTGAGTATAAAATGTTCTGAAATATTTTCTTATATTTAATGTAGAATAAATTCATTTTATATAAATCTACCATCTCATTCGGGATAATTATTAACCCAACTCTTTTGATTCTAGAGAGAAGTCTGGAAACTACTATTGAAATTTTTTTCTTTTTGAGTTATCTCCAGCAAGCTGTCATTAATTCACTCCTTATGTGTGTTGGTGTTTATTTGCATGCGTTTTCTGGTTTCAAAACAAAACTGGTCTCAGATGCAGGTGTTCTGGCTTGTTGTTTGAATCTTTGCACATTCCAGTAGCATTTTCCATTGGAATGTTGAATTTAATGAATGACAGACCAGATGTTCCAGGTACATCAGCCTGGGTTGAGAAGGGCATATGTGACAGTAACACCATGCCTTTTTTTTTTTTTTTTTTGCGGTACGCGTGCCTCTCACTGTTGTGGCCTCTCCCGTTGCGGAGCACAGGCTCCGGACGCGCAGGCTCAGCGGCCATGGCTCACGGGCCCAGCCACTCCGCGGCATGTGGGATCTTCCCAGACCGGGGCACGAACCCATGTCCCCTGCATCGGCAGGCGGACTCTCAACCACTGCACCACCAGGGAAGCCCAACACCGTGCCTTTTAAAAGCATTAATAAATTACAATTCACTTCAACTCTTCAAAATTACCATCCTCTAAATATAAGCTTAACATGATCTTTTAAGGAGAAATTTACGATATCTTTCAAAATGCTGTAAGATCACTTCACAGACAATATGACTTCATTTACATCATCTGATAATATTAGACGAATCATCATAAAAATGTTTATTCTGCTGTGATAATTTAATTACTGTAAAACGTCAATAATTCAATACAGTGTTATAAAAGTGATTGTTTCAATGGTAAAAAGGCAGAGATCTAGAGAGTGTTAAACACTCAATAACAAAGTTATTTTCCCTGAAAAAAATCTTAACAAATAGAAAGCTTTTAAAGCTATATATAAGTGAACAGCTATAAATCCTAAGTGTCATTGTACAAATCCAGCATCTGTTTTGCTCAAGAGTAATGGCATTTATGTATGTATGTATGTATGTCACTAGCTGTATTAGTTTGCTAGGGCTGCTGTAACAGAGTACAACAGACTGGGGTAGCTTAAACAAGAGAAATTTATTTTCACACAATTCTGGAGGCTGTCTGTAAGACTGATTCTTTCTAAGGGCCATAAAAGAAGGATGTATTCCACATCTCTCTCCTTGGCTTATAGACGGCCATCTTCTCCTTGTATCTTCACAGAGTCCTCCCTCTGTACCCATATGTGCCCAAATTTCCTCTTCTTATCAGTCATATTGGATTAGGGCCCACCCTAATGACCTCATTTTAACTTTACCTCTTTAGAGATCTTATCTCCAAATAAAGTCACGTTCTAGAGTAGTGAGGGTTAAGACTTCAACATATAAATTGGCGGGCGAGGGGCTAGGGGGCGCAATTCAAATTACAACATTAGTTTTATCAATGGTTTCTAACATAATTTTACCACCTGCTTTTTTTTTTTTTTTAAAAGCAATCTAATTTTATTTATTATTTTTGTGTGTGTGTGTGGTACGCGGGCCTCTCACTGCCGTGGCCTCTCCCGTTGCGGAGCACAGGCTCTAGACGCGCAGGCTCAGCGGCCCTGGCTCACGGGCCCAGCCACTCCGTGGCATGTGGGATCCTCCCAGACCGGGGCACGAACCCGTGTCCCCTGCATTGGCAGGCAGACTCTCAACCACTGCGCCACCAGTGAAGCCCCCACCTGCTGTTTTGATAAGCCAAGACACTCAGATAAAGCAGCTGCATTGGTTAGGTTACAGCTTCTTTCTCTTATCTAATTGCAAGGTCATGTGTTGTTTGGTATTACTCTATAACAAATAGCACTGCACAGAATATAAATTATGTTCCCGAATAAACAGATTGCTTTATGGACAACTGTTATTAAAATGGATGCCATAGTAAAAATACCTATGAGCTGGAAATGCTCTTGAAGAGTCAGTAGAGAGTAAACCTGGGTTCTAATGCAGCTTCTACCATAGACCAGCTTTGTGACCCAACCTCTCTGAACTTGAGTTTTCTCACAAACTTGTGATGATCAAATACAACCATTAATATAAGAGAGCACTGAAAACCATACAGTGCTATGCAATTATAAGGCATTTAAAAAACTTTTTTAGAGTGAAGTATAACGCAGATATAGAAAAGTACATAATCATGCCATCTAAATTACTGTTTTGTTTCTTCCTTTCCAGTCATTACACTTTTATTTTTCCTTCTCACCTTACTGTACCGTCAAAACCTCCAGTACAATGTTGAATAGTTTTCATCATGAGTGGATGTTATAGTGGACTCTTAAGATATAGTGGACTCTCAAAATTCTCTGGACGAATTTGTGGAAGATCTGATTTATTTCTTTCATAAATATTTAGTAGAGCTGCCAGTGAAGCCATCTAAGCCTTTACTTAGCCCAACTGTCTCTCCTTTGAAGATAATCTATTTTTTTTTTCTCTCTGCTTGCTTTAAAGACTTTGTTTTTGTCTCTGGTTTTCTGCTGTTTCATTACAGTGAGTTTAAGTGAGGTGTTTTGTTCTTTTTTTAACTTACCTGGCTTGAGAATTTATAATGTGTGGATATCTTTCATCAGTTCTGGAAAATTCTGAAGCATTATGTCTTCAAACATTACTCTTTCCTATTGTCTCTCTCCTCTCCTTCTGGAACTCCAATTAAACATGTTAGATATTCTCTCAGTATCGCTGTGTTTCAACCCTCTTCTTGTTTCTCTCTTCTCGGGATAATTTCTTCTGACCTATTACATAGTTCACCAATTCTATTTTTAGCTGCCTCTGACCTATGGTTAAAACCATCCATTTAAATGGTTAAAACCATTTAAACTAAATTTAAACTAATTTTTTAGTTTAAAAAATTAAATTTTTTCACATATGTGTTCATCTACTTCTGGTTTTTATAGCTGACAGCTTCAAATCCACCACGATTGCTCTTCTCAGTTATGTTTGTGCCTGGTTATCTTTAACCATGCACTACATATTGCGTTTGTAAAAGGAATAATTTATAGGAATAATTTGAGGCTTACAGTGAAGGCATTTTCCTCCAATGAGGATTTGTGCTTACTTCTGCCAAGACTGGCATACTACCAACCCAAGACCACCTTACACCAAATTCAAGGTTTGGCATTCCCAAAGATCTGAAGGAGGTCAAGCTGATTAGGGGATTTGAGTAGAGCTCAGTATCTCTGAAAATACACATGATATTCCTAGGAAATGCATTTTTGTTGGAGAAAGATAAGTAGTTTTAAAGTCAGAAGACATCATTTTAAATCAAGACTGTACTACTTACTACATGTGTAACCCTGAACCAGTCATTTAAGCTCTTTGAACTTCAGTTTTGTAATTTATAAATTGGAGATTATAGTATTTACTCTTCAAGGTATTCTAAGGGAGAATTAAAATACGGAGGACATTTTACAAAGTCTAGTACACATACAGACACAGAGAGAAACGTTATTTTTCCTTATTTCAGGGGCAAATCCCATAAAATAATATTATATTCTCCCACTTGACAGAACCTTTTTGAGAATTTTGAAGATAATCTCAGCTAAAAGGATTAACTCTGTAACTGGCTAAGTACATTCCTTCCCCTTAATGTTGTTTTTGAATTAAAAATATATGCCTAGCTCCATTGTTACTATCAATCATAGCTTTTCGCTGGGGATTTATTTAAAGAATCTTTTTCATGCTAAATAAATACAGAGATTTAATTTTTTTCCTTCACTGGACAGCTAACTCTGAACGTTTTTAAATATTTCAAATACAACAGAAAATGAAAAGTGTTACAGTGGAATAGAAATGCTATGTTAAGAATCTGTCTAATTTTAGTGGAAATGTTCATCTGTGAATACAGCATTGGTTTGAAATATTTAATTCTGGTCAAGAGACTATAGTAATTACATTAGTGTATATAACGTCAGCTGCCATTATAAGTTGCAACAGAAAGAAAGTTAATAGTGTAGTGCAAATTAGGGGAAATCTATTTTTCCTATACCCAGGTTTTTGCTAGATAAAAATGAATAATAAACTAGATAGCATTTTTGCTAGATAAGTGTCTTCTGGATGAAGAAAGAATAATTTTTTTTCTTTTTATTGTTATTGAAGAATGTTGGTCTCGAAGTATTACCAATATAGGAAGAATAACTTATACAGGACTAGAAAGATGGTAAACTGAGGACAGACCCTGTGATCCTGACCATTTGTGAGTGAATCCAGGTAAAGGGATTCATCCTAAAAAGTCTATATATTGTTAATAGTTACTCTGATTAAATTTAAGCCCTTATTTGTATGTTTGGCTCAAGAGACCTCAAATGTCCTATTTCTCTCATATAAAAGGAAAAATCAGACAGAATGGTTTTGATCAATAAGACATGTTTGCTGAATCATGGGTATAAGATTGACTGGAGTCAGATAATCTTGATTCTAGAACTGATTCTGCCAATAACTCTGATCTTGAGCAAATCGTTTAGTTTCTGCACAGGTCAAGTGAAGTGCATGAAATGGTCTTTAAAATCACTTCCAGCTGTAAAATTCTGTAGTTCTGTGGGTTATTTTAAAATTCAATTTAGGACTGAAAGTGACGCTTTAGGATCATTCTCTTTCCTTCCACCTTTTTCTGATTGAATGTTATTCTTAGAGAACAGTTTAGTGTTATGCAACAGAACTTTTTGTCAGTCATGTGTCTAAAATCAACTCTCTCCCCATTACCATGTCCCCCCCACCTCACCCTATCCCCCCCCACACACACACACACACACTCCACTGCAGTTAAAAGACAGGCCCAATATCAGACTGAGGAAAGGACCAGGGGTTCCAGCATGAAATTAAGGAGGCAAAGACAGGGAGAGGTGGGCTGAAAGCTGAGAGAGGGGTTGTCAATACAAATGATCCTTAGCTTCAAGGCCTAAGTCACTGGCATGGAATATCCTGGACTCTGCATCTTTTGCTGCATGGAAAGGGAGGATCCTGCCCTCAGTTACCCAAGGGCATTCGATGCACCTTGGCAAAAATGAACCCGTGTGTAAATTGAATGCTGTACCATTCAGGGCTTGTGGAGTTTTGCTATGAGATAACCAGGATAGAGACTGAGTGATGACAAGAGACTGCCTTCCCTCTCATCCTTGGAATCATCGTGAACTGGGATAACTGGCAGAGGTCCACAGTGCAGTTGGCCAGAGACACAGCCCACAGTGCGGGCTCTTGACATGGTGGTCAGCAACCATATAACACCACCAGTGACACCAAGGGCAAATCTCTAGCACTTGAGGCAGCCAAAACCAGAAGGCATGGCGAGGAGCCAACAGCTGCGGAGTTTAGCCCCAAGGAACGTTTGAGTTCTCTCTCCTCTAATGGATATTAACGGGAATTACAATAACCCAGGGAAAAAACTCCAAAGCCTACTAATCAAGTCATAGGTTCTTGGGGACATTATAATGTAGAGTATTAAGGTCACTGTAATCTTAATTGTACACTGAGGTTGTTGAAGCCTGCAGTATAAAGATGATGTTTTCAACTATTAAAATTTCTTAAAATGAAGTCCAGCAGGGAGTTAATAAGGGGATGAAATGGTCATTTCTGCATATTACACTTAAACATTCATCAAAAAATATATGGTTAGGAGTAATAAGAACCCATGTTTATAAATCCTAACTCTATGAATGCCAGTCCACATTTTAAAATCTCTTTTTATTTATTTGTTTCATCCGTGTGAAAGTTATTTTGTGTCCAAAAGCTGTAGTGTCTTCATCTATTGTTTCCATATAATATTTTGTCTTCACTAAGAAGAGTGCTAAGTATTCAAAGAATACTTGTCAGAAAACACTATACTGAACAGGTCAACATCCTTTCAAATCTTATTTTTGTGATTGCAAAATAAATCTCTTTATAAAACTATCGACTCAGAAGTCACTGAGCCACCATTTTGGAGAACAGAAGGAAACTTTGAAGGATTAAGACATATCTACTCATTACATTCTTATATTATTTAGTACAAAACTATATATGCCATTTGAAAAGCAGCTTTGACAAAGAGGTATAAAATTAAATCTATTTTCATGTCCAAGAAGGAAATCATTGACATATACAAAGTCTTAAAGTCCTGCCTGTTGAAACCTCTCAATCAGCTTCTATGAACTTACAGCCTGTTCTGTTTCACATAGCCATTCAAAAATATGCCCAAGAAAGGCTCAGGAGCAGATCCCATCATTCTCACAAATGCTAGAAAATTATGACCATGTATGTGTATGCATATTTTGTGTGTGTATATGTATACATTATACACACAAATATATAAGCCTGTTTTATTTATATATGCATATTTGCAATTTTTTATCAGAAAAGTCATATACCAAAATGTTAACAGTAGGTAATTCTAGGCTTAGAATTATTAGTAAGTTTTATGTTCTTTCAGGTATGATCCAGTTTTTCTAAAACAGCCATGTATTACTTGTGAAATAGAAATATTTATTAGAACACTATAGACGAATAGTTTATGGTTTGGAAAGATGTTCATAACAAAAAGTGGGTATTTGGCATCAGACTTCCAACTTCAGAGAGTATAACTGACCAAGGGCCTCGGGCGGCTGCTCTGAGAAATCTGTCCACAGCGTTTGTGCCAAGGCCACACCCCCACTGTCTGCTCGCAACCAATGACAGCCGGACAGGGTTAGTAAGGCAGGCCTCTTCCCCGGGGACGTGGGACTCCTCTGATGGCCAATTTTCAGTCCTGGACTCCCCCAGAGACTTGCTGAACTTTCCCTAGATGACACCACTCAACCTCCTGTCTTTCTCTCCTTCACTTGGGATCAGACCTAGATCACACTCTGATGCCCCTCCAGCCTCTCCCAGCTCCCTCCCCATTTTCTCTCACAGGTGTTTTCCTAATGAGATTCAGGTACCTTTAGTCCTATCTTGGTGTCTGCTTTTCAGAGAACCTGAAATAACACAGGCTACAAAGCAATATAGCATATTATAATACTTTGGTTAAGGAGAAAAATATACCTGTGGGTGTGTATGTGTGTGTACGTGTGTATATTTCCATTATGTATATACACATATACGTTTACAAATAGAAAAAAGCATGGAAGAGTTTCTCTCTCTGGATAGAAAGAGTATAGGTAATTTTGGGCTTATCCGTATTTTCTTAAATTTCTAAGTTAAGTATGTGTTACTGTGTAATAAATGAGAAGTAAACTTTTGCATGTTACTAATTTAGTTCGATCAGTGACAGATACATTTATGCCTAATTTTACGTTTTTCCAGATTGGTTAAAGATACATCCATTCATTCATTTCTTCACAGAAACATCTGTTACTCCTGTTATGTGCAAGTCCTGTACTAGGAACCACGGCAGATGCAAAGATAAAGGTGAATCAGTGAAGTCAAGGAAGGAGGAACCTGAATGGAGATGAGTTGTCTGTGGGAAGTGCCCTGAGACAGGCACAAAGCAAGTGCTGTGAAGGTCCAAAAGATGGAAAGAGGACCCCTGTTAGGAAGACCAGGGTCTCGCGTTTCAGCTAGACCCCGAAGGAACAGGTAATTTTTTTTAAATTTTGGAATCTTATTGAAACCACCTCAGGAGTTTGGATCACAGTTCGGGAGTGCCTCAGAGTTTGAGTGCCTTGTTTATACTCTCTCATGTGTCCCAGTGCAGGTAACATTGTTCATGGCACTTTGCACTTTACATCGCCATTTTCCCATCCACCAACTTTCTTCTTCTGGGGGTCTCCCTGCCAGCCCAGGCCTGCACCTGAATCAAGGAGTCATTATCTAAGGTCACTGTATTCTTGGTTTTCTGGCCACCTAGTACAGTTTCCTCAAATTCTTCTCTCAGCTTAAAGGAGTTCTCATTAATTTGAAAGATACTCTTGGTTTTTACAGTGATCTCGTCTTCATTTGTACTGATGGGCACAGTGGGTTTTGCCAGACAGCTCAGATTCCTGCTGGCGCCTCCTATTCTTTCAGTAACAGGAGTCTGGGAATTCAGTCTTCAAGTGTCTGTTTTAGTCAGATAAACTCTCTTTCTGGAGCTTCAGAAGTTGGGCGTGTCCTTCACCAAAGACAGACACATTATAGAACAGGTCACACTTTGATGGGTAAAGATGGAAAAAATGACAGGTGCAACAGCAAAAGGTTAGATCCCAATGCTCTACCAATGTTCACAAAGTAGTTGATTTTACAAATTAATAACATGTACCCTGGTTTATCTGTGGAAAATGGCACAGGTGAACCACGACTAGGATCTCACAGGATCTCCCATCATTTCACCTAAAGGACTAGACTCATTTGTTTAAAAGTGACTCAGTACTGCGGTCTTTCCAAATTTGGGAGTATCACTTGAAACTGTTGAAAATCATTTTGTCATGATTAGAACATCTTTCTTCCTGTTCAAATATCTTACTGAAATGTCGAGTATTAATATAAGTAGGGGAGAATTGGGGTGGGAGTGTGCGTCATTAAGATAATCTATTATTAAATTCTGCTACATGAGCCCATCATGTTACTTGGCTCACCACAAGCTTGAAATTCAAACACTGCAATAGCTTGTCTCTTTGAACTCATTTCCTTTTTCTAAGGATACCATCCAAAGTTCACAAGACTGTTCAGACTCAGGAACCATTAAACATATAAAAGCACCTCCAAGTCATTTTTTCTTATCTCAAATGTCCTGCCTGTTCTCTGCTGTTAATAGATGAGCTGTTAGAAATGAAAAATCCTGACGTTATCATGTGGAAAGAAAAGTAGTTCAAAGAAAAAAACAATAGAACACAAAATTTTTCAGTGAAATGCGGACTTTGAGTGTAACATAGACAAAGCAGTTACTCATAAATCTGAGGTAACATTCTTTTGAATTTTTTTTAAAGAAATGCTATAGTAGCTGAAACTAGAGTCTAAAGTGTTTCCTTCACATGTCATTTTTTTCCTCCAATTCAGATACATAGACTTATTATTTTAAAATTCTTCAGAATTCATAAGGTTTCCATTTTATAATAGTGAGCATTTCAGCATTTATTTTGGAAAAAATTGTTTAGAAAAATTTGTGACTTTTTCTAGTAAGTAAACCAATAACTAGGTCTAGGAACATGACAATTATTCAGTGCCTCTCCTCATCCCGCCTCTGAACAATCAAACTTGGTTTTCATTTTTTATTTTTTGTTCTTGTATTTATATAGGAATTTTGCTCTAAGAGAAATAAGAGGAAGAGTAAGAGGGGGGTCTGTTCTACAGATCTATAGAATTTGGACTAAACAGTCTTACTGAAAATTTACTGTGTGCTTGGCGTCATGCTCCTGCTGGATTCACCAGGGCAGGAAGGTAGGGTGGGGTGGGAGAGACCCTTCATATACAGAGACATATGAAGGCATGAAAGACCATACAAAGTTTATCATCTTAAGTTTGTAGTTGGTAAACTTTCTGACAATAAGAACTCCTTTTTAATCTAAGTATCTTAATAATGTGGCCCTCTCCATACAGCAGCAGTTGTACTTTGGTCAATTTCGCTTTCAGACTAGGCTTGGGACCTATACGAAATCACTGTCTCCTTACAATAACCCCATGGTCTGCGGAGTTGGGCCCCTTTCTCCGACTCCAAGATCTGAGGCTGAGACACAGTTCTTCTCTGTCCAAAGATGGGTAGCGTTGTGAGTCACAGAACGATTCTGTTGCAAACATGATAAGCATTAGGCCTCTGAATCCCATAGCAAAGTGGGTTGAATTAAGGATTTTCAGTCATTTTTGCGTAATAATGTCTGCAGAGCCAAGAGGACTTAATGTCCAGATAACAGTGCACATAAGACCTGGTTCAACAAGGATAGAAGAGTGACAGGGACAAGGAGAGGAGTTCTCTTGTATCCTAAAGACTTACATACGTGGAAATTTACACAGTTTGGGGAAGAGTAAGTATGGCTGGCAAACCAAAAAAGAGGCAAACTGCCTGTCTCTCCTCCATTCCACCCACCCCCTGCCCCTGCCAAAGAACCTGCTGCAAACCTCAGGCAGCCGGTGCCGCTCAGACTTCTTGTCTGCTGCCCTGTCAAGGTTTCCTTTCCTTCGATTCTTTTAACCATCGTGGAAACGAGGTCAGTACTCTGTGATTGTCATTTCATTCCAAATTCTTGAAATATTTTATTATTTACAAAAGATTTCCCTACTGACTTAGGACAGGAAAAATTATGAATGTGCAAAACCTGAGAGTCCTAATCATAAAAATTTCAATCGTCATGGCTTTAGTTAAACAAAGATTATTCCTAAAGAACTTCTGAAGGAAAATATGTAAGAGACATAGCTTTACTTCGTTTATTTTTATTGGAGTTTCACATTGTGTGTGTATGTATAAGTAACATATTCATTGCTAAAAATTCAGAAAATACCACCCCCGGAAAAGTATAAAACATAAAATAAATGTGACCCCTCTTGTCGTCACCCAGTGTTATGTTTTGGAGCCTATCTTGCAAGAATGTTTTCTATACATATACATCCACTGTTTTCAATGTGATCAGTTTTTTTAAATTATCTGTCACGCAATCTGCCTTCCTCACTTAATATAATATTGTGGCATCTTTTCATGTCAATGTGTGTAGAACATCACCCTTTTAATCTTTGCATCATATTCTTTATAAATGCGCCAGAATTTAGCTGGTTACTCATTAAGATATATTCTGGTTGTTTTCTATTTTTTTGCTATCATAAGGAAGGTTGAAGTAAACATCGTTGAACATATACCTTCAAATATATGTCCAATTTTTTCCTCCTAGGAGTGGAATTGTTAGGTCAAACAGTTTGCATATTTAAAATTCCAATACATGTTATTAAACAGCTTTGTGGGAAGCTTATACTATTCTACTCCCAATCCCAGGATATAAGACTGCGTCTGTCTCCACCGTGCCAACATTGAGTTTCCACATTTTTTAAATTTTCACCATTAATAAACAAAAAATTAAATCTCATTGTTTTTGAGTGAAATTGACTAGTGAGAATGAATTTATTTCTCTATGTTTATTGACCATCAGCAATACTTTTAAAAACAACCCCTTTATGTCCTTTGTCCATCTCCTGTTGGCCTGTAGGTTTCCCACCTTATGACTTTTAATAAGCCTTTATATATTAGGGATAGTAATACTATTCTATATAGACTATAAACTCCATGAGGGCCAAGACCATCTTCTTCATCACCACGTGGCCAGCCTCTAGTGTAATGCCTCACCCAAGGCAGACACTCAAAAAATATCTGCGGAATGACTGACCTTATCCCTCACATATGTTGTAAGTATATTTTTCCAGTTTATGTTTTTCTCAATCTTTTTTCCCCATCCACAAGTTTTTAAATTTCATGTTGTAAAAACTCTATCAATATATTTCTTTACATATTTGAGTCATGTAGTTCCCATCTAAAGATTATTTAAAAAATGATATCAACAAGCATTTGTGTGTACACCACATGTTCCAAGAACTGTTGTAACAACTTTACCTATGTTCCTTCATTTAATCCTTATAACAAGCCTTTTGTCTAGTCATTGAATCCCACCCTACCCCCACCCTAATTATTTCTCCTTAAAAAAACCATTCTAGTTCTTCCTCTCAATTGATTTCATTAATTTTGATGTGTAATGCTTTCACATTTTCTAAATCAGGAGGAAAGGGAATAAAATGAGATGTCTCACAAATATCATATGATATCGCTTATATGTGGAATCTAAAAAAAGGGCACAAATGAACTTATTTACAAAACAGAAATAGAGTCAGAGATGTAGAAAACAAACTTATGGTTACCAAGGGGGAAGGTGGGGTGAGGGATAAATTGGGAGATTGGGACTGACATGTACACACTACTATATATAAAATAGACAACTAATAAGGACCTACTGTATAGCATAGGGAACTCTACTCAATACTCTGTAATAACCTATATGGGAAAAGAATCTAGAAGAGTGGATATATGTATATGTGTAACTGATTCACTTTGCTGTACAGCAGAAACTAACACAAAGTTGTAAATCAACTATATTCCAATAAAAATTAATTAAAAAAAAATTAGATGTCTCACTCTCTCCCCCTCATCTCAGCTGCCCCCATTTTCCTCCCCAGTGCATGTATGTGTGTGTGTGTATGTGTGTGTATTTCCCCTTTTCTTTACAAAAACTGTAGCGTGCTATACACACTGTTCTGCAACTTTTATTTAATGAAATATCCAGATGCTCTTTAAAATTACTTTGTCAACCTTTGATTGTGCTTGAGTTAAATTTATAACATTGGGGATAATTTTGTCCTTAAAATATTATCTTCCAACTCAAGGTATATTATTTCTAGTTTTCTTCTAGTTTTTCTTGTTTTCTTCAGCAGAGATTTTCATTTTCTTATAAATCCTAAATATTTCTTAAGTTTGTTTCTGAATAGTTGGTCTTTTTAATCTTTCTCCATCTGATACACTGGAAGAAAAAAATACCTCCTTTTTTTTTTAATGTCATTTACTTTATTACCAATGAGGTAACATATTTTCATACATTTATCGGCCATTCGTATTCTGTGACAATTCATCCTCTCATCTTTAAACATCTGAATGACAGAGGCTTGGAAAGCTGCAGAGGGCAACTAAAACCATTGTTCAACACATTGAAAACCTAATTCATTATTTCCACCAAAAGCACTTCTCCGTTTCTGTTAATGTGATAACAATTCACCATTTTGTAGGCTCAAAATCAGTCTTCCTTTGATAAGTTTTTTCTTCCTTACCCCTTTCATTTACCTAAAATGATTTTATAAAAAATCTACCATCTGGGAGACCTTCAAGATGGCGGAGGAGTAAGACGTGGAGATCACCTTCCTCCCACAAATACATCAGAAATACATCTATATGTGGAACAATTCCTACAGAACACCTACTGAACGCTGGTAGAAGACCTCAGACTTCCCAAGAAGCAAGAAACTCCCCACATACCTGGCCGTGTGGCTGACAGGATCTTGGTGCTCCGGCCGGGTGTCAGGCCTATGCCTCTGAGGTGGGAGAGCCGAGTTCAGGACATTGTTCGACCAGAGACCACCCAGCTCCACGCAACATCTCTCCCAGAGATCTCCATCTCAACGCTAAGACCCAGCTCCAATCAACGACCAGAAAGCTACCGTGCTGGACACTCTATGTCAAAAAACTAGCAAGACAGGAACACAACCCCACCCATTAGCAGAGAGGCTGCCTAAAGTCATAATAAGGTCACAGGCACCCCAAAACACACAACTGGACGTGGTCCTGCCCACCAGAAAGGCAAGATCCAGCCTCATCCACCAGAACACAGGCACCAGTCCCCTCCACCAGGAAGCCTACACAACCCACTGAACCAACCTTAGCCACTGGGGTCAGACACCAAAAACATGGGAATTACTAACCTGCAGCCTGTGAAAAGGAGACTCCAAACACAGTAAATTAAGCAAGATAAGACAGAGAAACACACAGCAGATGATGGAGCAAGGTAAAAACACACCAGACCAAACAAATGAGGAGGAAATAGGCAGTCTAACTGAAAAAGAATTCACAGTAATGACAGTAAAGATGATCCAAAATCTTGGAAATAGAATGGAGAAAATACAAGAAACTTTTAAAAAGGACTCAGAAGAACTAAAGAGCAAACAAACAATGATGAACAACACAATAAATGAAATTTAAAATTCTCTAGAAGGAATCAATAGCAGAATAACTGAGGCATAAGAACGGATAAGTGACCTGGAAGATAAAATAGTGGAAATAACTACCGCAGAGCAGAATAAAGAAAAAAGAATGAAAAGAATTGAGGACAGTCTTAGAGACCTCTCAGACAAAATTAAACACACCAACATTTGAATTATAGGGGTCCCAGAAGACAAAGAGAAAAAGAAAGGGACTGAGAAAATATCTGAAGAGATTATACTTGAAACTTCCCTAATATGGGAAAGGAAAAGTCAGTCAAGTCCTGGAAGCACAGAGAGTCCCATACAGGATAAATTCAAGGAGAAACACGCCAAGACACATATTAATCAAACTATCAAAATTAAGTACAAAGAAAACATATTAAAAGCAGCAAGGGAGGGCTTCCCTGGTGGCGCACTGGTTGAGAGTCCTCCTGCCGATGCAGGGGACATGGGTTCGGCCCCGGTCCGGGAGGATCCCACATGCCACAGAGCGGCCGGGCCCATGAGCCATGGCCGCTGAGCCTGCGCGTCCGGAGCCTGTGCTCCACAACGGGAGAGGTCACAACAGTGAGAGGCACGCGTACCACAAAAAAGAAAAAAAAGAAGCAAGGGAAAAACAACAAATAACATAGAATGGAATCCCCATAAGGTTAACAGCTGATCTTTCAGCAGAAACTCTGCAAGCCAGAAGGGACTGGCAGGACATATTTAAACTGATGAAAGGGAAAAAAATACAACCAAGATTACTCTACCCAGCAAGGACCTCATTCAGATTTGAGGGAGAAATTAAAACCTTTACAGACAAGCAAAAGCTAAGAGAATTCAACACCACCAAACAAGCTTTACAACAAATGCTAAAGGAACTTCTCTAGGCAGGAAACACAAGAGAAGGAAAAGACCGACAATAACAAACCCAAATCAATTAAGAAAATGGTAATAGGAACATACATATCGCTAACTACCTTAAATGTAAATGGATTAAATGCTCCAACCAAAAGACATAGACTGGCTGAATGGATACAAAAATAAGACCCATATATATGCTGTCTATAAGAGACCCACTTCAGACCTAGGGACACATACAGACTGAAAGTGAGGGGATGGAAAAAGATATTCCATGCAAATGGAAATCAAAAGAAAGCTGGAGTAGCAATTCTCATATCAGACAAAATAGACTTTAAAATAAAGACTATTACAAGAGACAAAGAAGGATACTACATAACAATCAAGGGATCAATCCAAGAAGAAGATATAACAATTGTAAATATTTATGCACCCAACATAGGGACACCTCAATACATAAGGCAAATGCTGACAGCCATAAAAGGGGAAATCAACAGTAACACAGTCATAGTTGGGGACTTTAACACCCCACTTTCACCAATGGACAGATCATCCAAAATGAAAATAAATAAGGAAACATGAGCTTTAAATGATACATTAAACAAGATGGCCTTAACTGATATTTATAGGACATTCCATCCCAAAAAAACACAATACACTTTCTTCTCAAGCACTCATGGAACATTCTCCAGGATAGATCATCTCTTGGGTCACAAATCAAGCCTTGGTAATTTAAGAAAATTGAAATCCTATCAAGGATCTTTTCTGACCACAACGCTATAAGACTAGATATCAATTACAGGAAAAAAAGTCTGTAAAAAATGCAAACACATGGAGGCTAAACAATACAGTACTAAATAACCAAGAGATCACTGAAGAAATGAAACAGGAAATCAAAAATACCAGAAACAAAGGACAATGAAAACACGACAATGAAAAACCTATGGGATGCAACAAAAGCAGTTGTAAGAGGGAAGTTTATAGCAATGCAATCCTACCTCAAGAAACAAGAAACATCTCAAATAGACAACCTAACTTTACACCTAAAGCAATCAGAGAAAGAAGAACAAAAACACTCCAAAGTTAACATAAGGAAAGAAATCATAAAGATCAGATCAGAAATAAATGAAAAGAAATGAAGGAAACGATAGCAAAGATCAGTAAAACTAAAAGCTGGTTCTTTGAGAAGATAAACAAAATTGATAAACCATTAGCCTTACTCATCAAGAAAAAAAGGGAGAAGACTCAGATCAATAGAATTAGAAATGAAAAAGGATAAGTAACGCAGCTTCCGGGAAGATGCCGGAAGAGTAAGACGCGGAGATCACCTTCCTCCCCACAGATACACCAGAAATATATCTACACGTGGAACAACTCCTACAGAACACCTACTGAACGCTGGCAGAAGACCTCAGACCTCCCAAAAGGCAAGAATCCCCCCCACGTACCTGGGTAGGGCAAAAGAAAAAGAATAAACAGAGACAAAAGGATAGGGACGGGACCTGCACCAGTGGGAGGGAGCTGTGAAGGAGGAAAGGTTTCTACACACTAGGAAGCCCCTTCGCGGGCGGAGACGACGGGTGGCGGAGGGGGGAAGTTTCGGAGCCGCAGCCGCGGAGGAGAGCACAGCAACAGGGGTGCGGAGGGCAAAGCAGAGAGATTTCCACACAGAGGGTCAGGGCCGACCGGCACTCACCAGCTTGAGAGGCTTGTCTGCTCACCGGCCGGGGCGGGTGGGGCCTGGAGTTGAGGCTCGGGCTTCGGTCGGAGCGCAGGGAGAAGACTGGGGTTGGCGGTGTGAACACAGCCTGCAGGGGGTTAGTGCGCCACGGCTAGCCGGGAGGGAGTCCGGGGAAAAGTCTGGACCAGCCGAAGAGGCAAGAGACTTTTTCCTCCCTCTTTGTTTCCTGGTGCACGAGGAGCGGGGTTTAAGAGCGCTGCTTAAAGGAGCTCCAGAGACGGGCACGAGCCGCGGCTTAAAGCGCGGATCCCAGAGACGGGCGGGAGACGCTAAGGCTGCTGCTGCCGCCACCAAGAAGCCTGTGTGCGAGCACAGGTCACTATCCACACCCCCCTTCCGGGGAGCCTGTGCAGCCCGCCACTGCCAGGGTCCCAGGATCCAGGGACAACCTCCCCAGGAGAACGCACGGCGTGCCTCAGGCTGGTGCAACGTCACGCCGGCCTCTGCCGCCGCAGGCCCGCCCCGTACTCCGTGCCCCTCCCTCCCCCCGGGCCTGAATGAGCCGGAGTGAGCCAGAGCCCCCGAATCAGCGGCTCCTTTAACCCCGTCCTGTCTGAGCGAAGAACAGATGCCCTCCGGCGACGTACACGCAGAGGCGGGGCCAATTCCAAAGCTGAGCCCCGGGAGCTGTGAGAACAAAGAAGAGAAAGGGAAATCTCTCCTGACAGCCTCAGAAGCAGCGGATTGAAGCTCCACAATCAACTTGATATCTGTGGAATACATGAATAGACAACAAATCATCCCAAATTGAGGAGGTGGATTTTTTTTTTTTTTTGCGGTACGCGGGCCTCTCACTGCTGTGGCCTCTCCCGTTGCGGACCACAGGCTCCGGACGCGCAGGCTCAGCAGCCATGGCTCACGGGCCCAGCCGCTCCGCGGCATGTGGGATCTTCCCGGATCGGGGCACGAACCCGCGTCCCCTGCATCGGCAGGCGGACTCTCAACCACTGCGCCACCAGGGAAGCCCGAGGAGGTGGACTTTGAGACCAAGATTTATGCTGTATAGCTTTGCTTCCACCATTTGTCTTAGGGTTCTATCCGTCCATTATTTTTTGTTGTTTTTTTATTTTTATTTTCTTAATAATAATTTTTTTTATTTTAATAACTTTATTATATTTTATCTTACTTTATTTTATTTTACTTTATCTTCTTTCTTTTTTTCTTCCTTCCTTCCCTCCTTCATTCCTTCCTCCCTCCCTCCCTGCTTTTTTTCTTTCTTTTGTTCTTTCTTTCTTCTACTAATTTTTTCTTTCTACTTTTTCTCCCTTTTATTCTGAGCCGTGTGGATGAAAGGCTCTTGGTGCTGCAGCCAGGAGTCAGTGCTGTGCCTCTGAGGTGGGAGAGCCAACTTCAGGACACTGGTCCACAAGAGACCTCGCAGCTCCACATAATATCAAATGGCGAAAATCTCCCAGAGATCTCCATCTCAACACCAGCACCCAGCTTCACTCAACGACCAGCAAGCTACAGTGCTGGACATCCTATGCCAAACAACTAGCAAGACAGTAACACAACCCCACCCATTAGCAGAGAGGCTGCCTAAAATCATAATAAGTCCACAGACACCCCAAAACACACTACCAGACGTGGACCTGCCCAACAGAAAGACAGGATCCAGCCTCATCCACCAGAACACAGGCACTAGTCCCCTCCACCAGGAAGCTTACACAACCCACTGAACCAACCTTAGCCACTGGGGACAGACACCAACAACAACGGGAACTATGAGCCTGCAGCCTGCAAAAAGGAGACCACAAACACAGTAAGATAAGCAAAATGAGAAGACAGAAAAACACACAGCAGATGTAGAGCAAGATAAAAACCCAAAAGACCTAACAAATGAAGAGGAAATAGGCAGTGTACCTGAAAAAGAATTTAGAATAATGATAGTAAAGATGATCCAAAATCTTGCAAATAGAATGGGAAAAAATGCAAGAAACATTTTACAAGGACCTAGAAGAACTAAAGATGAAACAAACAACGATGAACAACACAATAAATGAAATTTAAAATACTCTAGATGGGATCAATAGCAGAATAACTGAGGCATAGAACAGATTAGTGACCTGGAAGATAAAATAGTGGAAATAACTACTGCAGAGCAGAATAAAGAAAAAAGAATGAAAAGAACTGAGGACAGTCTCAGAGACCTCTGGGACAACATTAAATGCACCAACATTCGAATTATAGGGGTTCCAGAAGAAGAAGAGAAAAAGAAAGGGGCTGAGAAGATATTTGAAGAGATTATAGTTGAAAACTTCCCTAATATGGGAAAGGAAATAGTTAATCAAGTCCAGGAAGCACAGAGAGTCCCATACAGGATAAATCCAAGGAGAAATATGCCAAGACACATATTAATCAAACTGTCAAAAATTAAATACAGAGAAAATATATTAAAAGCAGCAAGGGAAAAACAACAAATAACACACAAGGGAATCCCCATAAGGTTAACAGCTGATCTTTCAGCAGAAACTCTGCAAGCCAGAAGGGACTGGCAGGACATATTTAAAGTGATAAAGGAGAAAAACCTACAACCAAGATTACTCTACCCAGCAAGGATCTCATTCAGATTTGATGGAGAAATTAAAACCTTTACAGACAAGCAAAAGCTGAGAGAGTTCAGCACCACCAAACCAGCTTTACAACAACTGCTAAAGGAACTTCTCTAGGCAACAAGCACAAGAGAAGGAAAAGACCTACAATAACGAACCCCAAAAAATTAAGGATATGGGAATAGGAACATACATATCGATAATTACCTTAAATGTAAATGGACTAAATGCTCCCACCAAAAGACACAGATTGGCTGAAAGGATACAAAAACAAGACTGAGATATTTGCTGTCTACAAGAGACCCACTTCAGACCTAGAGACACATACAAACTGAAAGTAAGGGGATGGAAAAAGATATTTCATGCAAATGGAAACCAAAAGAAAGCTGGAGTAGCAATTCTCATATCAGACAAAATAGACTTTAAAATAAAGACTATTACAAGAGACAAAGAAGGACACTACATAATGATCAAAGGATCGATCCAAGAAGAAGATATAAGAATTGTAAATATTTATGAACCCAACATAGGAGCACCTCAAAACATAAGGCAAATACTAACAGCCATAAAAGGGGAAATCGACAGTAACACATTCATAGTAGGGGACTTTAACACCCCACTTTCACCAATGGACAGATCATCCAAAATGAAAATAAATAAGGAAACACGAGCTTTAAATGATACATTAAACAAGATGGCCTTAACTGATATTTATAGGACATTCCATCCAAAAACAACAGAATACACCTTTTTCTCAAGTGCTCATGGAACATTCTCCAGGATAGATCATATTTTGGGTCACAAGTCAAACCTTGGTAAATTTAAGAAAATTGAAAATTTTTCAAGTATCTTTTCCGACAACAACACTATGAGACTAGATATCAATTACAGGAAAAGATCTGTAAAAAATACAAACACATGGAGGGTAAACAATACACTACTTAATAACGAAGTGATCACTGAAGAAATCAAAGAGGAAATTTAAAAATTACCTAGAAACAAATGACAATGGAGACGACCCAAAATCTATGGGATGCAGTAAAAGCAGTTCTAAGAGGGAAGTTTATAGCAATACAATCTTACCTTAAGAAACAGGAAATACCTCAAATAAACAACCTAACCTTGCACCTAAAGCAATTAGAGAAAGAAGAACAAAAAACCCCAAAGTTAGCAGAAGGAAAGAAATCATAAAAATCAGACCAGAAATAAAAGAAATGAAGGAAACGATAGCAAAGATCAATAAAACTAAAAGCTGCTTCCTTGAGCAGATAAACAAAATTGATAAACCATTAGCCAGACTCATCAAGAAAAAAAAAGGGAGAAGACTCAAATCAATAGAATTAGAAATGAAAAAAGAGAAGTAACAACTGACACTGCAAAAATACAAAACATCATGAGAGATTACTACAAGCAACTCTATGCCAATAAAATGGACAACCTGGAAGAAATGGACAAATTCTTAGAAATGCAGAACCTTCCAAGACTGAATCAGGAAGAAATAGAAAATATGAACACTGAAATTGAAACTGTGATTAAAAATCTTCCAACAAACAAAAGCCCAGGACCAGATGGCTTCACAGGCGAATTCTATCAAACACTTAGAGAAGAGCTAACACCTATCCTTCTCGAACTCTTCCAAAATAAAGCAGAGGGAGGAACACTCCCAAACTCATTCTACAAGGCCAACATCACCTTGATACCAAAACCAGACAAGGATGTCACAAAGAAAGAAAACTATAGGCCAATATCACTGATGAACATAGATGCAAAACTTCTCAACAAACTACTAGCAAACAGAATCCAACAGCACATTAAAAGGATCATCCACCATGATCAAGGGGGGTTTATTCCAGGAATGCAAGGATTCTTCAGTATACGCAAAACAATCAATGTGATAAACCATATTAACAAATTGAAGGAGAAAAACCATATGATCACCTCAATAGATGCAGAGAAAGCTTTTGACAAAATTCAACACCCATTTATGATAAAAAAAACCCTGCAGAAAGTAGACATAGACGGAACTTTCCTCAACATAATAAAGGCCATATATGACAGACCTACAGCCAACATCGTCCTCAATGGTGGAAAAACTGAAAGCATTTCCACTAGGATCCGGAGCAAGACAAGGTTGCCCACTCTCACCACTCTTATTCAACATAGTTTTGGAAGTTTTAGCGACAGCAATCAGAGAAGAAAAGGAAATAAAAGGAATCCAAATCGGAAAAGAAGAAGTAAAGCTGTCACTGTTTGCAGATGACATGATACTATACATAGAGAATCCTAAAGTTGCTACCAGAAAACTACTAGAGCTAATCAATGAATCTGGTAAAGTAGCAGGATTCAAAATTAATGCACAACCATTGTAAAGCAATTATACCCCAATAAAGATGTTAAAAAAATTAATGCACAGAAATCTCTGGAATTCCTATACACTAATGACGAAAAATCTGAAAGTGAAATCAAGAAAACACTCCTATTTACCATTGCAACAAAAAGAATAAAATATCTAGGAATAAACCTACCTAAGGAGACAAAAGACCTGTATGCAGAAAACTATAAGACACTAATGAAAGAAATTAAAGATGATACAAACAGATGGAGAGATATACCATGTTCATGCATTGGAAGATTCAACGTTGTGATAATGACTATACTACCGAAGGCAATCTACAGATTCGGTGCAATCCCTTTCAACCTCTCAATGCATTTTTCACAGAACTAGAACAAAAAATTTCAAAATTTGTATGGAAACACAAAAGACCCCAAATAGCCAAAGCAATCTTGAGAAAGAAAAACGGAGCTGGAGGAATCAGGCTCCCAGACTTCAGACTATACTACAAAGCCACAGTAATCAAGACAGTATGGTACTGGCACAAAAACAGAAATATAGATCAATGGAACAGGATAGAAAGCCCAGATATAAACCCACACACCTATGGTCACCTTATCTTTGATAAAGGAGGCAAGAATATACAATGGAGAAAAGACAGCCTCTTCAGTAAGTGGTGCCGGGAAACTGGACAGCTACATGTAAAAGAATGAAATTAGAACACTCCCTAACACCATACACAGAAATAAACTCAAAATGGATTAAAGACCTAAATGTAAGGCCAGACACTATAAAACTCTTAGAGGAAAACATAGGCAGAACACTCTATGACATAAATCACAGCAAGATCCTTTTTGACCCACCTCCTAGAGAAATGGAAATAAAAACAAAAACAAACAATTGGGACCTAATGAAACTTAAAAGCTTTTGCACAGCAAAGGAAACCATAAGCAAGAAGAAAAGACAACCCTCAGAATGGGAGAAAATATTTGCAAATGAAGCAACTGACAAAGGAATAATCTCCAAAATTTACAGCTCATGCAGCTCCATATCAAAAAAACAAACAGCCCAATCCCAAAATGGGCAGAAGACCTAAATAGACATTTCTCCAAAGAAGATATACAGATGGCCAAGAAACACATGAAAGGATGTTCAACATCACTAATCATTAGAGAAAAAAAGGACAGTGAGGTATCACCTCACACCAGTCAGAATGTGCATCATCAAAAAATCTACAAATAATAAATTCTGGAGAGGGTGTAGAGAAAAGGGAACCCTCTTGCACTGTTGGTGGGAATGCAAATTGATAAGCCACTATGGAGAACATTATGGAGGTTCCTTAAAAATTAAAAATAGGACTACCATACGACCCAGCAATCCCAGTACTGCACATATACCCTGAGAAAACCATAATTCCAAAAGAGTCATGTACCACAATGTTCATTGCAGGTCTATTTACAATAGCCAGGACATGGAAGCAACCTAAGTGTCCATCAACAGATGAATGGATAAAGATGTGGCACATATATACAATGGAATATTACTCAGCCATAAAAAGAAACGAAATTGAGTTATTTGTAGTGAGGTGGATAGACCTAGAGTCTGTCATACAGAGTGAAGTAAGTCAGAAAGAGAAGAACAAATACTGTATGCTAACACATATATATGGAATCTAAACAAACAAACAAACAAAAAAACAATGGTTCTGAAGAACCAGGGGCAAGACAGGAATAAAGACACAGACGTAGAGAATGGACTTGAGGACACGGGGAGGGGGAAGGGTAAGCTGGGACGAAGTGAGGGAGTGGCATGGACATATATACAGTACCAAATGTAAAATAGATAGCTAGTGGGAAGCAGCTGCAAAGCACAGGAAGATCAGCTCCGTGCTTTGTGACCACCTAGAGGGGTAGGATAAGGACGGTTGGAGAGAGACGCAAGAGGGAGGAGTTATGGGGATATACGTATACATATAACTGATTCACTTTGTTATAAAGCAGAAACTAACACATCATTGTAAAACAATTATACTCCAATAATGATGTTAAAAAAAAAATCTACCATCGAAATTTCTCTTGCTCCTGACTTTTTTTTTTTTTTTATTGCCACAGGTTTGTTCAGGTTGTCCATACCTTTGCCTAGAAATGATTGGCTTTGTGGTCTTCCCACCTCCAGCCTCTTCTTTCTCCACCGAATAGAGGACAGATGAAGTACAGATGCAAGTATATTCAGTTGCTCATAAGACTTCAATGGTACACTACTGCCTACTGAACTTAGTTCGTAATGCTACCTTTTTCTGTTTTCTCTCTTACCACTATCCTACATTTTTCCTACAGTTCAACAAAACCAAACTACTGAATATTCCCAAAATATGGTCTATGCTTTTCTGACTTTATGGCTTTGCACCTACTATTACATGCACGTGCAATACCTTCCCTTGTTTTTGTTTGTTTGGTTTGGTTCTAGGAGGGTTTTGGTCTTTTGCAATCCCATCACCTCTTCAAGGCCCATCTGGAATATAATCCCCAAGAAACCTTTCCTGTGATCCCCTCTTCTTCTGAATTTCCAGAGTAACTTTGTTTCTCTTAAACTTCCCACCCTATTATTATCATCATTGTAAATTTTTTAAACAAAGAGAAGATGTCTTGCTGGATGGTATGGTGAAAAGGACCTGGGCTATGTGGTCAGAGGATCTGTTCAAAGTCCCACTGTTCACTTAATAATTGTTTTAGATTACCCAATATAAAGTAAGTCATTTAACCTGTTGAACCTTAAAATCTTTAGTTGTGAATTGGTGGTGGTAGTAATAATGTAGAAAACAAAAGAAACTGTGACAAACAGAGAAGATAATATATGTGAGAAAACCTTGTAAATTGTAAAGCACTGTATAATAAATAGTGGTTTATAACTGGGTTATAAACTCTGGGTTCCTATCACATTTGTGCATCACGCCAGTGTATCAACGTGCCATATTCTACATCAGACAGTCGCAACATTTTCTGATAAGCTCTTGCATCATGATCTAGTCTCAAAAATGGAAATCAGCATGACTGGTTGGCTGGGAAGATAACAGACTTTTTAACTAATGGTTATCTAAAGGTGAAAAAGAGCCTTAAAAGTACTGAGCACCCCAGTCCAGCCTAAAGCTAGATTATGGAATTTAAACACTAGCTTATTATGCTGGCATAAACTATTCTGAATGAAACAGATTTTTATTCAAGAGTTTATGATCTAGGGTGAAAGGGAGAGACAAAGATGAGAATATTAGCCATTCTAATTCTCTCTGTTTTCAAGTCTAGTCCTGAGGCAAAGGGTAGCTGAGTCCATGAAAAAGACTGTTGATTTCTCATGGATCTGTCTGTTATTATTATTCTCCTGGAATAAGTTTTTAAATTATTCATAAAAACTTCTGGTGCTTCTACCCACAGTGGCATCACACAGCACACACATACCATATTTGGTACACATGAGAGCATGTGACATAAATCACATTGTTTATCCTAGAGAGAAATAAGACAACAATTAATGAGTGACCCTCTTCCTTCATATCACTATCTCCTTTCCATAAGTTTTTAATCCCCTACCCAACACTCTTACTCTGAGCAAAGGACCTTGCTTTCTGCATATTCAAAAGCTTGGAGGCCACCACAACCTCTCTACTGTCCCTCTTTCTAAGATTAAATTTCTCCACATTGTCACCCATTGTTCTCCTTTTAGAAAATGTTTTTATTGAAGTACAAAATATTTTCAGTAAAGTGCCTAAGTCACGCTTAACTTTAGTGTATATATAACTCGATGGATATTTGCATGTGTTTAAATCCAAACAATCACCACCCAGATCAAGATGAAGAATATTTTAGTGCCCCAGCAGGCTCCCGCATGAGTCGTCCTAATCAAAACTCCTCATCCTGTACCCCCCAGAGGTAACCACTATTCTGAATTGTATTACCATCAGTTTCTTTTGCCTGTTCTTGCACTTCACATATACAGAATTATACAATGTGTATTCTTTTCTGTCTGTTTTCTTTTTCTCCTCTCAGAATGTGCATGAGATTCACTGATTTTAAGTGTATCAGTAATTAATTCGTTTTTAAATATGTAACTGTTTTATTAAGATATAATTCACATACCATAAAATTACCCTTGCAAAGTACAAAATTCAGTGAGTTTTAGTATACTCAGAGTTATGAAACCATCACCAATATATAACTGTAGAACATTTTCATCATCCCCAAAGGAAACTGTGTACCAATTAAAAGCCACTCCATGTTCTACCCTTTCCTCCAGCCTCTGGCAACCACTAATATACTTTCTGTCTCTATGAATTCACCTATTCTGGACAGTTCATATAAATGGAAACATACAATACGTGGTCCTTTGTGACTCGCTTCTTTCATTTAGCAGAAGGTGTTCAAAGTTCATCGCTGTTGTAGCATGTATCAGTGCTTCGTTGCTTTTTATTGCTGAATAATATTCCATTTATCGGTTTTTTGATGGACACGTGCATTTATTTCTCCTGAGTGTATACCCAGGAATGAAATTGTTGGTGTATAAGAATTCTCCAGAGAAACAGAACCAATAGGATACAGAGAGAAAGAATGATGGAGAGATTATAGGAAATTGGCTCACATGATTATGTAGGCTGGCAAGTCCAAAATCTACAGGATGAGCTGGCAGGCTGGATAGCCAGGGGGAGCCAGTGTTGCAGTTTCTGTTCAAAAGCCTGCAGGCTGGAGAACCAGGAAGAGCCTATGTACCAGTTCAAGTCAGGAAGCCATCCAGTTGGGGAAATTCCTCCTAGTGGGGGAAAAGTTGTTCCTTTGTTCTATTCAAGCCTTCAGTGATTGAATGAAGCCCATCTACATTGTGGAGGGCAATCTGCTGTATTCGATGTCCACCAATTTAAATGTTAATCTCATACAAAAACGCCCTCACAAAAATACCCAGAATAATGTTCAGCCAGCTGTTTGGGCACCATGGCCCTGCCAAGTTGACACATAAAATAAAACAACATAGTTAGGTCATAAAGTAGGCATATGTTTAGCTTTAGTAGACACTGTCAAAGAGTTTTCCAATGTGGTTGAACCAATTTACAATCCCATCTGCAGTATATGAGAGTTCAGGTTGCTCTACACTTTTCTTTGCTAACACTTGGCACTGTTGGACTTTTTAACGTTAGCCCTTCTGTTAGGTAGGCACTGATATGTCATTGCGTTTGTAATTTGCATTTTCCTGATAAGAAATTATGTTGAACACTTTTCTGTGAACTTATTGGCCATTTGGAAATCATCTTATAGGGTACTTCTTCAAGAGTTTTTCCTTATTTTAAAAATTGGGTTGTTTGGTTTTTCTTTTTGATTTATGGAAATTTTCTCATATATTTTGAAAGTGAGTCCATTGTCAGATATATGTATTGAAATATGTTCTCTCTTTCTTATTCACTTTCCTGATAGTGTCTTTTGATTAACAGAAGCTTTTTTAAACTTCCCATTTAGGTCTATGATCCATCTTGAATTAATTTTTGTATATGGTGTGAGGTAGGAGTCAAGTATCCTTTTTTTCCATATGAATGGCCAATTGTTCCAGCACCATTTGTTGAAAATATATCCTTTTCTCACTGAATTGCAGCAGTGCCTTTGTCATAAATCAAGTTCTATTTCTGGATTCTCTGTTATGTTCCTTTTGTGTATTCATCTGTCTCTGTGCCAATACCACACTGTCTTAATTACTGAGACTTTTAATGAGTCTTTAAACGTGGTAGCGTTAAGTCTTAAGTTTGTTCTTCTTCAAAATTGTCTTGGTTACTATAGACCCTTCTATTTCCACATAAATTTTAGAATCACCTTTCAATTTGCACACACACATGCACAAACACACACAAATATTTTAGGATAGTCTTCCTTTCTTAATTATTTTTGTCTCAGAAAATGTCCCTTGTCCTAAAAAGCTAAACTCTTCTTGTGCCTTCAATATTATTCCTATAAGTTTCTCTTAGACGCTCAAGAGTCATCATCTCATTCTTGCACCTTCAGTCTTTCCCTCTACTTTGAATCTGTGCTCCAGACGCGCAGGCTCAGCGGCCATGGCTCATGGGCCCAGCTGCTCCGCGGCATGTGGGATCTTCCCGGACCGGGGCACGAACCTGTGTCGCCTGCATCGGCAGGCGGACTCTCAACCACTGCACCACCAGGGAAGCCCCCTAAGCCATTTTAAATTGGAATTTGTTACATCCTTACTGATAGACTGCTTTATATAAATTCATTATGTCTCATTTGGGCTATTGCAATGCTATGCAGTCTTTATGCCCTCAACTCTAATCCATTTCATACATGTGCTGCTAGATTATCCTTCCTAAAGAACTATTTGATCATATTTTTTGTCTTGTCCAAAAGACAACTTCTTTAGTAACTTCCCGTTGCTTAGAGAATTAGTCCAAGTTCAGCAGTTCAGCATTTGTGGTGTTGTACAGCGCTACACTCTGTTACGTACCTTGCACTATGGATACATAGAACTAAGTGCGATCCCTTGAATATGCCTCTCCCTTTCCCGCTTTGTTCATGTTGTCTTTGCCTGGAATTCTCTTGCTCCATCTCCACTTGCCTGTACACAATCTTCTTGAAACTGTCCCTGACATTTCCTCTACTGCCACCCCCTGCAAAGTAAACTCTCCTTCTTCTAAGCTTCTATGGTGTTTATTACCATCTACTTTGTATTGGTGTTATTTACATAGTGTATTCTCTTCTACTACCAGTGCTGTTCAATCATAGAACTTTCTGTGAAGACGGTTAATGAGCACTTGAAATGTGGCTAATGCAACTGGGGGCCTGAACATTTCATTTTGCTTAATTAATTTAAATGTAAATAACTACAGGTAGCTAGTGGCCACACAGCACTAGACTAAAAGACTCTTGAATGTAGTATAGGGATTATATCTTGTTTTCTCTCTCTAATCATTACAGAGAGCATCTGAAAGGCACAGTCTGCTTTGTTCCCTCATGTTTTCTCCACAGAGCCTTGTGGATAATAGACACTGAATATTTATTGGATCACTAAATATGGATATCACATTTACCAAATATATAGTAAGCGTTCCTATTTCTGTTCCAAATTCAAGTAGATTAAATAGGTGAGAAGAAGGAAAAGTTGAATGACCAAAACTCCCATCTGTCACTGAGAAACAGATGGCTAGTTCCATTATGAAAGGATATCTATTTCTCTATCTCTACCTGTCCATCTCACAACATTCCTTCTCTTGGTTAAGTAGGGAACTCTGCAGTTTAAAGCTCTTTGTTTTTTAAAACTTATTTTGCAATAATTTCATACAGTGAAAAATTGCAAGAATAGTAGAGAAATTCCCATATTCACCAAGTTTTTTAAAATATTTAAACTATTTTAAAATTTAAAAATAACCAAGGGGACTTCCCTGGTGGCCACAGGGAATATTTCAGTGTGTTTTCCGATGAACAAGAATATTCTCATACATAATGTATTCAGGAAACTTAACATGGATAATGTACTTTAATCTACAGTTCATATTCCAACTGCATCGATTATCCCAGTAACATGCTAAAGTATAAAATTTTCCTCCTCCAGTAAAGATGTAGTTCAGGGTCACATATTGCATTTAGTTGTTATGTCTTTAGTTTCCTTTAATCTGCAGTTTTGTTTTGTTTTCATGACATTGAGCGTGTTTTAAGAATATGGGCCAGCTATTTTGTAGAATTTTCCTCTATTTGGGTTTGTTTGATGCTTCTCATGATTAGATCCAGGTTAAAGCTCTTCAGTGTTGGTGCAAGGATGTATTGTTATACATACCTTCTCTGCCACCCACTGGTTCTTAGACTTGAGCTAGTCACACCTATCGTGTTCATAAGTTTACAAAGCATTATATTTCTATTAAAATATGTATATATACATTTCATTAAATTTCTAACAATATTTTGTATAAAATATGTAATTCTACCATTTCAAAAGCAATTTTTGGCTCTATATTTTATAGTGGTTTCAAAGAGAAGTGAAATTTACTTAATAATGGATTCAATTTCTCTAAACTCATTTCATTAATTACTTTAACATTTAGTTCGGAAATAGTTTCTCAGAAAGGACTACTGTGAAGTATTAAGTTTCAGTGATTTTTTTTATTACCAAGCATTGCGTACATTAAAACTATAGTCTTCCCATTTTTTAAATCCTAATTTACTCCTCTTAATATCGACAATGGAGAGAAAAATACTTAAATTCTGATACAGTAAGTAATAATAAGTACTTCCGGCTTCTGACGTGGTAAAGGTTTTGAATTGGTGCCCTATCCCAATATTTCAGGTATTTTTAAATGATGAGTGAGGGGAAAAGAACTGGCAAAAGTACCTTAACCGTAGAGAAGCCTGTACTTCTTAAGAGATTTTTGTTTTGTTTTGGGTGTGTGTGTGTGTGTGTTTAAAGGCTCTCGCTGTAACTACAGCGCTCATACTGGAAATAGAAAAATAAAAATGGTCCTTCAGGATTTTTCTGGGGAGTAAGAATTGTTTCAAGGAAGAAACTGGCAGAGAAATGGACAAAAATTTTAAAAATGTAGTGTTTTGGACACCATTAAAGCGCTAGAATGTTTAAATAAATATCTTACATTGTGAGAAACGTGTGAGTGTTAAAAACGTTTCATTTTAGGGGGAAATTAAACAAATATTTCTTTAAGAAGATAGAAACAGAAGTCTTTGCTTCGCCTGCCCCCCCCCCCGAAGTTAAAGTGTCTTTGGCTCTGCTTCTAGGACTTCTAGGAACGTGCAATTTAAATAAAATCGAAACAACAAAACCCTTGCAGTATTTAGACTGGTTTTTTCTTTCCAGCGCTCAAGAAGACTCAGAGCCCAACATTTTTTTCCAAACTCGAAGCTGCGAGTTCCGAGCCTTCTAGGACGTGTCCCGCACACTCTCGGGACGACTCTGGTCTCCCGCTCTAACCACAGTCAGCCAGCGGCTCTCGGCGCCGCCTGCCTCCAAAGGGGTGTGTCCCCGCCCCGCCGCGGCCCACCTGCCGCCCTCGGCGGCCCGGGCCCGGGGAAGGCGTGGAGCTGCTGCAGTGCCGCGGCATCGGGTCCGCCCCCCGCCCGGAGCTCGAAGCCCCCTTCCCGCGCGGCGAGGCCAGCAGCCCCACTGGTCCCGCCGCCCGCTTCCGGACGGGCCGAGCCGCGGGGAGCTGAGTTCTTTTCTCCTTTCGACCTAAACTGCTATCGGCCCCCGTTGGGGGGTAAACCTGCTCTTTCTCTCCACACACACACCCCCTCCAAGTAACGGCGGCCGGGATAAAACTTAAAAAGTAGGATCGGGCCCTCCTCTGGCCGTTTGCCTCGGCGCCCCCTCTAGCACGGCCCCGGCGGCTGCCCGCGCCAGTCCGCGCGACCGGGCAGCGTTCTCCCTGCAGCCTTCGCAAGACGGGTGTGGAGTCTGCGAGAGTCGGGGGAGGGGTGCAGGGCGGATAAAGAGCATCTCCGCGCCGCCGCCACCGCCGCCGCCGCCGCCGGCCGCTCCCCCGCCGCCCGACTGGGGGAGGCCTAGTCACAGCCGCCGCCTCAGCAGCGCCCACAGATCTCGCGGTGTTTGCCGGCGGCCGCGCCGCCATATTGTGTGACAGTATTTTGATTTGCACTGGACTGGCGGAGCCGCGGCGAGAGCGAGCGAGAGCTGGGGGGGTGGGGGGAGGGCAAGCAAGCGCGAGGGGGGTGGGGGCCGAAGGAGGTAGGGAGGCCGAGCGAGCTGGAGCCGAGGAGCGGGGAGAGGCGACGCCACCCAGCCATCGTTTTTGATCTGCAGCAGCCGCCGGCGGGGCGACCCAGCCCGACCCCCTCCCCTCCCCCTCAGCCACGAGCGGCGGCGGCGGCGGCGGCGGCGGCAGCCGGAGGGAGTTGGCGGCGGCGGCCGATCGGAGGGGCTGAGCGGGGAGGGAGGGAGAGCTGAGGTGTCCCCCCTGCCGGGTGGAATCGGAGGCGGCGGCGGCGCTGGCGGCGGCTGTGGTGGTGGAGGCGGCGGCGGCGACGGTGGAGACGGCTGCCGTAGTGGGAGAGGCGGCGGCGGCGGCGGCCGAGGAGGAGGAGGGGGAAGCGGCGGCGGCGAAGGGTAAGCGGACAGCGCTGCCGGGCCTCGGCGGGATCCCCAATCCCGGCTCTCCCCTCAGCTCCCCGCACCCCCCCTTCATCTGGAAGGGACTCTGCCGACTCGCGAGGCCCTTGCGGGGCGTCCGCTTTTTCCTCTCGCTCTTCCTCCCTCCGCCTCCTTCCTTCCCCAGTGGCGAGGCAGAGAGGGAGGCCCCCCAAGTCCTCCAGACCGGGCGGGGGTGGGGAGCATCGGGCCCGGCCTGGGCTCCCGGGAAGAAGTGTGTAGGGGGAGGGGGAGATTCATTGGAGTCGGGCGCCGGGGAGAGCCCCGGGTGGGGGAGGGTGCCGGGGGCGGGGAGGGCCCCTGCCTGCACGGGTGCCCCCGGCCCGCCCCTTTGGCATGTGTGAGATATGGGGGGGCTGGGCCGGGGGGGACGGAGATCTCCTCTGGGGGAGCCGTGGCCCGAGGAGGGATGACTTAGGGGCGAGGGTGTTGCGGGGAGAGATCGAGGGAGTTACGTGGAGGTCGAGGGGAGAGCGTCTTTCCTTTTCCGATGTGGGTTTTCTGCAGCCTTCTGGAAGTGGGGAGCCAGCCCCGCTGTGAGTGTGTGGCCCTTAGATTTCAGAGGATAGTTCTAGCTTTCTGTCCTGTCAACCTCAAACCCTAAGATTGGTTGGGGCCGGGAGGCTGAAAGGGTCTGGGTATCGCTGAACAGGTGACAGGTGTATCTTCCCGTTGCTGATGCTGTAAGGCTGCTCGGGCTGGGTAGTATAGCAGAGTGGCGGAGCCCATGTGGCTTCGTATCTATGCGTTTGGCCATGTTTCATTCCATATATAGTATATTTGCGATGTTCGGTTTCCATTCTTCAAGTCAGCTTAATTGTCGTGGAGGAATTCTTCAAATGTTTCTGATAAGCTGGGTTTCCAGGAGAGTGGAGGGAATTTGCAGCTTCACGGGGGTTTCGCAGGAGTTCATGCGTTTCGGGGTCTCCAGTGCGAGGCTGTTTTGAGTGCCTCTCTTCATTGGAAAGTTCTTGAACACTAAGGTCGTATTTGAGGCAACAGTGAGGCAGTATACTTTTGCATCCATTTTGTCTGTTTTAGGTAAGTTTGTAAAGTGTCGAACTTTAGGGTCAGGTTGATTCGCATTTTATAAAAGGAATTCGTTTGTGCTTTAGCTCACTCTTAAAGAGTACGTTGCTCATTATGCAATTTCAGATTTGGCCGGGAATTTTGGTGGGCATGGAATACAATTTTGCTTTCAGTTTTTACACTACTGCTGCTTACCACACTCTTCATACAGTAGCAGAGTATTGACACCTTTTTAAAAGTATCTTTGAATTCCTTGGAACAGTGAAGTCGTGATTGGTTTTAAACCCTGACAGTTTGAAACTTCAGATTTTGAAACCACTGCATTTTCTAATAAAGACAGACACGCTCTTCATCTTACTGTAAGCTTTGGCTGAGCACTTAAATTAGAAACAATGGGAAGAATTGTCAGATAAATGAGTTACAAATTAAAATAGGGCCAAGTTTAAAAAGGATTCAATAGCTTTGAAAAAACGTGTCTGGAAGGAATATATTGAATGATGGCACTATCAGTGTGTTAACAGGAAATAGAACAAAAATTCCAGTGATTCAGAACTTCTGTTGGGGTTTTTTTCCCCTTAAATCTAATCAGTTTCTAATAGAGGGTGCTTAAGATTTAAATCTTTAAAGGATCAACTGAAAGTTGAATGCGTTAATTAGATCAGTAAGTCATCCACTGAATATACTCCGTTATTTCATTTTTCTCTTGGGCACGTGGAATACCTTTTCTGAGTTCAAAAGTATTCTCAGGGGACACTGATGAAATGCAAGTGGTTCAACCCTCTTTAGTGAACTGTCACATAGTAGAACCTGTGCCTTTGTAACTTGTTAAGAAGTGGATAAATGATCAGTCTCATCTGATACAAATTTCCTGAAAAATAAGTTTTAATTTAATCTGATTTGATTGAAATAACACCTATATTTGGTCCTCTCTTTACTGGAAAGAAGCGCTTGCCTTCAGCTAGTGATATTGTTTAAAACTTGCATACAGTTATTGCATCTAATGAAATCAGGAGGTTTTTAAACTCTGCAGAGTTAAGTGGGCACAACTACTCAGATCCCCAGTTACGTTATTATTGAGAATTGCTTGTTTAGTATTAGTAACACGTTATACTTGGGTAAGTGTCATAACATGATTAGTCTTGTGTCTTGACAGAAATAAAAATTTATTCTACTTCTGTAGTTTTCTCTGTAAGGAAAATTCTTTTCTCAAAATACTGTTGAGGATGAAATCTACATATGTATCTATGAACATATGGCATTTTGCAAAATGGGTGTGATGGGCACCACTTACATGAAACTTTGTGAGTTTCGTGCCAAAAAAGTCCCATGAGGAATGTGTGAATTTTCTGAAACAGCATTTATTTTAGTTGTATAAATTCATCAAGACTAAAAGTGTATTTTTTAATGGTTATCAACTTATTTAAAAGGCACTGTTTACCTTGTTATAGATGTTTTGAAAAAAAGTTCCTGATAATCTTTACAACATACAAAGTTTGTAAGTTAAACTGTAATTCAGAAAAGCTTCAATTTCATTATATCTCTACTTGGCCATGCTCCTATGACCCAAGAGAGAACGGTAGTAGCACTTTTCCGTTGTTTCACTTATGTCATCTTTATTTGGTCCATCTAAGATTGGGACTCTATAAAATAGAAGGATTATGAGGAAATAACAGAGGCAAATGTGAAAATGGGGCAAAACAGTAATAAGGAGGAGAAGCTAGGGGATAAGATGCTAGTAGAGGATTAGATGAACAGTTTTAGGCAACTAGGAAAATGGAAATGTGGGTAGTGGTGGGTGCCAAGCACAGGAAGGTGATCATGCTGAACGATTCTGAGGAGGTTTGGGCTGAATCTTTCGGTAGACTCTCACAGGCTATATGTCATTTTATTTTAAGTCCTCTGTATTAAGATAGTAAGGATTTGGAGACTTGGAAATTGTATGAAATCTAAACGTATGCATGTTCATATTTATTTGCCTCTGGCTCATATTTCCAAAATACTTATAATATTTTAACATTTCATTTTTTTATGATTCTGACCCTAAAAATCAAGGACACTTACTTAATCAGAAAGCTAAAATCCCTGAGTAAGTACTCAGGGGTGGCCAGTACTGTACTTTTTTGTTTGTTTGTTTGTTTGTTTGTTTTTGCGGTACGCGGGCCTCTCACTGTTGTGGCCTCTCCCGTTGCGGAGCACAGGTTCCGGACGCGCAGGCTCAGCGGCCATGGCTCACGGGCCCAGCCGCTCCGCGGCATGTGGGATCTTCCCGGACCGGGGCACGAACCCGTGTCCCCTGCATCGGCAGGCGGACTCAACCACTGCGCCACCAGGGAAGCCCAGTACTGTACTTTTTACATTCCCTTTAGTTAACTGCTAAACTCGCCTGTGATCTTGATAAGAGTCAGAGATTAAGAATGGCTGTCTTGGAAGCAGCCGCATGGCACAGGGATATTGGCTCGGTGCTTTGTGACAGCTTAGAGGGGTGGGATAGGGAGGGTGAGAGGGAGGGAGACGCAAGAGGGAAGACATATGGGAACATATGTATATGTATAACTGATTCACTTTGTTATAAAGCAGAAACTAACACACCATTGTAAAGCAATTATACCCCAATAAAGATGTTAAAAAAAAAAAAAGAATGGCTGTCTTTTTCTTCATTTTCTAAGTATTCCATCCCTCAAAACACAATGTTTCGTACTAAGTAGTATTTACTACTAGCCTTCTAGCGTTAAACTTATGCATTTTACTTAGACTTTTCACTTTGATTTTTATTGACTCATTTTACAAAGTATGCTTAGTTTCTAATTTCTTAATCCTCAGAAGGAATGGGCTACTGTTAAAAGCACAGTAAGATGCGTCAGCTGAGAAGTTGATGTTTTAGAAGGAGATCCAAGTCAGAATTGCCACAAAGCAAAATTGTGAATATTAATATCAGTAAAAGATCTCTGTGAAAATTGATTAAAGTTTTGCCACTTAAAAGTGCTTTGTTCAAAATATAATTCATGTAGACCCCCGTATCTCCTGACAGTGCTTTATAAATGAGGCTTTGCCGAATGTATCTTTTTGATTTGCCTCAACATTTTTAATGTAAAACTTGAGCAAGAAATTCTATTGGATTTCTGATAATGTTTCAGTTCAAAATTTGGTATCAAGGGAGTAGTAAATTTCTTTAGACCTTTAATATCTTAACATTAACCTTTTTAGTGTTTCCTGCATAGTAAAAGAGAAACTAATATTTATTGAATACCTACTAAGTGCCAAGGTTTCTATCGTTTCACAGATATTTATTGAGCACAGGGTTCTTTGAGATATTGGAGATGGCAGCAGTGGATAACACAGACAAAATTTCTGTCCTCATATAGTTTACATTTTAGTAGTGGAAGATATAATAAATGAGTAAAATCAAGTGTGTCTGGGAGAAAAAAGTACTGTGGAGAAAAGTAAAACAGAACAGGAGGTTGGGGAACAGACATTGCATATTTGCTCTTTTAAAAACTACATAGTGGATATTATCTTTGATTTCAAAAACAAAAACTTCCATACATAAATTTTTTTCTTTAAGAATATACTTCAAAACTAACACAACATTGTAAATCAACTATACTCCAATAAGAAACTGTTTTTAGAAATATACTTCATAACTTGGGAACAACATTATGTTTGTACTTCAGAGTTTTAGTTAATAGCGATTTCCTATTGTTAGTGCTTCAGAAAGCTGCTTTGTGGCTCAATAGAAAATTTGGAGTCTGATATCCTGGTTTGAATCCTGGTTTGCCACTTACTAGCTTTGTGATTTGGGGCCAACTACAATTTCTCAGCCTCTCTGAGCTTGTTTTCTTCTCTGTAAAATGAATAGAATACCTATAGGGTTGTTGTGATGCCAAATTATACATTTTGTGTAAATTATCTGATATATAGAAGGGGCTCAATAAACTGCAACTTTTTTGTCTGTTGCTTATCTGGAGTTATAAAACAAAATAGTTGATGTTGGTAATCTTTCCAAGAAGCTTTCACAGCACTGTGGGGGACATTGTTTAATACACAGTTTATTTGAACAACTAAAGCACTCTTCTCTGATAGAATAAGGTTAATTAAAACTCAACTGTAATTTATGGTCACTAATACTTTCTGGAGCGTTTGCACATGTTATCTAGTCAATATGCTGTCAGGAGTAAACCTAGTCTTTATGATGAGGAAAAGTTGTGACATATCTTGATGAGCTGGATTTCAGCATTTTGACAAGTAGATAAAAATGTCATATAAGATCCCAGTTCATGGAAGTACTTGTGAAACATTTAGTACAGTTTACATATTCAATAAATGTTCGCTTTGTCATTAGTTTATATACCTTTATTGTGTGAAAAGGGGTAATTCAGAGAATTCACAAAGTATTAAGGAAAACTTTTATGAAGAGAAAGTAATGCAAATTGTGCATAAGTTTTATGAAGAAAGAGTGGAATAGTCAAATTGCAATATTTGTTTTTCATTTTTAGCCTGGGAAATCACTAAACTGTCTCAAGGACAAACCGTGTCTTATTTTCCTTTCAGTCTTGACTTCACCATATCTTCAGTGCCTGGCCTGTACTTAAGGAGCTCAAGGAATACTGCGCGTTCAGTGCTGAATGGCTCTTAGTGATAGTTTTCCTGTGTATCACAACTCTTTTTGGTAGTAAGCACCTTCTGGTTTTGAAAAGTGTTTGCACTGGACTTAAGTCTTTGAATCTCTAGTTTTAAGCACAGACTCAGATATCACACAAAATCTTCTGAATGCTATTTTTTTGAATCTAGCCAAAAGTTTGAAAAAACATCCTAGAAGTTAAAAGGAAGAAAAGAAAGAAATTATTTGCAGCTAAATTAATATTTATTAACCTATTCCTATGAAGTTGTTGACATTAAAGTGAAAAAGTGAATAGAAATGTTTAAAAGCAGATTAGAAAAAATAATTCATGTATAATTACGTGCTCTTAACCAGGCTTTAAAAGACAAGTTTGTCTTACCTCTTTAAGGCAATTTCAGTGAAACTGTACATTTATACTGACATTATGGATTAAATGGCTCAGTCACTTTCTTACATTCCTGTGATGTGGGGAATATTGGTGTTTTCATGGAAAAGGGAAAACATCCCACCCCACCCTACCCTACTTTAACAGTAACCATTTTTCAGATGTTTGAATCTTAGTACCAGGAAGCTTTTTCCTGTTCTGTAGCAAGTTATTCTCTGCCTAATGAATAATAATTTTAGCTTTCCTAAAACTGAAGACTTCCCTTAAGTTCTAAGATCTTTAGTCATTTATGCAAAATATTTCTTGGCTTTTAAAAAAATTCCCCTTGAAGATGTATAGAAACAAATTGCTTCATTTTTAAACTTGGCATGACACAATACTGTTTTAGAAATGAGATAAAAATATCTACAATTGGATATTTTTATACTCTTGTGGGTTTTTGTTTGTTTGTTTGTTTGCTTTGAACTGTAATAACCTACCGCTGGAAAGGGATACTACTACAGGGTGTCAGTTTGAGTGGCTTCAGAAAGAAAGTCAGTCTGATTTATCCACAAACAGGTACAACATAGACCAGGGCATCTTAAGAATTTGTAGTATTTTAATTGCCTTGTTAAAGAAAGTGGCATTCTTGTTTCACCTAAGAAGAAAAACAAAAAACAGTCCTGGTACAAGCCTCAGAAGCCAAATAATAAAGTAGAGGTTGGAATGGTCCTGCAGAGAGAGACAGAGGAGAGAAGCAAGAGTAAAGAAGTATAGAATTTAAAAGATTTTGGTGGAAATATATGAATGCTGATTGTTTTTAATAAAATTATTCAAAAGAATTACTCTGTTAAAGAAAATTCGTGGTCTCTGCAACCAGCCCCTGCCCAAGCTTGCCAAAATAGTAAGTCAAAAGCAATGCCACATTCCGAGGTATAGTATAGAGATTGGTGCTACCATCAAAAACTTCAGAGTTTCTGGGGGTTGATTCTGACCATTTAACTTGTCTGTTTGGCTAGTGCAGAAGACAGGTTCTGGGAGAATAACAGATGACAGTGAATTATTGAGGGGAAAAAAGTGCACAAAAAGAGTAAATTTTCAGTTAGTAAATTCTTTTTATTCTTTGGTTTATTAACTATACTTTCATCTGAATTATTAAATAATACTCTTCTTTTGAGTTTTAATGTTTAAAGTTTTCCTCTAACATTTATATTAAGGAAAACTTATTTTGACCCATAATATCTTAATGTTAACCTTTTTAGTGTTAGCAAAATGGAGCACATCACAAGTTTGCTTCCTGTCGGTTTGCCAGTCAGGCAGGCCAGATACTGCTTGTTTCATTAGTATAGAGCCAATGGCAGTTCAGCGGAATGATTTTCCATTCCCTATCAATGGGAGGAAATACTTGCCAATACAAATGAAAACTTGAAATCTGCAATTTGACCTTGCTGAACACAGTTCTCACACCAGGCAAGTTTTGTTTATCAGAGAAATCAACAAAAACAATCATTCTGATATGAACTGGGAAAATAGGAGTAGAAGGGAGTTTACCTAGTTTTAATTCTCTCAGCTGCTGAAGAAAATACTACTTTTGAGTTTGAGTTGGTCTCTGTTAACTTGTCAACTTGTCAACCTCCTCCCTTTTAACTAAACATCTTAATTTTATCGTGTTGGGAATCTGTGACGTATGATAAGAAAAGACCTGGTCTTTAAAGTCAGATGAGCCCAAGTTCAAATGTGAGTTCTATTACTAACTATAGCTTTGTGGTCTTGGGCTAATCACTCAAACTCTTTGACTCTAGGACTTGTCTTTAGAAAAATACATAGGTATAATAATACCTACCTTGCATGGTAGTTTTAACTACATTATCTGTATTTCTTACGTTAGCTAGCTCTGTATTTATGTTACCTAGCACAGTACTTACCTGAATTTAGTAGACATCAATAAGTAGTCGTCAAAATGTCTGATATATCCTATGCTTTTTGAGGCAGATTTTCTTCCCTGTAACTTTCTTATATCAATATTAGCTTCTATTTAGCGAAGCTCAGTTTCAAAAAGTATTAATCTTTCAAACAGAACAAGGTGAATTATTTTTTCTAGTAGACATATAGCTCAAATAATGGGAGGTAATCTTACATTTGGAATTTAGCTTTGTTAGGTTTTTCTTTCAGAATACCTGTTCAATTCATTTTCCCCAACAAGTAGAATAAAAGGGAAATAACTTCTATACTGTTTAATTTACTGTACCTCTTCAGACCAAGGGTGAAATAAACAAAACATTACCATTATTATTTTAATTACAAAATAAACATGCACATTATTAATTCTTTGTATTTTTCTTATCTGTTCCTGTGAAAAAGCCCACATTTTTAATTTGAAATTAGTTCACAACCCATGATTTAGGTTTTTTTATGAAAAGCATTAGAAAATTGGCATGGATCGGATTTTGAAAACACTGAAAATATATGAGCTTAAATATAATACTATAAAACATATACCACTTTATCTGTATAAGGTGACCTTCGTAATTTTTTGTTTTAAATTGCTAGTTAATATTTTTTCAATTATTTTAATAGTATTATTTTCTGTGTCCATATTTCACATTCAAAAAAGATACAGTGCTGAATTTCCTGATGTTCATTACTGGGTTAACTGTGATTTTTTGCTTTGAGTTTTCCTAAAAGTTTTTTTATCTTAATTCATTGAGTGAACTGGTGATTGTTGTAGAATATTTTGCTGTACTAATTAGTATTAATTGCTATTGTATAAGTAATATTTTAACCTACTAATAATACAGTTTGTATTATACAGTGATGCTTATACAAACATTTTTTGTTCATCAGCTTTTATTGGTGCTATGTTATCACTAGAAAATAGTAGCAAAGAAGATAGCAATATAGGCAAGAAAGTTTGCTTTTTAAAAGGGCTTCAGAACAGAGTGTTTGTTCCATTTTAATTCATTGAGCACAGATTGTGGTATAATTGCTTGGTTAATTTTTAAAAGACTGTTAGTGACCTGACAAACATGGGCGTCTACTCTTTGGAACTCAAGCAGATGCATGTAGGCATCACAGTTAAGTAGTTACTAGAACTGAAGAGAAAAAGTACTCACGATATCTAAGGGACCATTGACAAACAAAAGTTGGTGAAAATACAGGTACTGTGTGTTTGCATTGAGAGTAACTTGCTGTTTACCTTGTGACTAGCATATACCTGAACTGTACTTAACTAAGTACTGTTTGCTACTTTATGATGATTTTCTAAGGAAATGGAAAAATAAACATGTGGAAGTGGGGTTTCAAAAAATAAAAAATTTCCATTTCCACAAAGCCAATTCTGCTTTTTTACATATGAAAATGTATTGACATGTATTGGTTGGGCTTGACTTTTCTTTTTCTCTTTTGAGATTTTTCTAGCTGAGGTGGTGCTTGGGCCTGAGTGAGACATCCTCATTCTCTTCATGAGATTTTCCCCTCATGAACAATGGTATGAATTTACAGGATGACTGTTCAGAGCCGTTGCTGTAGCTCTGTGAATGGAACAAGAAGTACTCTTTTGAGGAAGGTAACTGGTTCATGGGAAAAGTGAACTGGTGATCTTCGCCAAACCAAGCTACGGAATCAGTACTTCAGTTTCTATAGGGTATCACATGACCAAAAGAATAGAAAGAAACTCCATAGAGTTTGTTTCATATGGCTTCTATGATATACCTGTGCAAAATAGCTAACCCAAAAAATCTTGCCTGACTCATTCTTTCACCATGCCTCATCTCTACCTTCTTTATTGGTCAACCTAATTCACCTATCCAGTAGTTTTGAATTAGTTTTGAGTCCTGCTGTGTGCCAGGTATTTTGCTAGGTGATGGGATTGGAAGGATGACTTAACATATTGTTCTTGCCCTCAAGGGACAGGTATACAAGCTATCAATAGTGTACTAACACTAGCAAATGCAGTGACAAGGTTAGACATATTTAGGAATCTACAGGAGGGAGTGTCTGACTCTGAGGGAAGGAGGGATATAAGAGGGAATTCTTCATAGGAAGGGTGACACAATCTGTTTGTGTCAGATAGGCAAGGAAGAGGAGGACAAGTTGGGAGAAGAAAGGCCATTGCAGTCAGAGAGAACAACATGCATAAAGGATGGAGGTAGCAAAGTCCACACCTATTCAATACTGTGAATAGTTCCACAGTGCATTAGGTACCAGTGGTGGGTTAATTGGAAGTGAGGTGGAAAATGAGAAGAAAGAGCATGAAAATACTTGTATGCTCTGTAAAGTAGATTTGACTTCATCCCATAAATGATGGAATGTTTAAATTAACATTCTAGAAAGATTTCTCTGGCTGCAGTGTAGAGAATATTTAGAAAAGAGTGGGGGGGGCGGGAGGTAGCCTTATAACCGTTTATTTGAGAATTGATAAAGACGTGAGTTAAGGCTGTAATTAGGGAGAAGAGTAGGTGATGAATTTGAGAAGAGAATACTGAGTGTGAAGTAAGTAAGTAATCACACATGCCCTGGCTTGAGTACCTGAGTGCATAGTATAATGCCTGCCATTCATCAGCACAAGAGCATACCAGGGGCAGTAACAGGTGAGGAAGATGTTTGAGTTGTTTGTTGGTTTTAAGGTTCCTAGAGAGAGAGAAAGAGAAAGAAGACATCATTTTATTTGGGAGGCAACACGGAAGTCTTCTCTGATTAGATGACATTTGAGCAGGTGCCTGAGTGAAGTAATAAAGGGAAAGAGCTTTCTAAATAGAGAGGCAGGAGCATGCTTGCCGTGTTCCAACAGCAAGAAGACCAGTGCAGTTGGAGTTAAGAGAGTGGGAGAAGAGTGGATGAGATCCTTTCATCTACTGATGTGCTTTCCATGTAGCTATTTAGATCGTAGAAAGGATTTTAGTATTCAGGATGAAATTAGAAGCCACGGAAGGATTTTAAGACGTGAGCTATTTTCCTTTTTTTCCCCCTTTCACTCTTCAAGAATTGCTATAAAAATGGAATCATGTGTTGTGTTACATATTTTGAGATTGGCTTTTTTTCACTCAGCGTTATGCGCTTGAGATACATCCAAGTTGTTTCGTGTATCAGTAGTTCATTGCATTTTAATGCTAAGAAGTATACCATTGTATGGATGTACCACAATTTGTTCAGCCATTGATTGAAGGAATTTTGTGTTTCCAGTTTGGGGCTCCAAAACTAAAGCTGCTGTGAACAGTTTTCCACAGGTTTTTATGTGAAAATACTTTTTCATCTCTCTAGGATAAATCCCCAGGAATACAGTGGCTGGGTTGTATGATAAATGTATGTTTAACTCTGTAAGAAACTGCCACTTTTCCAGAGTGGCTGAACCATTTTACATTCCCATCAGCAGTATATGAGAGATCTAATTTCTCTGCATCCTTGTCAGCATTTGGTATTGTCAGTATATTTTTTATTTCAGTCATTCTAATAGATACGTAGTGACATCTCTTTGTGGCTTTAGTTTGCATTTCCCTAATAGCTAATGATGTTGAATGTATTTTCATGTGCTTGTTTGCTGTCTGTGTATCCTCTGTGGTGAAGTGTCTGTTCAAGTCTTTTGCTTATGTTCTGATGGGATTGTTTGTTTTCTTGTTGTTGAGTTTAGTGAGTTCTTTATATATTCTGGACACAAGCCCTTTGTCAAGTATGTGATTTGCAAATATCTTCTCCTGATCTGTGCCTTATCTTTTCATCCTCTTAATGGGGGCTTTTGCGGAGAAAAAAAAAATTGATGAAGTCTAATTTATCTTTTTTTCTTTTATGAATTGTGCCTTTTGTTGTCAAGTCTAATAAGAGCTCTTTGCTTAACCTTAGGTTTCCAAAGGCATTCTCCTATTTTCTTCTAAAAGTTTTCTAAAAAGCTTTACATCTTGCGTATGTAGATCTATGATCCAGTTTTACATAATCTTCACATAAAGGTGTGAAGTTTAGATTGAAGTTCACTTTTTGTCTGTGGATTGTTCAGCTGTTCCAACACCACTTGTTAAAAAAAATTATCCTTCCTCCATTGAATTGCTTTTGCACCTTTGTCAAAAGTCAGATGGCTGTGCTTGTGAGCGTCTGTTTCTAGATTCTTTATTCTGATCCACTGATCTTTGTGTTTATCTCTGTACTACTACCACACTGTCTTGATAACTGTAGCTGTATGGTAAGTCTTAAAACCAGGTAGTAAAACTTCCCTAACTTAATTCTTCTTTTTCAGAATTGTTTTAACTATTGCATTTCCTTTCCATGGAAAATTTAGAATCTATAAAAAAATCATGCTGGGATTTTGGTAGGAATTGCATTAAACCCTTAGATCAATTTGGGGGAAATTGACATTTTTATTTTGTTAAGTCTTTCAAGCCATAAACAAGTTTATCTCTCCTTACAGTTAGGTTGCCTGATTTTTTTCATCTGCATTTTGTAGCTTCCAACACACAAATTCTATACATGTTTTGCTAGGTTTATAACTAGATACGTTTTTTTTTTTTTTTGGAGCAGTTGTAAATGATACTGTGTTTTAAATTTTGGTTTCCAGTTGTTTATTGCTAGTTTATAGCAATATGGTTGATTTCTGTGAGTTCACCCTTTATCCTGAGACATTGCTAAACTAATAAATTCTAGTAGTTTTTTTGTGGAGACTGTGGGTTTTCTAATGTGTCTATGAATAGAGACAGTTTTATTTCTTCCTTTCCATTCTGAATGCCTTTTATTTCCTCTTCTTGCCTTACTGCTCTGGTTGGTACTTCCAATACTGTGTTTAGTAGGCGTGGTGACATCAGACAAGCTAGTCTTATTCCAGATCTTAAGGGAAAGCATGAAGTCTGTCACCATTAAGTACATGTTAGCTGTAGGTTTTTTGTAGGTGCCTGTCTCTTCCTAATTTAAGAATCACTTGATATGACCATACGGTTTTTCTTCTTTAAACTGTTAACTGAAGGTAACTTTCCTTGTTAAAAGATTCACTCTGGCAGCTCTTTGTGGAATAAACTATAAGAGCAGGGCAAAGATGTCAACAGGGAAGCCATATTGGAAATTACTGCAGTTATCCAAATGAGAGCTGATGGTGGCTTAGACCAGAGTAACAACAGGAAAGAGTGTGAAGAGATCATATTTTGGATATATTACAAACCATGGGTGGGCAGAAATTGCTGATGAATTGGATCTGAGGCATAAAAGAGAAGTCAAGGATGACTCCCAAGATTTTTGGCCCAAGCAGTTGGGAAGTATGGAGTCGTTGTTGGCTGAGTTGGGGAAGACAGTGAAGTAACAAGTTTGGGCTGGGCAATCAAGAGTTTTTTTTTTTTTTTTGGATGTGTTAACTTTGAAAGGCCTACTAGACACTTAACTGGACCTATCAAGTAGGTAATTTGATATGCAAATGGAATTCAAGCAAGAAATTCAGGCTAGAAGTAGAAATTAGAGAGTCATCAGTTGAGTTGATATTTGAGAAATTATAGTGATAGTTATTAAAAATTATACCTGTAACCTTTTTCTTTTTACTGTGCCATTGTTTAAGGCTTATTAGCAAAAAGCAAGATTCTCCTAGCACGTGAAGAACTTTGTGAAAATTTTGATTGGTTCTGTTTATCAACACTGTTGTTTATCTCACATTGAGTGTACCAGAAATTATGTGGTTGGGAGACAAATTTGGGGGATATATATTTATTGTAATGTGTATTTAATCATGCTTATTTGAAAAGTAGATGGCTATAATAGTAGTATAGACACATGTGCTTTACTAATTTTCAGAGCTTTGTCCTAAATCTTTGTAAATGAAGTAGCTTTATGCATATTGTGAAAAGGGTTTGACACTATTATTAAGTGACTGAAAGGCTTTCTGTGGCAACATTTCTTTTGTAGATAAAACAGATAGCCAAAGAGACAGGTCAAAAACAAAAATTTAAAATAGGAATGCAAAATAGCTAGCAAGGAGAGACTTAGATTTCTGACTTAGAGCCAGAATTAAATGTAAAGGGAAAGGGTAAGCCTCAGTTTACAGACGTGGTAAAAAGATCTTCTGAGTTCCATTCAGGTATGTTTTCTTCATATTAAGGTATTCTGGAAAATACTTTTTTAAGTGGCATGATATTTTCTGTTGTAACTGATTAATGCTTTTTCTTATTTATAATTTAAATATCTCAGGACTTTTTTCCCCCATCACAGGATTTACCATATTTTATTATAATATTCTGTTTATTTTTCAGTTTCTCCCACTAAATAAGTTTTTACAGCATCAGTACAATGCCTTGACATTTAAGCTCTATGTAAGTATTTGTGAATGAATGAGTGAACACACATACTACTAAAGTTTAAAGCTAGAAGATTTGCTTGCTTTTAAAAGTAAGTGAGTTTTTGAGATTCCAGAGTATAGGTTTTGGTCAAATGTCTTTTCTGGGGCTTCCCTGGTGGCGCAGTGGTTGAGAGTTTGCCTGCCGATGCAGGGGACACGGGTTCGTGCCCCGGTCCGGGAAGATCCCACATGCCGCGGAGCGGCTGGGCCAGTGAGCCATGGCCGCTGAGCCTGTGCGTCCGGAGCCTGTGCTCCGCAATGGGAGAGGCCACAACAGTGAGAGGCCCACATACCGCAAAAAAAAAAAAAAAAAAAGTCTTTTCTGAGTAGTACCCTGATGCTTTCAAACAAATATTACACTCCTGAAGAATGCACCCAAACATAGCAACATTACTAACCGAAGGTCAGTGAAGCACACATTTTGCCATTTGTTATTTGTTCTTTTTTCCGAGTGGTAGTGGATTTATGCAAAATCATCTAAAGTTGGCCCAGACTTCTTGTACGGAATGGAGCACACATGGCAAATAGTAGGCTGGGCTTAGAGTTTAGACCATAGTAGTATCTCATAGGAAATTTCCTATACACATTTTAAAAGAAAGTAACTTTCATCTGCCTTTAGGAGGACTAGGTCCTCCCTATTTCCAGGTAGATGGTAGGGGTATAAGCCTCTTTTCTCTTCAGTTAAAAACATTTTTATTTACCTTCCCTCTTTGAGCTTTACAAGACAAAAATACCCTGAGCCATTACTGTTCCAATTCAGATTTAAGCCCCAAGAGAAGAGTTATTTTTGAAAGCCATAGTATTTTATTTCCAGATCCCTAGTGTGTTTGTATGTGTATGTTTACGTACGTGTATGTATGTATATAGCTGTATATACATGTATATATTGTGCTAGTCAATGACATATTAATGAAATTAATAGGAAAAATGGCTTTCCTCTGGTATTGTTGACACCAACATAGTAAGAATGTAAATTGTTTGGTGCTCTGTTTTAGGCATTGTGGGGAATAAGGCTGGGGCCAGAGGGGGGCAGGGCGCTATATAAAATAATCCTTATTTTCTCTGGGAGAGAACAATGTGTAGTCAGCTGAGTCTGATACAGAGGTACCTACTTCTCATGATTATTGAGAGCATTAAATGAGTGAATGCATTATAAATCATTTGGCCCCGTGCTTAGCACACACATAAATGCTTAATAAATGTTAGCTATTCATTGTTACAAAATTATTATAAAAATAATAAACTTAAAACTTTATTGTTATTCCTTTTTTCATTTGGCTTTCTTGATCCCATTCTTTCCTGCATTTTATCTAACTTTTCTGACTCCTTTGTTGTAAGTTCTTGGTCTTTAAGTCTCCTCTCTTCCTGCCCAACCTCTTTTCCATTATTCCCTTGGTCAATGTCATCACCTTCTACCAAAACTCAGTACAGTCTAATTCTACAAAATCTTTTACCTCTCTTGGGGAGGAAAGTGACATGATCCAGCTATGTTTAGGAGCTAGAAAGCTTGTTACCACTGTGAACTATAGCTTAGAACGGCCTAAGAGTGGAATGAGCCATCAGATAAGAGATTATTGTGTTACTTTGATTATCCAGGTAAAAGATACCTGAACCAGGAGGTTGTGGGACTACAAAAGGGGATTAATGCAAGAAACATTTGTGGGAGTAATCAGTAGAACTTTGCCAGTGATTGTATATGGTGAGGAAAAGAATTGAAGACCCTGAGATTTCTAACTTCAGAATCAGTGCTCTGTTATTAGTAGTTAACATATAGCTATATTATTGCGTGGGAGGCAGTGGGTTGAGTTTTGGATAAGATGACTTAAGGTTACTAGCATGGCACTGTCAGACTATTTATTTGTTCCAGTCCCACCCACTTATCCTTCCCCCTTACTCACTCACTCAGTCTCTGAATTCCATTGCTATTAGTCTAAGAACTTTCCTTTAAGAAAAGTAATTTCTATTTGGTCATAAACAGCACTAGAGATTGAAATGTGTGGAGAGCAGTTCCTTGTTTCCTACCCGCATTCACATTATCCTCCTCTTTTGGGCTCTTCCCTCCGATGAAAAAGATTACTTCGAATAGTATTTACCACCATGACTGCTATCACCCACCCAACTTCTGTGATATTGGTATTTAAGTTTTTATATTTTTATATAAAGTAAATGAGGCAACTTGGCAGAGCTCTTTGAAGAAGAATAAAACTTCATGAAGTGTTTGTGATTAAAATATTAATCAGTGAGTAGAGTAATACCTCATTCATCTAGTATCATTAGGCAATAAATATTCTACAGACAATTGAAACTTATCCCCAAATCTATTTCTTTATAGACTTTATGTATAGAGATTTTAATGTTATATTTATATACTATATAGATTATATATATTTTTTAATAGCTCCAAATCTTTTTCTTTATAATGTTTTATATGATTTACTGCCTTCTGAGAACATTTCTCCACCCCAACTTTACCTATTCTGAAAGACAGAAACAGCTTTTTGTTCCAGAGCCTCATAATGAGAATCAGGAACCCCAGGTTCTAGTCCAAGGCCTAACAGTAAATTCTTGTGTGTGTTTTTGTTTTTCATTGTTTTGGGGGGTTTTTGGGTTTTTTGTTTTTTGTTTTTTTACCATTGAATCAGTGGACTCTGGAATTGTGCCTGGCATGTAGTAGATGCTTAGCAAATATTTTTTGAATGAATCATTGTTTTATGCCTACTTTAGCACTCCGTTCCTGATTTATTACTTGGAATTCATTACTGCCAGGTAAATAAGTTTCTGAGTTTTTAATATAATATGACTATCTAGGTTCTGATTGAGGTGAATTATTAATATTAAGCTTAATTTATGAGTCTGTTTTTGCTGCTTAGTGGAATTTTCAGTCCTCTTGATGTATTTTCTGGTACTTAAACTTCCCAAAGAAATTGTCTTCTGATACTTGGTTTATTGAGAATAGTTTCTTTATTGAATACATTCGATGTGCCTATATTATATGTGCAGTGTCCTGTATACAAGCATGTCACCCATGTCCCCAGGGATCTTACACCTTGGATGAAGAGATGCGGAAGTGGAACTCGAAGAAAATAATTACATGTTGGGTCATGAAGCATTGACCCACAGGTACATTAGGAGTTCTAGGAATAGAGAGATCCATGTGAGCTGAAGAAGTAGAAAAAGAATTCGAAAAGGAGATGGAACATGAATTGCTTTTCAAGAGATAGTTAAGATTTTGATAAGCATGCAGGTGGAGAAATGATATCCTAAGCTAGAGCAGTAACATAGTCAGGAATGAAAGCAGGGTTGAACATGTTCAGACAAAACCTGACTGAAGTTCTCTGACTGTGGGGACTAGTGGGAAATAAAAGTAGGTGGATTTAATAGGGTTTAATTCTAGACTCCATAACCCTGAAGAGCATCTGAGGAGAGAATTTAAAGGAGTCCCTGAAAAAAAAAATCTGTATATTTTTACCAACGAATAACCTGTAACTGAAATTTAATATTTCCTTCCATTATGATTTTAAACAGTAAAGCACAGTAGTATTAGCAGTACCTGTGACTTTATTACTAATAGAAAAAAAGCACAGATATTTTCATATTACTTTACTGTTGTGGCTGTCTCTGAGTAGAGTTTATGTAGATTACTACTTCAAAATTATAGTTGTTATTAGACCCCTGCTGGATTTTATTGTTGAGTGTTAATAAAGAAGCAAATATATCATAAATATGAGTTCTAAAGAACACTTGATTACTGTGCTTTTCAGTATAATTGATTTTCTTTGTGATCATTTATTTTACTCATTAAAAAGCATTCTTTTTAAAAAATAATTAGCTATATTTCAGTAAAACTGGCCTTTACTGAAAAGCCGGGGTTGGCCAGGGGGGTGTCCGTGATACCAGTCCTAGTGGAACCAAACTGGAGAAGACCTTGAAAACCACACTGAGGAATTTTAGTTGAAGTGATAAATAGGGGAGCGGCCTAGTATATTTTTCATTTGTTTGTGTTGTTTTAATTACAGAATAAATACGTCAATTTAGAAATTTTTAAAACTTCATAAAGTTTGAAAAAAAAGAGAACCTCTTCTTAGCTTACAGTTATAGATAAGGTAACAAAAATTCATCTATAATCCCACAATCACCATCTTCACCCTCTTATTATGTATCTGTTCCAGTTTATTAAGTTCTTGTGCAAAGCAGTGAAATATTTTAAGTGGTTATATAGGAGCCTTTCTTAATCTGCTTGATGGGTCAGATGGGAAGAACTTAATGGTAGGGAAGTAAACCATGGGTCTGGTCGTTTAGAAATTGGATGATTGGGATAGTGTGGTAGCAGTAGTTGTGGAGTAGAATTGGCAGTTGTGGTGTTTGGAAAGAAGACCCTATAGGACTTGGTGGTAAATATGGAGGCTGAAATGCATGGAGTGGTGTAAGGGGAAGTATCAAAAAGAAAGTTAAGAATAGGGTGCCTAAATTAGGATTCTTGGAACAATATTGTACAGGTCCATGATAACTTTTCTGAAACCCTGGGGCCAGCTATGTTTTGGAATTCATAATTTTTTGAATTTTAGAAAGGTAACGTGTATATATTGTATACTATGTAACATGCCCAGCAAGGTTTGAGGCATCACCCAGTAGTTAAACACTAGTATCTCTGCAGTGAAAAATGGAAATGTTTACAGTAAGTGGCTAAATAAAGCCTATAAGTAGCTTCACGTCAGTTCAAAGCAGATTTTTGCCACTACCAGATGAGTTTTGACATGAAGCTTCATAAAAAATCTTTTCAGAACTTTTTAGATTTCAGAACTGTGGAAGTGATTGTGAACTGTACTGACTGTAATATCCAGTGAGGAGAGTCTCAGGAGTTGTGTTTTGAGGAATGTTAGTTATTAAATGGATGAAATTTGAAGCAGTTGAGAAAGGTAAAGGAAGGCAAGAGAAAAGTTAAGGTAATTTCAGTTTTCAGGCTAACAAGAAAATTGCTATTTCTGATAAAAATGGGAAGTTGAAGAGGGGAAGCTAGTTTGGGGAAGAGTTTAAGTTTAAACTTAAGCACAATTAAGAGGAAAAAAAATCTTCCTGCTTCACATGAGATTCCCTTTTATTTCTCATGCATTCTGTATCATGGGTAAATGAGCTTAAAAGTTTAGAAGTGTTGGAGTAGAAAATTTCCTTTTAAAATGAGCTGTTAATTTTCAGAGCCTATAGACTCTGATGTTGAGATATTAAAGTACTTCTAGCTTGGGAGTTGTTGGAAAGGTATTCCTAGATAACAAAGGGTTGTGGCCCTGCTCACTAGAACAAAACTTGGACAATAGACCAAAAGGAGAAGAGTGAGGTACTGGTCCTCTAACAGGATACTTGTCTGTATGGCTGAATCATTAATATGGCCATATTTATAATCATATGAATATATTCAGAAGTAGTAATTGGTGGAGAAGCAGTGGTAGCTGACACATTTTCAGTGCTTAATACATGTACCAGGCACTGTTCTAAGTGGTGTTCAGCAAACAGTCTAGTGGTATCTGTTCCTGCCTTGTAGACTAGGTCATGATTATCAACCTAGGTAGGAAGCATTAGGCTAGGTAGTGGTGTGATTTTGATTCCCAGTTCACTCTAAAAATCTGGAAGATAGATAATTAATGCACGAATATATAGAATTGAGTAGGTTTTAACTTTATTGCCATTCCATGATTTTTTTTAAAAAATTACTTTGATAAATGGACTCATACATTAGTATTGTCATATTAGAAATATGGACAAGTATCTTTAACAAAAATGAAACAGGGGCCAGTAATTACTCTTGAAATTTTAGTTGTTTTCTATTTACTGTATATGTATATATTTGTTTTATGATTCATAAGTTTAAAAAGGCAAATTTTGCTTAAACTTTTATTCAAATTCTGCTACTGACTTGTGTGAGTTGAACTTTATATTTTTCTTCTGTTAAATAAAGATGTTGGACTTAATAATCTCTAAGATCCTTTCAACATCAAATTCTATGATTCTGAATGCTTACGTTTCATCAAGTAGAACAGGAAGGTTAAACTACAATTTAAAGGAGCTTCTCCCTAGATGATGCTGTAACTGTAGATGAGATGCCAGAGCAAGAAGTGAGAGAATAAATGTCATAGATTTTACTTATACATCCTTTTGACAAACATTAAGAAGTACCAAAATAAGGAACCTAGGACGCTAGAAGAATATGCAATATTGACCAGAAAAGTTTTAAAGAAGAGAATGATCAGTAAGTATTCAAGTTAGTAATTAATCAATCAAGTTAATAAAATATAGAGGAGGGAACCCTGGACCTGGAGTTAGAAAGCCACAAATACATCTCTGGCCCTAACTCTGCTGCTTATTGGAGTTTTGATAATCAGTAAATTGATGTATTTTTCTGAACCTTGCAAATGAGAGTAATAATTACCTAGCCTTACTGGGTGGTTTTTCATGAGCATCAAATGATATGGTGAATTAAAAGTGCCTAGTAAAACTTAAAATATTCTATGGGAACTTCCCTGGTGGCGCAGTGGTTAAGAATCTGTCTGCCAGTGCACAGGACACGGGTTCAATCCCTGGTCCGGGAAGATCCCACATGCCATAGAGCAGCTAAACCCGTGCACCACAACTACTGAGCCTGCGCTCTAGAGCCTGCAAGCCACAACTACTGAGCCCGTGTGCCACAGCTGCTGAAGCCCGTGCGCCTAGAGCCCATGCTCCACCACAAGAGAAACCACTGCAATGGGAAGCCCACGCACCGCAACGAAGAGTAGCCCCAGCTCACCGCAGCTAGAGAAAGCCGGCGTGCAGCAGTGAAGACCCAATGCAGCCATAAATGAATAAATTTTTAAAGAATAAAATATTCTATGAATTTCCTTTAAAAAAACAAAATTTAACAGTACATTTGAAGATCTAATTGGATTTATTAAAAAAATATGAAACAAGCCGCAAAGTTTTTGCAAAATGGTGGGTAAGGCTCCTGAAGAGGTTATTAGATTTGGTGATTTGAATAAAACTTACCAAGGGATAAAACTTGAAGGCAGATTAAAACAAATTTGAGACCATAGCATAACTACTCAGTAGAGAAGTTTGGCAAGGCACAGATGGTGAGAGAGAGATGTCCTAGCATAACTTGTTTATTCTTTGCATTGCTATTGCAGTTTTTTGTATGCATGGTTGTGCTCCTTACTAGATTAGGAATAGAGGGCAGGAACTGCAGTTCATTCTCAGTTCCTTGAATAGAGTAGCAGTTTTAATAAACAGCTTTGTGAATAAATACTTGCTGAACAAGACTTAACTGATAAGGAAAGTTTTTGTGGTATAAATGTGTTCATGGATATATGTTTAAGATGGTTAAGACTTAAACAGGTTCGTAGGTTGAAGTGAGAGATTGAAAAGAAAGGGTGTTGTGGAAATGTGAAAGAAAGGGATAGGATCCGGAGCCACAAATGAAAATGCTGGTCTTAGCTGATATGAGACTCTTTCCTGCAAAAAGCACTAGATAATTAGCTGTGTATATCAGAATATAGAGAAGAAAAGGTAAGCTTCCTGGTTCTTTTTATAAAGCCACGTAACGTAAAATATGAACATAAAAGATTGCACATCAGTCTCACAAAAGTTGGTGCAAAAAATGCTTAATAAAACTGTCAAATGGAATCTAGCATTACATTAACAGAATAATACTATGAGTAATATTCACTCTAGGAATGTAATGATAAATCAAGTTAAGTCATATTAGTAGGTCACGGGGGCTATGAATATCTTGACGGATATCAGAAAAAAGGGAAATCAACATTTATTTCTAATAAGAATGCTTAGTGAAACAAGAACGAATGAACATAGCCAAGATTTTATATATCTCAGACCGGAAGCCAGCATTTTGTTACTAGAAATGGTAAAATACTAGAATTCCTATTTTAGTATTTAGTGAAATACTAAATTCCTTTTTAAAAGTCATGAATCAAAAAAGGTCTGGCCAGCATTACTGTTACATAATATTGTCTTGGGAATGCTAGCCAATATAATTAGACCAAAAAACAAAACAGGAGGTGTAATTATTGAAAGGGAGGAGGCACATTTATTTGTAGATGACATTTTATATCTGGAAAATCCAAAAGAATCAACTGAAACATTATTTGAGTAATGAGATTTCAATATGATAGTAGTTATAAAATAAAAACAAAAATTAATGGTTTGTCTATAAAAGTGTTTTTCTTGATGTCTTTAAACTGAAAGTCTATCCATATGGGTTAATGAATAGGAATCCTCATTTTTAAATACTTTTTTTTTCTTTTTTTTTGCCTTCTGGCAAAATTTAGTTTAATCTTATCATCTCTAAGTAAATTGCAATCTCTTTTGAGTAAGACTCTTTCTTTCCATGTTAACTTTTAAAAACTATTTGAAATAAAGTTGTAGCAGTGAATACATTTCGAGTAACTTTAAGGAAATTTCTTTTTCTTTTTCTTTTTAAAATTCCTTGTGGCCTGCGATAATGCTCTATTACTTGGTAATGCCAGGGAAGGTGTAATCTGATCTTTGAACCATATTTGGTAAATAATAATTTTGTGTGGAACCCACTGTTCTATCAGTAAGAGGAAAATTATTGCTCAAATGTAAGGCTTTTCTTTGCCCTTAAAGCATTTCCTGACTTAAAGACCTAGTTAGATCATACATTGATTCCTTTTGTTTTTTAAAAGGCACTGTATCCCAGATCTATAACCTTTTAACCTGCTGACAAACGTATTTTCTTCTTTACTTGGAGGAGGAAGAATTACATGTCTACTTACTTGTTTACCACTAATTCTCTTTATATCCTAAATGTAAATTGTTATATTTTTATTTATCATCAATTCTCAGAACTGAGCGTTCTTACATTTGCTTTGTTCTGAAATCAGTGTTGATGAATCAGTTATATCTCTTAGGATGTGACACAGTTGAGTTATTTAAACCTAAAAAGCTTGTTACACAGCTGTTGCTTTAGCATTTATTAAAATGAAAGCTTAAGTATACTCATATGTTTAGAACAAAAAAATAACGTTCCATTATGCAGAAAAATGTATTGAATACCTACTGTGTGCCAGGTCATTAGGTGCTAATTCTCATGACAATCCAGTGAGGTGGGGGATGGTATCCCATTTAATAGACCGGAAACTTCTGCAGAGTTTTAGTTTATACTGGAACCAGATTTGAACCTAGATCTTTCTCCACCTGAATATTTTCACCTGCAACATGCCATCACAGAAGGTGGAAAATTGACATTTTTCTTAAAAACTACTTTCATTTTATTTTGCTTTGTTGTGTTTCTAGTTACTAGAAATGCAGGGAGTTAAGTTCTTTGAATCCTTGTCTTCACTACTTTTTTGTCCTGTTACAGTTCTCACAATCTGCCATCATTTGACAGCAGCAGAGGGTTCAGTTTATTTTGACTGCTGTGGGATTGATTCGTTTCTTAGAGACTCCTAAGGGTATCAGCTCACCAAACATAAGGACATCATTTCCAGGCCCTAGTAATCTAATTAGTACAACAGTCTAACATTTTTAATAGCCTACCATTTCTGTAACCTTTGTAGTTGCAAGTTTTGCGTGTGTGTGTTTTTTTAAATAATGTGGACCTAACCAAAAAAAAAAAAAAAATCATTGAATCTGTTTTGGTAATGGAAAAAAGAATTTCCAGTGTGGTTAAGAACCACATCTTATGAGCTGTTCTTTGCCTCCCTCTTTAAGAATTACAAAGTATTTTTAAAAATTGGAACTTGAAATTCAGTTCATTGCTTGGATATATATAAAGCATTTCTTAAGAAACCTCTGACAATTGATTGTAGGAATTTAGGGGAACAATTAGAAGATGATTGGAAATAAGATAGCAAAAGAGAAAACTGACCTGAAAATGAGGACTTTACAATTCCAGTTTTACCAATGAAAGTGAATTTATTGTTGTTTTTCTCGTTCTTTTATACTCTGTGGTTCCATATTGGACAGTCTATTGCTAAAAGCCAATAGAGATTTCATAAAGGCTACTGTTTTAGTTTCTAGAGTTAGGAGTTCAGAGTGGAGTTGTGTAGATTAAGACAATGACTGAACTAATGCAAATAGCATCTTCTGGTAACTTGTAATTTAAGAGATTCTTTTCCACTTAAGAATATTTCATGTGAGAGACATTGGGGACTACCTCACTGCTATTAGATCTCAATGTTATCTGGTCACGTTTCTTGTTCTGCCTACCCCTAGTTTACTCTAGTTTCTCTTCTGCTTTCAAGGCTCCAGACCCAGTTCCTGGACCTGCCCTGGAAAAGAAGTATCCAGTAGAGATGAGCTCACTGCAGTTACTTAATTAAAAATTTGTAAGCTGCAAAAATGGCAATGGGCCAATCAAGAACAGCTACCATTTGAATTTTTCTATTTCCAGGTATGCTAAAGTCCATGGTACCAGCCAAGCTTAGCCATGTAACTGCCTTACTATGAAATCTATAATAACCAACACTTTACTTTCAAAACTTGTGGTCATCTTGCTTTAAAGTTTGGTAACATCCCTAACACCTAGATAACATGCAGCTAGTATTGACTTTAATGTACCTTTGCCTGAATATTTCTAATTTAACTTGTTTGCTAGTAGTAGCAAACTAATGCAAAAACCATTTAAGAAAAATAAATTTGACATGCTATTGAGTTAAGCCCTGTAAATCTCCAAAAAGTACTCTGGTCTTCATTGAAAAGTAAACAGTAACCACAAAACTGTCTTCCTTTAAGAGGTTCACATGTGGTACAAGTAGTTTAGAGAATTAAATGAAACCAGTTCTCTGTCCTGAGATCCTCAACTATTCTGCACTACGAATGCCTTCACATAAAGAGTTAATATGGCTTTCAAAAATTGGAAGAAGATTCCTAGATAGAATCAAGTAATGTATTATGTAATACTTTTGCCTGAAGAATTTAATTATATTTTAAATGTACGTATGTAACTAGTATTTGCTATGTTTTTACTTGATTGCTCAAAAGAAACCAAAGTCATTAGTAGTTGGAATGTCGTGAAATTTAACAACAAAACTAAAAACTAAGGTTTCTTGCTACCTTAGATTTTAACCGAGAAAAAACCACTTATGAATGGTTAGAGGGCTGAGGTCACTTAGCTTTTAAGGACATTTACTGCTTTTACCAATTTGTATAGATTTAGAAATAATTAATCCATAAAAGGTGACTTTATTTACTAAATGGGTAGATGACCTTACACATCCTTTGATTTTAAAGTTCAATTCAGTTAGGTTAGAGATTACCCAAAATTGAACAGGGGAATTTTATATCCCAGTTGTGATTTTAAAAGATGATTCCAATATTCTAGCTTATGCTTTGTATTCCTTCCTCCAGTGTTAATGCGTAATGAATTTAATGTCAGCCAGTCTTGTCAGCATTAGGTCACTGATTATGTGCCACTTCATTTGTTTGGTATGGAAATAATTATATCTCACTGAGTGTTGAATTAGGACTGGAAAGAGTTACTACCAGAGTTACTATAGGGTCATTACCACTGGTAGGTGAATTGAAGGGGAAATTAGAGAGAATTGCTTCAGAATTTCAAGTTGTACTGGTTATCACTGGGGCTATGAGTAATGGTGAAAGTTTTCTACATTATTAAATGCAAATTGTGTATAAAACACTGTGCTAGGCACAGTAGGGATGTAAAAATAAATAAAACTTGCTTTCAGTCAGTTTACAAACAAGTGATACAAAAAAAGTATCATAATAGAGATAAGCAATGTACTTGAGAGTGCCAGAGAGAATCAACTTTGTAGAGAAGGTAATATTTCTACAGAACCTTGAAGAGTAGATAGAACTGTTTAGCGAGAGTGACAAGAGTACTCCTAAGTTATGGAAGTCAGAGTATATAATATATGCTGAAAATTGTGAGCACTCCAATGTGCCTACAGAATAGTAGGGTACAGAAGGAACATGATGGGTGATGGAGCTGCGTCACACATGCTCTCAAATGTCTGATGAAGGAGTTTGGATTTAGTCCAGTAGGTAATGAGGATCCATTGCAGGTTTCTTAGCATTGGCACACTTAAGTCAGTGAGGCTTTTGAAAAGCTGACTGCAGTACAGTGAGGCTTTTGAAAAGCTGACTGCAGTACAGTAATTGATAAGGTTAGAGATTAGGCAGTAGGAACACCTATAAAGGACAACACTTACTGTTATGTGATTGGGCATTATGTGTGAAGAGTTTTACCTGCAGTTTCTCATTTAATCCTTACAAGAATGTTGTAAGAAGTAATTGAAATAATACAGGTTAACAGCGTTCATCACAGAGCCCAACCTGTAGTGAGGCTAAACCAGAGTGGTTATGCTATAGGTTCAGAGGAGAGTGCTCTTGTCCACCTTTATGTATGGACGTTTAAATCTCGTCTGTCAAGACTCCTGATGATTGAGCGTTGTTGCAGTTGCTAACTGTATCGGTAACAGTTTCAGCATTGATAACGTAGGCTTTGAGTTATTTGAAAGTACATTGAGTTGGCTCAGTTCAGGTACTTGCAAATAAATTCTTTCTATTCTGCTCTTACTCTCCTACCCACATATCAGAATACAAGTAGTGTTATGGGGAAATATGTAGGAAATAACTTTATAGGGAAAATATTCTGCTTTAAGCTCAATTGTTTATGCTTAATTATACAAGTAATACATGAATATATATCCTTATAAAAAATTCAGACATAACAGAGATGACTAAATCTCCTTGGTCCATCTTCCACCCATGTGTCCCTTTACCCAGCCGGCTCTCATTAGTGTTACCCTTTCAGAGCATTTCCTGTGCATTCATATAAAAATAATCTGTCTAAAAATTTTTTTGTATCCTTTTTTTTTTAACACAAAGAGTATCATTATACATGGGTTTTGCATCTTTTTTCATTCAGTAATGTCTTATAGGTCTTTGCATATAATTACTTGGATATCTTACTCCACTTAAAAAAAAGTTGTATGATGTTCTTTAGTATTGCTATACAGTAATTTATTTATTCATTCCTCTATGGTCATTCAGGTTGTTCTTTTAGTAATATACACTCCAGTGACATCCTTATGTGCTCCTCTTTAAACACATGTGTTTGTCCATAGGTTAGATACTTTATATTGTTATAGATAGAGCTCTGGTACTTAATGATCAGCAACAAATTTCATTTACAACTGATTGCGCTAGCACTGGGTAGTGACACCACAGTTGAGAACTGCTGGCCTAGAATACTGTTCTGCTACTGACTTAGTTGGAACTGTAGATATATCTCTTAATACGTCTTTCCATGATTCTCTTCAGTTAAAAAGAAAAAAAAAATGGTTTACCTGTTGTCTTCTCTGCTTCACATGTGGGGAGGATGAAGTAAGATAACAAATATATGCTATAAGAAGTCCAATATAAATCTGAATTCTACTAATTTATAATCTCAGAAGCAGGGACCATATTTTATTCATCTTTGCATGTTTAGAACACATAACCAGGCTTATAGTGGGCAATGTTTGTGGAATGGATCCCAGATATCAAGGTGAACCAAAAAGTAGATCATATTTATGAGAAAGTTCCAGGCCACTATAATTTTCTTAGCTCTTTTACATTATCTAGAATCTGTACATTTTTCACTGAAAACTTTCTACCTTTTTAGCCTTATCTCACTTACCCTTCTACACTACAGCTATAATTCTTCAAATTTATTCTTTCATGGTCTTTCCCGCAACACAAACAGTAGTCAGTGATATCCTGCAAGACTTTTATGATTCATCTGTAATGGCTAAGTTCAAGCACTACATTCTTTGTGAAGTTTCTCCTGCCTCTCCTTAATTCCTAAGTTTTAGACACTTCCTCCTGATCTCCACTGCAGCTTATACACTGCTAAATGGCACAGAGTGAATGTTGCTGAATGAATGCATGCCCACCTCTGGGACTTGGTGGAATGTCACAGAACCAGGCAGGGCTTGGAACTTCAGAGATAAATTATCTGAATCTGGAAAGTGAGAGGCATGTTGTTCTTGCTGACTTGTGGGATTCAGCACATATGGTGCAGAGGAAAGCAATTAAGATCATCTATGATATGCCTGTGCCTACCCTACTTCTTCAGCCTCTTCCTTTATCACACTTTTTCGCTGTTAGTCTCACTCCCTGCACTTCAACATTAACCAGCTTCTTGTGGTTTTCCAAACTTGCCATGCATTTAAAGTCTTTTCCCAGACAACTACTTATGTTTGAAATATTCTTTCCCTCTTGCCTGACAATCTAGCGAACACATTTTTATCTTCCAAGACCCAGCTTAGGTGTTGCCTTCTTTATTTTATTTTTTTTAAATTATAATCTTGTGATCGTTTTGTTTTTCATGTCATCATTCTTTTTTTTGAATTTTATTTATTTTTTTATATAGCAGGTTCTTATTAGTTATCCATTTTATACATATAAGTGTATATATGTCAATCCCAATCTCCCAATTCATCCCACCACCACCATCCTCCCCACTACTTTCCCCCCTTGGTGTCCATACATTTGTTCTCTACATCTGTGTCTCTATTTCTGCCCTGCAAACCGGTTCATCTGTACCATATTTCTAGGTTCCACATATATGCATTAGTATGCGATATTTTTTTTTCTCTTTCTGACTTACTTCACTCTGTATGACAGTCTCTAGGTCCATCCACGTCTCTACAAATGACACAGTTTCGTTCCTTTTTATGGCTGAGTAATATTCCATTGTATATATGCACCACATCTTCTTTATCCAGTCATCTGTCAACGGGCATTTAGGTTGCTTCCATGTCCTGGCTATTGTAAATAGTGCTGCAGTGGACATAGGGGTGCAAGTGTCTTTCTGAATTATGGTTTTCTCTAGATATATGCCCAGTAGTGGGATTGCTGGGTCATATGGTAGTTCTATTTTTAGTTTTTTAAGGAACCTCCATAGTGTTCTCCATAGTGGCTGTATCAATTTACATTCCCACCAACAGTGCAAGGGGGTTCCCTTTTCTCCACACCCTCTCCAGCATTTGTTGTTTCTGGATTTTCTGATGATGCCCATTCTAACTGGTATGAGGTGATACCTCATTGTAGTTTTGATTTGCATTTCTCTAATAATTAGTGATGTTGAGCACCTTTTCATGTGCTTCTTGGCCGTCTGTATGTCTTCTTTGGAGAAATGTTTATTTAGGTCTTTTACCCATTTTTTGATTGGTTTGTTTGGTTTTTTTTTTAATATTGAGCTGCATGAGCTGTTTATATATTTTGGAGATTAACCCTTTGTTGATTCATTTGCAAATATTTTCTCGCATTCTGAGGGTTGTCGATACGTCTTGTTTATGGTTTCCTTGGCTGTGCAAAAGCTTTTAAGTATCAATAGGTCCCGTTTGTTTATTTTCGTTTTTATTTCCATTACTCTATGAGGTGGATCAAAAAAGATCTTGCTGTGATTTATGTCAAAGAGTGTTCTTCCTATGTTTTCCTCTAAGAGTTTTATAGTGTCCGGTCTTACATTTAGGTCTCTAATCCATTTTGAGTTTATTTTTGTGTATGGTGTTAGGGAGTGTTCTAATTTCGTTCTTTTACATGTAGCTGTCCAGTTTTCCCAGCACCACTTATTGAAGAGACTGTCTTTTCTCCATTGTATATCCTTGCCTCCTTTATCATAGATTAGTTGACCATAGGTGTGTGGGTTTATATCTGGGCTTTCTATCCTGTTCCATTGATCTGTATTTCTGTTTTTGTGCCACTACCATATTGTCTTAATTACTGTAGCTTTGTAGTATAGTCTGAAGTCAGGGAGTCAGATTCCTCCAGCTCCATTTTTTTCCCTCAAGACTGCTTTGGCTATTCAGGGTCTTTTGTGTCTCCATACAAATTTTAAGACTTTTTGTTCTAGTTCCGTAAAAAATGCCATTGGTAATTTGATAGGGATTGCATTGAATCTGTAGATTGCTTTGGGTAGTAGAGTCATTTTCACAATGTTGATTCTTCCAATGCATGAACATGGTATATCTTTCCATCTGTTTGTATCATCTTTAATTTCTTTCAGCAGTCTTATAGTTTTCTTTTGTCTTTTGTCTCCTTAGGTAGGTTTATTGCTAGGTATTTTATTCTTTTTGTTGCAATAGTAAATGGGAGTGTTTCCTTAATTTCTCTTTCAGATTTTTCATCATTTGTGTATAGGAATGCGAGAGACTTCTGTGCATTAGTTTTGTATCCTGCAACTTTACCAAATTCATTGTTTAGCTCTAGTAGTTTTCTGGTGGCATATTTAGGATTCTCTGTGTATAGTATCATGTCATCTGAAAACAGTGACAGTTTTACTTCTTCTTTTCCAATTTTTATTCCTTTTTTTTCTTTTCCTTCTCTGATTGCTGTGACTCGGACTTCCAAAACTATGTTGAATAATAGTGGCAAGAGTGGACATCCTTGTCTTCTTCCTGATCTTAGAGGAAATGCTCAGTTTTTCACCAGTGAGAATGATGTTTGTGGTGGGTTTGTTATGTATGGCCTTTATTATGTTGAGGTAGGTTCCCTCTATGCCCACTTCCTGGAGAGGATTTTTTTTTTTTTTTTTTGCCATACTTGGGCCTCTCACTGTTGTGGCCTCTCCCATTGCATAACACAGGCTCCAGACGTGCAGGCTTAGTGACCATGGCTCATGGGCCTAGCCGCTGCACGGCATGTGGGATCTTCCCAGACCAGGGCACGAACCCGTGTCCCCTGCATCGGCAGGCAGACTCTCAACTACTGCGCCACCAGGGAAGCCCATCTGGAGAGTTTTTGTCATACGTGGGTGTTGAATTTTGTCAGAAGCTTTTTCTGCATCTATTGAGATGATTATATGGTTTTTATTGTTCAGTTTCTTAATATGGTGTATCACATTGATTGATTTGCATGTATTGAAGAACCCTTGCTTCCCTGGGATAAGTCCCACTTGACTATGGTGTATGATCGTTTTAATGTGTTGTTGGATTCTGTTTGCTAGTATTTTGTTGAGGATTTTTGCATCTATATTCATCAGTGATACTGTTCTGTAATTTTCTTTTTTTGTAGTATCTTTGTCTGGTTTTGGTATCAGGGTGATGGTGGCCTCGTAGAATGAGTTTGGGAGTGTTCCTCCCTCTGCTATATTTTGGAAGTGTTTGAGAAGGATAGGTGTTAGCTCTTCTCTAAATGTTTGATAGAATTTGCTTGTGAAGCCATCTGGTCCTGGGCTTTTGTTTGTTGGAAGATTTTTAATCACAGTCTCAATTTCAGTGCTTGTGATTGGTCTGTTTATATTTTCTATTTCTTCCTGGTTCAGTCTCGGAAGGTTCTGCATTTCTAAGAATTTGTCCATTTCTTCCAGGTTGTCCATTTTATTGGCATTTAGTTGCTTGTAGTAATCTCTCATGATCCTTTGTATTCCTGCAGTGTCAGTTGTTACTTGTCCTGTTTCATTTCTAATTCTATTGATTTGAGTCATCTCCCATTTTTTCTTGATGAGTCTGGCTAATGGTTTATCAATTTTGTTTATCTTCTCAAAGAACCAGCTTTTAGTTTTATTGATCTTTGCTATTATTTTCTTTGTTTCTATTTCATTTATTTCTGGTCTGATCTTTATGATTTCTTTCCTTCTGCTAACTTTAGGTTTTGTTTTTTCTTCTTTCTCTAGTTCCTTTAGGTGTAAGGTTAGGTTGTTTATTTGAGATTTTTCTTGTTTCTTGAGGTAGGCTTATATTGCTATAAACTTTCCTCTTAGAACTGCTTTTGCTGCATCCCATAGGTTTTTGGATCATATTGTTTTTGTTGTCATTTGTCTCTAGGTATTTTTTGATTTCCTCTTTGATTTCTTCAGTGATTTCTTGGTTATTTAATAACATATTGTTTAGCATCCATGTGATTATGTTTTTTCGGTTTTTTTTCCCCGTGATTGATTTCTAATCTCATAGTGTTGTGGTCAGAAAAGATGCTTGATATGATTTCAACTTTCTTAAATTTACTGAGGTTTGATCTGTGACCCAAGACATGATCTATCCTGGAGAATGTTCCTTGTGCACTTGAGAAGAAAGTGTAATCTGCTGTTTTTGGACAGAATGTCCTATAAATGTCAGTTAAATCTAGCTAGTCTGTTGTGTCATTGAAAGCTTGTGTTTCCTTATTAATTTTCTGTTTGGATGATCTGTCCATTGGTGTAAATGAGGTGTTAAAAGTCCCCCACTATTATTGTGTTACTGTTGATTTCCTCTTTCATAGCTCTTAGCAGTTGCCTTATGTATTGAGGTGCTCCTATGTTGGGTGCATATATATTTATAATTGTTATATCTTCTTTTTGGATTGATCCCTTGATCATTATGTATTGTCCTTTCTTGTCTCTTGTAATATTCTTTATTTTAAAGTCTATTTATCTGATACGAGTATTGCTACTCCAGCTTTCTTTTGATTTCCATTTGCATGGAATATCTTTTTCCATCCCCTCACTTTCAGTCTGTATATGTCCCTAGGTCTGAAGTGGTTCTCTTGTAGACAGCATATATATGGGTCTTGTTTTTGTATCCATTCAGCAAGCCTGTGTCTTTTGGTTGGAGCACTTAATCCATTCATGTTTAAGGTGATTATCGATATCTATGTTCCTATTACCATTTTCTTAATTGTTATGGGTTTGTTTTTGTAGGTCCTTTACTTCTCTTGTGTTTCCCACTTAGAGAAGTTCCTTTAGCATTTGTTGTAGAGCTGGTTTGGTGGTGCTGAATTCTCTTAGCTTTTGCTTGTCTGTAAAGCTTTTGATTTCTCCGTTGAATCTGAATGAGATCCTTGCTGAGTAGAGTAATCTTGGTTGTAGGTTCTTCCCTTTCATCACTTTAAATATATGATGCCACTCCCTTCTGGCTTGTGGAGTTTCTGCTGAGGAATCAGCTGTTAACTTTATGGGAGTTCCCTTGTATGTTATTTGTCATTTTTCCCTTGTTGCTTTCAATAATTTTTCTTTGTCTTTAATTTTTGTCAATTTGATTGCTACGTGTCTCGGTGTGTTTCTCCTTGGGTTTATCCTGCCTGGGACTCTCTGCGCTTCCTGGACTTGGGTGGCTATTTCCTTTCCCATGTTAGGGAAGTTTTCAACTATAATCTCTTCAAATATTTTCTCAGGTCCTTTCTCTCTCTCTTCTCCTTCTGGGACCCCTATAATGTGAATGTTTTTGTGTTTAATGTTGTCCCAGAGGTCTCTTTGGCTGTCTTCATTTCTTTTCATTCTTTTTTCTTTATTCTGTTCCATGGCAGTGAATTCCACCATTCTGTCTTCCAGGTCACTTATCCGTTCTTCTGCCTCAGTTATTCTGCTATTGATTCCTTCTAGTGTATTTTTCATTTCAGTTATTGTATTGTTCATCTCTGTTTGTTTGTTCTTTAATTCTTCTAGGTGTTTGTTCTTTAATTCTTCTAGGTCTTTGTTAAACATTTCTTGCATCTTCTCCATCTTTGCCTCCATTCTTTTTCCGAGGTCCTGGATCATCTTCACTATCATTATTCTGAATTCTTTTTCCGGAAGGTTGCCTATCTCCACTTCATTTAGTTGTTTTTCTGGGGTTTTATCTTGTTCCTTCATCTGGTACATAGCCCTCTGCCTTTTCATCTTGTCCATCTTTCTGTGAAGGTGGTTTTTGTTCCACAGGCTGCAGGATTGTAGTTCTTGCTTCCGCTGTCTCAGTGTTGCCTTCTTTAATTAATCGTTTCCATAAACCCTCCACTTCCCTCAGAATTGATGGGTCCCTTCTTTGTTTCCCATGTATACTGCAGCACAACTCAGTTACAGTTCAGTTATTATATTTACTTGTTGATGTATTGTCTTCCCCTACTAAAATGTAAATTTCTTGAGTGGAGGCAACTGTGCTTTTATTAATTTTAATATTTTCAGCACCCATTATCATATAGAGTGACTAGTAGACACTCAACAACTGTTTATTGAGTAAGCAAAATATGTATACTATATAGTACATATGCAAATATAATATATAACAGTAATATATTAGAAAATGTGTCATTTCATAAATCAAAATATGAAGTAGATGATCACTTTCATATATTTTTGCAGTTCATATTTCTTATTATGAAAGTCTCTAGATTTATGGATAAGCATTGTATAATGAGATTTCTGGTTCTTTATTCAACTATATTATACAATTAAAAATATTGAGTATTCTCTAAGGGTATCTATAATTGGAGAATTGTGAAATAGATTTATATGTAATAGATCTGCTGAGAGAGAAGTTTCTGTACAGTTTTGAGATTATTCTTGACCATCTAATATAAAATTCATTCCCCATAACTGTAACAAGATTAATAGCCAGCTTTTCAACAGTTTTGCAGTGTTAGATTTGAAAGACTGGCACATAACTTAACAAAAAACAAAATTACTTTATTTTAGAGAGTTGATTCAATTTAATATTGTTTCACTGTTTTAACCACTCATTTTAAATACACTGTAAT